>NC_140008.1:36582083-37157583 GCF_964263955.1 Coregonus lavaretus | reverse complement strand
GGAAGTGACATTACATGAGCCCTGGTTAGTGAGCATACAGCAAAGATACCCCCTCTCCTACACCCCCCTACTGGTCACCTTCAAATAGACCTTGCCATCTGGAGTGGACCATCTGGACTGTACCACAGGGTAGCCGGTAGGGGATGAGATGACAGCCCAATCAGGGAAGAAAGGGACGGTATCTGTGAAATGGCTCACTGACTGAACTCTTGAGAATGGCCCTAATGTGTATTTCTGACAGTTAGGTGAGCTCATGGTTCACTGGTTGTTAACTGATCATTAACTGGTGGTTAACTGCAGGCTTCTGAGGAAAAGTTGTGACACAGAGGGTATTCAATTATTAATTGAGGGAATGAGTTGTAGCTGAGACCGTTTAGGCATTTGAACAGACAGCTAAGCTACATCAGAGAGCTACAGCACTATACCGCAGTGATGTATGCCATTATAGCCTACCCACCATCGTGCCTACCCGAACCAAACTGTTCTGGTGCAGATCTATTTTTTTCAGATTGTCCTTTTCTGTTTCAGCAACTATGGTGGATGCGTAACCAGGCCAGCTCAGTACAGTTTGAATTGGGCTCAGCTAGGTTTTGCTCAGTAGGATGAAAAGCCCTTTATAGCATGAACATACAAAAAGCTCTGAGACTGAACTCACTGAACCCGCTCAATTTCTCTGGCTGTAACTTCTGTCCCTCTCCCTCTCTCTCTCTGGAGATTGAGCTGTGCCTGCCAAGCTGGCCTTTCTCCATGGCCATGCTGGCTATATGTCTAACCTCTCTCCCCCTCCCCCTCCCCCCCCCTCCTCCATAGGGATTGAGCTGTGCCTGCCAGGCTGGCGTTTTTCCATGACCATGGTGGCCAGTTTTCTCATGGTGGGCGGGCAGCTGGTGATGCCCGGGGTGGCGGCTCTTTGTCGTGATTGGCCGGTCCAGGATGACTGGCAGGTCCTGCAGATCATCATCATCTGCCCCTTCATCCTGATGTTGCCCTACGTCTGGTAAAGAGCCCCACCCAAATGTCTTCCATGTTACCACCATTCTGTTGAGACAATCATGCTAGAGTTAGAGGTTGAAATTAGAAGTACCATGGAGTCCTGCCCACTGAGGGGATAGCCACACCAACTTAGTGAGTGGCCACTCCCACTCATGAAGTAGCTCAGTCCACTGACGGGCCTTTTATCAATTAGATTTGCTCACCTCCTGCATCCTCTCTCCTCCATCCTCTCTCGCCTCCTTTTGTAAAAATTCAAAGTTAATCGAGGGGAGTCGGCGAGGAGAGTGAACGTGGATGGAAATGTGCTTGCTTGAAATGAGTCCGTTCTTCTCCACTCTCGCGTCATTAAGCAAATTACATTTATAGGGGTGGATACCAAAATAAATGTGTAAAGTGCTCAAAACAAATTAAGTTAGTTGTGCAAGACAGTTTATAGATAAAACAATAAGTAGCATATTGTTTTTAAACGTGTGCATGTTTTTATCCTCTGACAAAACAAAAGCTGATTCAGAGTGGGTGTGGCAGATTTCAAAATTATTCTGCGATAGGATGCACGAGTAGCCTATCGATGAAAGGTGGCTATCGAGGAGGGGAGGACCCTCTTCCGTTTGCCTATTAACAAATTGACACTCTCCTCGATCACTCATCAGTTTCCATGTCACAGAAGAGAGAAGAGAGGACGGAGGAAAGAGGACAGAGGACAGACTTTTTCCCAAACGAGAAAACCCCAGGGATTCCACCATGCTGTGGGGTTAGAGGTTAATATGCTAGTGGCCAGTCCTCAAAAAGGATAGCCCTACCCGAGGTAGAACAAAACACAACCATGTTTTTTCACATCTCTTATGTCTCCATTTATAAAATGGATGGTTGTGTAAATGTATTTGACTGCAAAAGTGGTTAAATTGATAGATATTGTGACATACCACCTAAACTCAAAAGGTGCAGAATAATGCCTGGCTGGAGTGGGGATTGGCCATATAAGCTCATGTAACCCAATATTGCAAGCTCTGATATTGCTAAAATTTGAAATACAAGTATTCAGTTGTCTGCACTACATAAACAAAAAACAGCATTAGGATATCTTAATGCATCTTGGAAATATAGACCTGTAAACACAGAGATACAATAGGCGTAAATGTATATCTATGAATAATCATGATGAATGTAAGCTTTACTTTCTGGTAGCTGATTAATAGACAACTTTCCAAGTCAAATTTGCTGTCATTCACTGCTGTATGGTCCTGCCTGACAAACATACATACAGTTACACATTTTTCAATGTTGTGGCTATTGTAATCTAATCGGCTCTAAGAAAAACAAGTGGGCTCAGACACTGAAAATTGTCTTTCTTTTTTCAGTTAAAGTTTCCTCTTCTACATTAGGGGGGCCCCCCTAGATTTCACCCAACATCTAATATGGCTGCCATGATACCATTAAATGGTGGGTAAATCATCTGTATATAGAAAAGCTTTCAGATTTGTGTACTGTTCTTATGACCTGTACTCAATACTATTTATGTGCAATCAGTGGCGGCTCCTGAAAAAATTCTCAGGGGGGGCAATTTTTCTGATGATTTAGGTGACCTACACACATTTAAAAAAAGATATGTCCAGCAACAACATGAAGACAGGGGCAGCATATAAGTCAATACCAGAAGCATTTATTGACTGATCTCAAAAGTGTTGGCTTACCAGGGTTGGTGGAGCCCTCAGTTTCATCTTTGCCTCGCAAAGCTAACTCAAACACTCCGCAAAACTTCACACACTGGATTAGCCGGCTGAGGATGTGGCGGTTCTTGCTAATGTCGTAGTAAATATATTTGTTATAGTGAATATGGAATATGATATGTTGAGTAAAATGTTGTGCTAAGATCTATTTAGGTCAGGAGCTGGTTATAAGTTCTGTTCCTATCCAATAACAATGGACAAAAGGGTCCTATCTTGTCAGCCTTGTCAGTTTCAGTTCTCCAGTAAACTTGTGATTATCAACACTAACCTCATCGTTGTGGCGGCGGACAGCTAGCCTGTATCCCTCATCCAGTTGAGTGGGAATGTTCACTCTCCCCAAAGCAGACAATCTCAAACAGCTATCCATGTGGGTCTTTGACAGCTCATGTTTCTTAATCTTTCCTGAAAGATGGTGCATGTCCGTTACACACCAGTCGCTGTCCAAGCGGTGCTGTCTGCCGTGCCGCCTTCAGGGTGAAAGAGTAAGCAGGGGGTAGCAGAAGACTGCATTAGCTACATCGCAGCCTGCTAGCCAGGTTTTTCGTTCGTACCAATTTTTGGAAAATCCTCGGGTGTAGGACTTCCCCCCTTTAGTAGAAACCTGTTGAATTATTAAATTTGGTCTGGGAGGTCCTAATTGTTTCGTTGCCAATTTATCTTCATTTGTTCGCCGACAAAAAGTAACTTATTTCAAAGAGACAATCGAGTTGCACTGAACGCTATAGCCATTTTCACAGTAGTAGTGAATTGATTGATGAGGCTACCCACTCTTTTTTTAGTTACGTTCATGGTTACGTTACGTATGACGAAAGCGCGTAAGTGCAAGCCCTCAGAAACCCATAGAGATTGTATTGAAAGCTCTGATATTTGAAAAAAATTGATTTTACATTAGAGGCTATGAGAGACTTCTGGGCGATTTTCAACCTGACTGAAATCGCCCCAAAAGGGGGGGGGGGGGGCCATTTGAAGCACGACTTTAGCCTGATTGGACATTTAGTGGCACTGTGGCAGATCAGACGTCTAGATTACAACACTGATAACTACTGTTGCCGTGATATAATTGATTAGAAAAAAAATCCCTTCCTTTTCCCGTTTGGCAGTGCGTCGCCCATATCGCCCTATTGAACACACCGCCCCTGTGTGCAATTCAAATTTGTTGGGAATCCAATATGCCTGCCATAATTACACTCAAACACCTTTGTCTGGATATATACTGAACAAAAATATAAACGCAACATGGAACAATTTCAAAGATTTTACTGTTACAGTTCATATGAGGAAATCAGTCAATTGAATAAATTCATTAGGCCCTAATCTATGGAATTCACATGACTGTTGGTCACAGATACCTTTAAAAAAATGGGCCTCACAATCGCGTCACGGTATTTCTGTGCATTCAAATTGCCATCGATAAAATGCAATTGTGTTCATTGTCCGTAGCTTATGCCTGCCTATACCATAACCCCACCACCACCACGGGGCACTCTGTTCACAACGTTGACATCAGCAAACCGCTCACCCACACGACGCCATACACGTGATCTGTGGTTGTGAGGCCAGTTGGACGTACTGCCAAATTCTCTAAAAATGACGTTGGAGGTGGCTTATGGTAGAGAAATTAACATTCAATTCTCTGGCAACAGCTCTGGTGGACATTCCAGCAGTCAGCATGCCAATTGCACGCTCCCTCAAAACTTGAGACATCTGTGGCATTGTGTTGTGTGACAAAACTACACATTTTAGAGTGGCCTTTTATTGTCCCCAGCACAATGATCAGCTTCTTGATATGCCACTCCTGTCAAGTGGATGGATTATCTTGGCAAAGGAGAAATACTCACTAACAGGGATGTAAACAAATGTGTGCACAAAATTTGAGAGAAATAAACCTTTTGTGCGTATGGAACATTTCTTCAATCTTTTATTTCAGCTCATGAAACATGGGACCAACACTTTACATGTTGCGTTTATATATTTTTTCAGTGTAGAAAAGGCAGCAGACTGCTTGGCATGGCAACAACTAGTATTCCAAGTTACGAGCCTCTTTGAGGATCAATGAGGAAACTCGGGAGGCTCCAACGAAAGGAAAGCAAATCCAACCCTGGACTCTCCCTAACTCTACATCTTGCCCCCACTGTGGTACAACTTGTGCTCTTAAGTCACCTCCTTATCATTTAAAAGTGAGCTTTGATTCATGGCTAGTCCATTACGGCTTCCTGAATCCAACATGACTTTCCGCTGGCTCACTGCATTAGTGGTCCACATTGGGATGTTTCAGTGCACTCGTATGCAGTTCAGGTTGAGCTGGCACATTGCTTTTTCCAGAAAACCATGTCCACCATCCTGTCTGTCTGCCATGGAGTTGCTGTATGTTGACTTGGTGACATTATGGAGTACAGTGCCTTCAGAAAGTATTCAGACCCCTTGACTTTTTCCACATTTTGTTATGTTACAGCCTTATTTTAAAATTGATAAAATAGTTATTTTCCCTAATCAATTTACACACAATACCCGATAATGACAAAGCAAAAACAGGTTTTTAGACATTTTTGCTAATGTATTAAAGATAATAAACTGAAATATTACATTTACATAAGTATTCAGACCCTTTACTCAGTACTTTGTTGAAGCACCTTTGGCAGCGATTATAGCCTCAAGTCTTCTTGGGTATGACGCTACAAGCTTGGCACACCTGTATTTAGGGAGTTTCTCCCATTCTTCTCTGCAGATCCTCTCAAGCTCTGTCAGGTTGGATGGGGAGCGTTGCTACACAGCTATTTTCAGGTCTCTCCAGAGATGTTCGATCAGGTTCAAGTCCGGGCTTTCAGAGACTTGTCCCAAAGCTACTCCTGCGTTGTCTTGGCTGTATGCTTAGGGTCATTGTCCTGTTGGAAGGTGAACCTTTGCCCCAGTCTGAGGTCCTGAGAGCTCTGGAGCCGGTTTTCATTGAGGATCTCTCTGTACTTTGCTCCGTTCACATTTTCCTCGATCCTGACTAGTCCCCCAGTCCCTGCCGCTGAAAAACATCCCCACAGCATGATGCTGCCACCACCATGCTTCACCATAGGGATGGTGCCAGGTTTCCTACAGACTCGACGCTTGGCATTCAGGCCAAAGAGTTCAATCTCGGTTTCATCAGACCAGAGAATCTTGTTTCTCATGGTCTTTAGGTGCCCTTTGGCAAACTCCAAGCGGGCTGTCATGTGCCTTTTACCAAGGAGTGGCTTCCGTCTGGCCACTTTACCATAAAGGCCTGATTGGTGGAGTGCTGCAGAGATGGTTGCCTTCTGGAAGGTTCTCCCATCTCCACAGAGGACCTTACATAGACAGGTGTGTGCCTTTCCAAATCATGTCCAATCAATTGAATTGACCACAGGTGGACTCCAATCAAGTTGTAGAAACATCTCAAGGATGATCAATGGAAACAGGATGCACCTGAGCTCAATTTCGAGTCTCATAGCAAAGGGTCTGAATACTTATGTAAATAAGGTATTTCTGTTTCTACATTTTAGAAATGTTGTAAAATTTCTAAAAACTTGTTTTCGCTTTGTCATTATGGGGTTTTGTGTGTAGATTGCTGAGGATTTTTATTTATTTAATCCATTTCAGAATAAGGCTCTAACGTAACAAAGGGTTCTGAAGACTTTCCGAAGGCACTGTATGTGTAGGATGCAACCACACATGATGACAAGCACATAAGGCAGGTGTTCACTACAATGAACCAACACAACCAGACACTCATTGACAAGAAATGCCATCAACTTACTAGGCCTTCACATAATATGGTAGGAATTGCACCTCTCCAATGTCAATGCTATCCTGAATCTCCCAGAACTGTCCTCAATAGGCCCACTCAACCATAAGTCCTCCCGTCTGGCAGTTACTAATGACAGAGACACCATGGAACTGGACTGCCACAGGTCATGAGGCCATTCGACAGCCAAAATTCCATCTAGAAAGTGCTGGCGTGCATTGCCCTCATAGGTATCCATTTTGCTACCAACCATGGCTGGCCAGCCCATGTGATACCTGAACTGGACTCACATGTAAAGAATGAGCTCTCACATTAGAGAGACTTCTACATTGGTCTGGGAAACTGTGCAGTAACCCCAACATCCCTTTAAAGACATGTGCCATCTATAGCAAACAAGAGGCCCCTTAGGATGGTCAAATTTAAACAAAGATGCTGTATGTCATCAGTATGGTGGCTGGGTATTGACTGTGAGATATTGGCCTTTGTGCACCATGCTTGGCCAGCTCTACCTCCTCTGCAACCCCTTTACTGTCCACAAAGCCCAGGGACGATCTTCAAATGTACTGTATACAGTTGATGTCGGAAGTTTACATAAACTTAGGTTGGAGTCATTAAAACTCGTTTTTCAACCACTCCACACATTTCTTGTTAACAAACTGTAGTTTTGGCAAGTCGGTTAGGACATCTACTTTGTGCATGGCACAAGTCATTTTTCCAACAATTGTTTACAGACAGATTATTTCACTTATAATTCACTGTATCACAATTCCAGTGGGTCAGAAGTTTACATACACTAAGTTGACTGTGCCTTTAAACAGCTTGGAAAATTCCAGAAAATGATGTCATGGCCTACCTTCAAACTCAGTGCCTCTTTGCTTGACATCATGGGAAAATCAAAAGAAATCGGCCAAGACCTCAGAAAACAAAATTGTAGACCTCCACAAGTCTGGTTCATCCTTGGGAGCAATTTCCAAATGCCTGACGGTACCACGTTAATCTGTACAAACAATAGTACGCAAGTATAAACACCATGGGACCATGCAGCCGTCATACCGCTCAGGAAGGAGGCGGATTCTGTCTCCTAGAGATGAACGTACTTTGGTGCGAAAAGTGCAAATCAATCCCAGAACAACAGCAAAGGACCTTGTGAAGATGCTGGAGGGAACACGTTAAAAAGTATCTATATCCACAGTAAAACGAGTCCTATATCGACATAACCTGAAAGGCCGCTCAGCAAGGAAGAAGCCACTGTTCCAAAACCGCCATAAAAAACCCAGACTACGGTTTACAACTGCAAATGGGGACAAAGATCGTACTTTTTGGAGAAATGTCCTCTGGTCTGATGAAACAAAAATAGAACTGTTTGGCCATAATGACCATCGTTATGTTTGGAGGAAAAAGGGGGTGGCTTGCAAGCCGAAGAACACCATCCCAACCGTGAAGCACGCGGGTGGCAGCATCATGCTGTGGGGGTGCTTTGCTGCAGGAGGGACTGGTGCACTTCACAAAATAGATGGCATCATGAGGAAGGAAAATTATGTGGATATATTGAAGCAACATCTCAAGACATCAGTTAGGAAGTTAAAGCTTGGTCGCAAATGGGTCTTCCAAATGGACAATGACCCCAAGCATACTTCCAAAGTTGTGGCAAAATGGCTTAACGACAACAAAGTCAAGGTATTGGAATGGCCATCACAAAGCCCTGACCTCAATCCTATAGAAAATTTGTGGGCAGAACTGAAAAAGCGTGTGCGAGTAAGGAGGCCTACAAACCTGACTCAGTTACACCAGCTCTGTCAGGGGGAATGGGCCAAAATTCACCCAACTTATTGTGGGAAGCTTGTGGAAGGCTACCCGAAACGTTTGACCCAAGTTAAACAATTTAAAGGCAATGCTACCAAATACTAATTGAGTGTATGTAAACTTCTGACCCACTGGGAATGTGATGAAAGGAATAAAATAAAATAATTCTGTCTACTATTATTCTGACATTTCACATTCTTAAAATAAAGTGGTGATCCTAACTGACCTAAGACAGGGAATTTTTACTAGGATTAAATGTCAGGAATTGTGGAAAACCGAGTTTAAATGTATTTGGCTAAGGTGTATGTAAACTTCCAACTTCAACTGTATGTGTGTGGAGCTGTGCTACGTCCCCCATAATGCTTCTTAGTCGTAGTCTATGACCTACACTCTAAGTAACCTCTATTTAACCTCTTAAGGATCTGACCCTTGTTTTCAATTTTCGCCTAAAATGACATACCCAAATCTAACTGCCTGGATATGTATATTCTTGATACCATTTGAAAGGAAACACTTTGACGTTTGTGGAAATGTGAAATGAATGTAGGAGAATATAACACATTAGATATAACACATGCATTTTCTATTATTTTTTTTGTTCAATCATCTTTGAAATGCAAGAGAAAGGCCACAATATAATATTGCAGTTTAGTGTGTGTGCAAAGTTTCAGATTGATCAAGTGAAGCATTGCAATACTGGACTATTTTGTATCAAGTCTGCCCAAATGTGCCGAATTGGTCAACTGATACATTTTCAAGTACATAACTATAGAGAACGTACAAAAATGATATGGTAATACAAAATGTACGTTTTATCTCTGGGACCCTTACGAAGATTTAAACATAAACACACATTGAAAAGCTATTTGGCTTCAGCTAATCAAACACTTCAGAGGCTTGGCAGTGCCACTCATAGTCCTAGATATACAAAGACACTTAATGAACCCTTTTAAAAGACAGAATAACACAATACAAAATAAACAAGGGCAACGTATATGCAGGGGAAGGTGTTTGGCCATATTGGATTCAGAATAAAATTACACCAAAACAGTCTTTGTGGGCATGAGTGTTGTACACAATTCTGAAAAAGATGCCTCTCATCTCTAAAATTCATATTAACAGGTGATTTAACCTCCATCAAATGGTACTACGGCAGCCATATTAGATTGTTGACACCATATTGTATTTGAGTCAAAATCCATGGTGGCCCCAAACATCATCTGTGGTGGCCCCTGACTTTAATTACAAGAGTAGGGGCTTAAGTAACAAAATCCTTCAACCCACTGAATCAATGTTGTTTCCGTGTCATTTCAATGAAATGACGTTGAACCAACGTGGAATACAAGTTGAATTGACGTCTGTGCCCAGTGGGAAGGAACCTTGAACCCCAAAAAATCTAATTCCGATGTCTGAACCCACTTGTTTCCCTTAGAGCAGATTACCATAGCCACAACATCAAAAAACATGTGTAACTGTATGTATTCTTGTCAGGCAGGACCATACAGCAGTGAATGAGAGCAAATTTGACTTGGAAAGTTGTCTATTAATCAGCTACCAAAAGTTAAGCTTACATTCATCATAAATATTCATAGTTGACATTTCCACCTGTTGTATCTCTGTGTTTACAGGTCTATGCATTAAAATATCCTAATGCTGTTTGTTTGTGTATGTACAGTAGGATACATGAGCTTTTGCGGTCCATCCCCCCTCCAGCCAGGCATTATTAAGCACTTTTTTAGTTTAGGGGTTGTGGCACAATATCTATAAATTTAACCACTTTTGCAGTAAAATATTTTGACACAACCATCCATTTAATAAATGGGAGACATTAGGGATGTGAAAAAACATGGTTGTGTTTTGTTCTACTTCGGGTAGGGGTATCTAAAAAATGTGTGGGCCTTGCCACCGGCCTATAAAGACTTGCTCATCAGGACCAGGTTTCGGCTTAAACAGTACACTACACACTGCATGCTCAGACAATACCATCTTTCTCTCATTTCCCTTCTGTCATTCTCTCTCTCTTTCTCATGTTTACTTCTCTCTGTAGGATCTTCCCAGAGTCCCTGCGTTGGCTCCTGGCCACGCAGCACTACCGCCGCTCTAAAGCCATGATGCTCCGCATTGCCAGGAAGAACCAGGTCGACATGACAACTGAACCCAGCGGCATTCTAGCAGGTGAGGAAGATGGAGAGGAAGAAGTAGAGAGACATCGAGAAAGAAGAGAGGTGGAGAGAGGAGAGATAGAGAGGTGGTAGGTGGTGATACACAGAGGGGAGAGGTGGAGAGAAAGAGGGGAGATGGAGAGGCAGAGCGAGGAGAGACCCTGAGTTAAACGGAACCACACTTATTCCATCAGTGTCTACACACACCCCTGGTTTGCAGCTGGCCATGCAGTATACAGTGGGGGAAAAAAGTATTTAGTCAGCCACCAATTGTGGAAGTTCTCCCACTTAAAAAGATGAGAGAGGCCTGTAATTTTCATCATAGGTACACGTCAACTATGACAGACAAATTGAGAAAGAAAAATCCAGAAAATCACATTGTAGGTTTTTTTATGAATTTATTTGCAAATTATGGTGGAAAATAAGTATTTGGTCACCTACAAACAAGCAAGATTTCTGGCTCTCACAGACCTGTAACTTCTTCTTTAAGAGGCTCCTCTGTCCTCCACTCGTTACCTGTATTAATGGCACCTGTTTGAACTTGTTATCAGTATAAAAGACACCTGTCCACAACCTCAAACAGTCACACTCCAAACTCCACTATGGCCAAGACCAAAGAGCTGTCAAAGGACACCAGAAACAAAATTGTAGACCTGCACCAGGCTGGGAAGACTGAATCTGCAATAGGTAAGCAGCTTGGTTTGAAGAAATCAACTGTGGGAGCAATTATTAGGAAATGGAAGACATACAAGACCACTGATAATCTCCCTCGATCTGGGGCTCCACGCAAGACCTCACCCCGTGGGGTCAAAATGATCACAAGAACGGTGAGCAAAAATCCCAGAACCACACGGGGGGACCTAGTGAATGACCTGCAGAGAGCTGGGACCAAAGTAACAAAGCCTACCATCAGTAACACACTACGCCGCCAGGGACACAAATCCTGCAGTGCCAGACGTGTCCCCCTGCTTAAGCCAGTACATGTCCAGGCCCGTCTGAAGTTTGCTAGAGTGCATTTGGATGATCCAGAAGAGGATTGGGAGAATGTCATATGGTCAGATGAAACCAAAATATAACTTTTTGGTAAAAACTCAACTCGTCGTGTTTGGAGGACAAAGAATGCTGAGTTGCATCCAAAGAACACCATACCTACTGTGAAGCATGGTGGTGGAAACATCATGCTTTGGGGCTGTTTTTCTGCAAAGGGACCAGGACGACTGATCCGTGTAAAGGAAAGAGTGAATGGGGCCATGTATCGTGAGATTTTGAGTGAAAACCTCCTTCCATCAGCAAGGGCATTGAAGATGAAACGTGGCTGGGTCTTTCAGCATGGCAATGATCCCAAACACACCGCCCGGGCAACGAAGGAGTGGCTTCGTAAGAAGCATTTCAAGGTCCTGGAGTGGCCTAGCCAGTCTCCAGATCTCAACCCCATACAAAATCTTTGGAGGGAGTTGAAAGTCCGTGTTGCCCAGCGACAGCCCCAAAACATCACTGCTCTAGAGGAGATCTGCATGGAGGAATGGGCCAAAATACCAGCAACAGTGTGTGAAAACCTTGTGAAGACTTATAGAAAACGTTTGACCTGTGTCATTGCCAACAAAGGGTATATAACAAAGTATTGAGAAACTTTTGTTATCGACCAAATACTTATTTTCCACCATAATTTGCAAATAAATTCATAAAAAATCCTACAATGTGATTTTCTGGATTTTTTTTCCTCATTTTGTCTGTCATAGTTGACGTGTACCTATGAAAATTACAGGCCTCTCTCATCTTTTTAAGTGGGAGAACTTGCACAATTGGTGGCTGACTAAATACTTTTTTCCCCCACTGTATATACGTATGGGATGTCACACGTAGACTCACAACAACACATTGTCAATTGCATTTGCACTGATTGTATTGTTGTTAGACACAACATGTAGCTGCAGGTCTCTGATTTCAGTGATGAAATGTGAATGCAATGGATTCAGTCAGTCAGACACAGTGACACACACGGACTATGCACGTACGCGTTCATTTTCACATGTGCAACTGCAGGACTCTAGTTTAATTTGATGAAATATATGCACGGCTTAATCCCAGACACACACACACAGCTTTAAACTATGAGAAAATATTTTAAAGCAGGGAGCAGATTAATAGGTACTGCTGGATCAATAAAATAAAGTGTTTTATTTCAGATCTCATACACACATCCACCCACAGAACATTACTGTGGAGTCTGTCTGTCTGTCTGTCTGTGTGTGTGTGTGTGTGTGTGTGTGTGTGTGTGTGTGTGTTGCTTCCCTGCCAGTGGGAAGGTCTTACTATGTGTCGTGTCTCACCACCAGAGCTGGAGCATGAGCTTCATAAGAAGCCAAAGAGGACCTGCATCGTCAAGATGACCAGCACCAGAAACCTGTGGAAGAACATCGTGGTGCTCTGTGTCAACTCGTAAGTCTCTCTCTCTCTCTGTGTGTGTTTGCGTGTGTGTGTGCAGCTGTGTGAAATCAAGTCAAATCTTATTTTGCTTCGCAAATAATTGGTGTAGACTAACAGTGAAATGCTTACTTACGGGTCCTTTCCAACAATGCAGAGTTAAAGATGAAAAAAAAAAAATAGTGACATGAGGAATAAATACACAGTAAATAATGAATAACAATAAGGAGTAAAAGTCGTAGGGCAATGTGCCAAACAGAACATGAATTACACATGAGCTAGGTTCCCCATGAAGACAAGGCTCCGTACCAGTTCAGCGCGTCTCTCTCTCTAGATTGATGGCATATGGTTTCCAGCACTGTCTTGCTGCTAGTAATGATGGTGTGTGTGTGTAACTGGTAGGATCTGAACCCGGGTCTCCCACTTCGGGAACCAATGTCATAACCCTTAGACCACGAGGAGGTTGACACTGATTTTAAGTTACTTCATCATACTGGCGTCAGTCCCACTCACCTCCGCTACATGTCTCTCTCTCTCTGCTGGTTGACATGGTACAGTATCCACCACTGTTTTGCTCTCGCTAATAATGTGTTGATGTGTGTATCTGTAGGCTGACGGGGTACGGTATCCACCACTGTTTTGCCCGCAGTATGATGGACCCAGAGGCTCCTGTGTCGGCCATGTTCCATGCCGACTACTACACCATGGCCGGCATCGCCGTAGCAACCTGCCTGGCGCTGTGCCCGGCCGTGGCGTTCATGGGTCGTCGGGGCGGACTCCTCACCTTCATGATAATCACTGCCCTGGCATCACTGCTGCAGCTGGGCCTGCTCAACTGTGAGTAGAGTACAGACACACGTGTTATGCATTTCACACACGTGAAACACACACACACACACACACACACACACACACACACAGAAATTCTATGTCCAAGAAATAAACATTTAGGTCAACCGTCGGCCTTTGAAAGCCCACGTTTTGTCAGATGTTTTAACGAGTGACCCATGTGAGCATCCCTCTCATAGTCCATCCACAAATAGTTCTTTACATGGGAACTTACAAAGCAATAACATCCCATTATATTCTGATCCTGTTATACACAAACAACATGCTCAGATAATGGACTTATTCCAGTGATTCAGAGAAGTCACTACTAGGAGAATACCCTTTTCTATATCATTACTCTGTTGTCGTTATATCAGATCTGTATCTGTCATACAAATAATGAGATTTTCTAATGGCTATACTCATTTTCACTATTTTTCTTCCCCCACCCATGACCTTTCCTTGAATACAGTGATTGGGAAGTACAGCCTTCGCCATGACACAGGTACAATTTGACTTTATAAAATCACACTCAGACCGATTGAAAAAATATGCCAATCAGTTGCTCTGGGTTGCAGCGCTACAGGCCAGGCTCATGCTCCATCTGTTGATTTTGTGTTGTAGAATCAACAAAACAGTCGTTAAACAAAATTAAAGGCGGGCCAGTACACCAACTGTTTTCCGTGATCAGTTTTCTATTATGACTAGACCCAGTAAATTAAATTTTTATATTTATGATGTACAATGTATCTCACCTCCTCTCATGTTTCTCATCCTTCTCTTGTCTGGTTAGTTCTGAGGGACACACTAAACAGGAAGTTCTCGGTGGCGTTTTCCATCATCGGAATGTTCTCCTCTCACGCCGTCAGCACCCTCAGCATCTTCTTCTGCGCTGAGATCACTCCCACCGTCATCAGGTAACACACACACACACTATGTATGGTCTGACCGCACCCACACACACCAACAGTTATTGGATTCCTATAACTACACACACTTATTTGAAAATTATGTCGGCAGGTAGCTTAGTGGTCAAGAGCATTGTGCTAGTAACCGAAAGGTCGCTGGTTCTTTTTTTTTGGGGGGGTCATTTAGCAGACGCTCTTATCCAGGAGCAACTAGGGTTAAGTGCCTTGCTCAAGGGCACATCGACAGATTTTTCACCTAGTCGGCTCGGGGATTAGAACCAGTGACCTTTCAGTTACTGGCACAACGCTCTTAACCACTAAGCTACCTGCCGCCCCACCTGGTTCTAATCCCGAGCCGACTAGGTGAAAAATCTGTCGATGTGCCCCTGAGCAAGGCACTTAACCCTAGTTGCTCCTGTAAGTCGCTCTGGATAAGAGCGTCTGCTAAATGACAAAAAAAATAACATGTCCCGTCAAGTACATGTGTTAGAATGGCCTACCAGCGCCATCTTGTGGTGTAGTCTGTATGTGTCATATAAATGCAATTTGACAGAGACAACTGTTCTAGAATCTCAGCCTGGTCTCATAGACTAGACGTAACATAGTAAACATAAGGCAGAGACACTCAAATTAGTGTGATATGTTACGTTTGGTATGGTTCCATAAGACAGAAGGTTACTTAAGGCAAAAACAATGGTAGAGTGGTTGGTCAAGGTAGGCATATAATGCGAATGTCTCGCAACCCAAAGGTTGCATGTTCCAATCTCATCACGGACAATTTTAGCAACTTTGCAACTACTTACTACATTCTAGCTACTTTGCAACTACTTAGCATGTTAGCTAACCCTTCCCCTAATCTTAACCCTAACTCCTAACCTTAACCCTAACCCCTAGCCTAGCTCACATTGGCCACCTAGCTAACGTTAGCCACAACAAATTGAAATTCGTATCATATCATACGTTTTGAGAATTCGCAACAAATTGTATAAATTGGAATTCGTAAAATATCATACGAATTATACTTTGTAACATATCATAGGAAATGGATGATGGACATCCACAAATTAATACATACCATACGAAACGTCACATATCATACTAATTGGAGTGTGCCGGATTTACTATTACTATGTTACGTGTACCCCTGATTCCAGGTTGAGAATCTAGATAGTGTTTTCTGCTTGTGTCTGAGTCTGATCTTTTGTATGCTGTGTCTGGTTTCAGTGTTTGGCTAGTGGTTCCTGAATCATAACTCTCCCTCTTTGTCTCCCTCCCTCCTAAGGGGTGGTGGTCTGGGCCTGGTCCTGGCCAGTGCTGGTTTCGGCATGCTGACGGCCCCTATCATGGAGCTCCACAACCAGAAGGGCTACTTCCTGCACCACATGATCTTCGCCGCCTGCACCCTGCTGTGTATCATCTGCCTGCTACTGCTGCCCGAACCACGCAACCAACCCCTGCCAGAGAGCCTCGTGGACGGGGAGAGCTACACCCGCCAGCCCCTGCTCACCCATCGGCCTGGAGAACAGCACCTCCTTCTCACCAAGCCTGGGGATAGGGATTTATACTCCCGCGTCCACGACACGCCGCTGCGTCTTACGGCCACCGGGGGCACCACAGCAGCAGCGGCTCCTGCTCTTGCAGCAGTACCTACGTCGTATGCGTATGCGTATGCTACCGGAGGGGAGGTTATCAGTAATAGTATGGTGGTGGGAGGGTCATCGTAGCAGCAAACCCACACTCCCCCGTGACACACAGACAGAGGATAGGACAGGACCGTGCTGTGGGGATAGCTGGAACTGTCCCAAAGGAGCTGCCCCACTCCTGGTCACCATCATGACTGTTCTCATTCATTCAGTCCTGCTTGTCAGATTCTTCCATGAGGAACTCTTTCATTTTAAAACTTTAAAAACCTTCCGGTTGGTTTAATCAAGAAATGATTACCCTCTCATTAGTCTTGTGACACAATCCTTCAACGTCTCGTTTGTGAGAAAGGTGGAAATTGAGGTCATGGACATCCAAGATTTGGACAAAACCCAAAAATGAAAAATAAGGCATTACTGTTCAGACACCCCAAGAAGGCATCTTTACCTGGAGGTTTAATGGGTGGTAATGTAATGAGGTGATGGATTAGCAGATAGCCTGTAGAGTAGTGATTATGCTTGCATCCTAAATTCCACCCTATTCCCTATATAGTGTACTACTTCTGACCAGGGCGTGCATATAGTGCACTATATAGGGAATAGGGTACTATTTCAGACACTCAATATGATTTAGTAAGTCTTTGAGGGCCTGCAATAGAACAGGATATTCTTGAAACAAAATATGGAATTTTTCACACACCTGTGTATGTCTTTGCAATGAACAGAAACTCATTACATTGACTTACATGTATTAGTGGCCATAGGGTAAATGTTGCCAAGGGTTGGCAGTGTGTCTAACAGGTACCATGGTCCCAGCATGGTTCCATGCTGAGGAGGGATGTCATGGTGTCTGTTGTAAGGTATAAGCAGAGTGGTGTACTCTAAACACAGAGAGAGACAAATGTATAGAGCAGCAGAGCAGACATGGTATTCTATATTTCATTCGAAATGTCTTTCAACAGTGATGTGTGCTCTATGCATTTCAAATTCTATTGGTGTAACTTTTTGCATTAAAATTCAAAGTTCAATCAAATATTTGTCAGCCAACTTCTTTGAGGCACAGATTTTGGGTGAAACTGCTGCACTCGAAATTGAATAAAAGGAGAAGTCAGGCCTATATACTGTAGCCTACTTGATGGGTTCATTTGTGCCTCTCACTCCCCTGTCAAAAGTCCAAACTTGGCACTTTATCCTTAGTAGTAGTGGAATCAATGTAAAGACTTAAGAAAACTGAGTACTGCAGCTCCCATTAATGTTGGTGAATGACGACACAATTATATGTGAATGACAGCCGGAAACCTAAAGAAACTGATGGCTATAGAAATTAGTTTGAACTTTGGACTTTTTTATTGTATTTTTATTTCCATATTCTATGGAAAATCTAAGGCACTGAGTGTTGAGTGAACAATACTAATGACCAGTTAGTTACTAGTATGAGTGTGTCCCAAATAGCAGCCTATTCCTTACATAGTTCACTACTTTAGAGTTTTGATCATAAAGCAGTGCCCTACATAGGGAATAGGGTGCCATTTGCGACATAGTCTGTTTCCGCTATGAAACATCTCAGCTTCTGAATGGCTTTATCACAATGGTTGTTCAGTTTTTAAAAACCTCCTCTGATTTCAACTGGACAGGCGACTTTGAAAATAATCTATCAGTAATTCAGTATTTATTTTTGTCATGTTGCCAAGGGCATTCATGTTGCTTGAAATATCTCTAATTTAGCTAATTTTCACCTTTTCCTCTCCCTGGTAAATAATGTTAGTATATTGCTGTTTTTAGGACTGGTTTAAACCTGTTTCTCTAGCACGGTTAAATAATGTCTGGCCATGCCATGAATCACAATATCTATAGGGGTTTTGAAATTGTTAGTGTCTAGAATAGATTAAGTTATAGTGCAATAGTGTGATCTAGTTAGAATAGCTGTGACTGACAGTGTTTGTATACAAACTTTATACTCTGTAACATACAAAATGATTGAATACCAAATGTAATGTATGTATTAATGTGCCATTCATTGATAATGCATGGACTATCATATGTTTTATGTACTATGCATATCAAATAGTTTTCATATAAGATTTTGTCACACGATGTGTCTAGATGACCTTAAAAGGCCAAGTATACTCTATACATTTCTACCATGAACCATATTTGAAGCGAATGGCACATATTTTGACATGATGGACACCTTGTATTGTTTATTTGTTAGATTGTAAATGTTTTCAGCGATGAAATGTTGTGGTAAAATAAATGAAATTCCATGAGTGATTGATTGTCAACCACTAATATTTTCTAAGTGTTGTTTAAAAAGAATATGATGCACTTGTCAATTTTAAAGCCATAAATGTTGTTTTGATAATAAACCTGTTGATTATGTAAATAAATGAACTATTAGAGGTGATACATGTCTGTAGACGGAGTTTGCGGGCAGTGGGCACAGAAAATATAGTGTGTGTGTGTGTCTGCTGCTTCTACACAGAGACCGTCTCTGGTTAGATCTCACTCATGAGTGCTAAAACAGCAATCTACAGAACAGTCCAGACAGGTAATTTTGTTTTTCTTTCCCTTGTATTATTTCGGTACAAAACAAATTAAACTAGTAAAAGGTTAAAACTTGTCAGGGTGAACTTCCATCTCTTTCTTTATCCTCTTCTCTACCAGCAGAGACAGGTTGGAGTCAGTCATGGGCAGGCTGTAGCTCACATACACCTGTTTCTTAGTCCTTTTAGCTGGAACACAAAGGAGACAGAGGACAGCTGGGTTAGTGATGTTTCAGATTGTGAAAAACTGACACCAACAATAAAGCATAATACTGGTTAGTGGTTTAAGCGTCTAGCTTTCGGTCATTGTTCTGAATAACATATAGCCATCAACTAAATCACTGTATAAATGATGGTTAGACAGATTTGACTGTAAAAACAGTTGTGGCAGCCTAAAATTGGCATCACGTCATTTTGATGTTAGTAGCCTCGTGTTGTGTAACAATAGAGGCATCAGGGATCAAATATCTAGCTTCCCCTTCTTTACTTGGATGAGTTTGAACAAACTAACTCAGCAATTACCAAAATCTAGAAATTCATGACATACACAGACTGTGTGCATTTATGTGTGAGTGTGGATGAATAGATGGTTTGTTGTACCCCACAATGAAATCGAGGGGGACTATCGATATGTCTCCCTCCATTCATATGTACACGTTAGTACATATGTAAGTCACACGTGATCTCAGACACCACTGGCCTGATTTTGACAAAACGTGGGTGAATGATGAGTCTTGCCAGAGATCCGGCATTTACAAAGTTACACTAATTGGGCCAAGGGGGGCGCTATAGTAATCAACTGAAAACTTTGAACAACCATATATTCTGTCCCGTTTGAGCTACAGACATGAAATCCTGTACATACTGATGCGGCCAAATATATTGGCACCCTTACACTAAAAAATAATTTCCTTGTATCCCTTTAAGTTTAGCGTTATAATTCAGAAAATCTCTCCCTCTCTCATAGCGATAGATAAGAGGACTCATCTTTGTATCTGTGCCATTATAGCGTCTGTGACAGCTATCTATTTCTATGACAACAGGCACAATGCTGATATAAAATTGTTTTGGAGTCAGTTGGAAAAATTCCACGTGGGTCCACTTAAATCAGTACATTCATGTCAACCTAACCATTACGAAACTTTTATTTGATCAAATAAGCCTCAAGTAGCAAATTAGCTATTACATTTTTTGTTTACCAAATTCGACACACATTGTCCTCCATACAAAAATTCCTCACTTAGTGGTCTTATTTTCGTGGACTGATTTGGAGCAGAGTAAAACCTCTTGCCTCGCCTCTTCCTCTCTGATACAGCCAATCCCCATGAGAAAGATAGGATATTGACAGGATGAAAGGGTGCTTACTCAATCTCTGCGCCAATGAATTTGGCGTGGTGTCCGATGGATCCCCCAGGACTAACGTAGACAGCGGCATCGAATCCTGAATATATATAAAACACACAGATAGTTTAGCTATATTACAAATAGGACATAGCGCCATGAGCCGAGAATAACGTTACAGTAGTTAGCTAACAACATTACACGGTGAAGCTAGCTAACAACCCATCTCTATTAGCTAGTCTGCTTTGAAACAATATATTTTCAGGAGGCTACTCACAAATTTACTGTCCATTGAAACAGCCAAGTTGGACAAGACAGGGTTCGAGCCCACCCAAAGGAAAAATCCCCCATTGAGTTTCATGACGTGAAAGTGAACCGTTTGCTCCAGAATCTTCTCGGAGAAATCGTGCACTGTAATGGCATCGCCTACTGCTCCACTTTCTGCTATGTTCATGTTGAATAGATGTTTGTATGAAGAAAAGTACGACTAAACCAGACCATTATTCAAACATTTCAACCAACTCATATGCGTCCATAAACAAGAACTCCCTTCTTCTTCTTTTTTGGTATCATAGCGTTCGCACATTTTGTTTGTGCGTTTTTCTTCTTCTTCTGTGGATGTTATATGGCGGTTGGCAACCAACTTTCAGGTGCGTTACCGCCACCAACTGGACTGGAGTGTGGACCAGAGACAGTGACGGTCTAAATCCTACCCAATAATCTCGTCTCCCTAACGAAACGAAATCCATAATTAAATACTACATCCCCTGAAGATTTCTCCAGCAGTTCACTTAATCCTGGCTCTTCAACCCAATTACTCCTCAAATCTAATAACAATCGCTCCTTTTCTCTCACATATTTCTGGCACTGAAATAGAACATGTTCCACTGTCTCCATCTCCTCCTGACAATGATCACACCTCCCAGTCGGATGTTTCCCCACCACTTTCAATGTACTATTTATTCTTGCGTGTCCCAGTCTCAGCCTTGTGACTACACTTTCCTCCCTTCTCTCTCGGCCTGAAGACCTCCCTGCCCCCACTTTGTTTGTGCATGCCGCCACCTATTGTGCGGTAGTGTGTGATCGATCACGTTACATTTTGTGATACAAAAATAAAAAGGAAGGGGCAAAAGGAAAAAGTTACACCACCAACTAACACCTATATACCACTATTTCATTAACATTTAAATCACCACCCCATTCCACTACTTTAACCCTAACTGATCACACCAGGGTGACTGCCTCAGCATACAACACCTTCAGTTCTACTCTGATTCTGGCAACCTCAACCTGTCTCCCTTGCACCAGGCACTTCTGATCCCCAGCAACATGGGCACCCACACAATTGACACAACGTTTTTTTCCCCACTGATACTACACATTCCTTTGTCCCATGCCCTCCTGCACACTTCTCACATCTCGGAATCTCCCTCCTACACACTGATGCAACATGACCATAAGCTTGGCACCTTAGAGGGTTCGGCACACAAGCTCTCACGGGATAACTGACATACCTTAACATGACTTTATCAGGTAAAGACTATGCTTCAAAACTCAAAAGAACAGAAAGTGTCTTCTCAGTTTCACCACACTCGCCACCGGGTCTGCGGTACACCAAGTGGCGAGCATCACAGACACAGGGAATCTTCCATTTCAGTTGCTCCACTTCAACACTTAAAACCACCCCAGTAATCACTTCTTTCAAAGGCGCCCTGCTCCGGAGAGTAAAGCAAGTCACAGAAATTGTCCCTAGGTGCGTGACGCAAAGCACCCGCTCCCTTTGGATGGAATAAACACAGAAAATCATCACAAGTCCACTTCGAGCTACCTTTACCAATTTAACAGTACCCAACTTATTTTCTACCCAGCCTGAGACTACATATGGATCAGCCAAAAGGCAGGGATCCACTTTCTCCAAAAATGTCACTCCCACTGGGCCCGAATCATCCTTTGCATGACCATCGGGGTGAGGCTCGGACTTGACCCCACACCTGCCACGACAGGTAATTCATCCTCACTCTCGTCAGGTTCAATTGCTGAGCCATCAGACAGCAGAATATGGTTTGTACTTGGAACCATTCTTCCTCCACATACAGTGCCTTGCAAAAGTATTCATCCCCCTTGGCGTTTTCTCTTATTTTGTTGCATTACAACCTGTAATTTAAATTGATTTTTATTTGGATTTCATGTAATGGACATACACAAAATAGTCCAAATTGGTGAAGTGAAATGAAAAAAATTACTTGTTTCAAAAAAATCAATAACAGAAAAGTGGTGCGTGCATATGTATTCACCCTCTTTGCTATGAAGCCCCTAATTAAGATCTGGTGCAACCAATTACCTTCAGAAGTCACATAATTAGTTAAATAAAGTCCATCTGTGTGCAATCTAAGTGTCACATGATCTGTCACATGATCTCAGTATATATACACCTGTTCTGAAAGTCTGCAACACCACTAAGCAAGGGGCACCACCAAGCAAGCGGCACCATGCAGACCAAGGAGCTCTCCAAACAGGTCAAGGACAAAGTTGTGGAGAAGTACAGATCAGGGTTGGGTTATAAAAAAATATCAGAAACGTTGAACATCCCATGGAGCACCTTTAAATCCATTATTAAAAAATTGAAAGAATATGGCACCACAACAAACCTAGAGGGCAGCCCACCATAACTCACGGACCAGGCAAGGAGGGCATTAATCAGAGAGGCATCAAAGAGACCAAAGATAACCCTGAAGGAGCTGCAAAGCTCCACAGCGGAGATTAGAGTATCTGTCCATAGGACCACTTTAAGCCGTACACTCCACAGAGCTGGGCTTTACGGAAGAGTGGCCAGAAAAAAGCCATTGCTTAAAGAAAAAAAAAAAGCAAACACGTTTGGTGTTCGCCAAAAGGCATGTGGGAGACTCCCCAAACACATGGAAGAAGGTACTCTGGTCAGATGAGACTAAAATTGAGGTTTTTGGCCATCAAGGAAAACGCTATGTCTGGCGCAAACCCAACACCTCTCATCACCCCGGGAACACCATCCCCACAGTGAAGCATGGTGGTGGCAGCATCATGCTGTGGGGATGTTTTCATTGGCAGGGACTGGGAAACTGGTCAGAATTGAAGGAATGATGGATGGCGCTAAATATATGGAAATTCTTGAGGGAAACCTGTTTCAGTCTTCCAGAGATTTGAGACTGGGACGGAGGTTCACTTTCCAGCAGGACAATGAACCTAAGCATACTGCTAAAGCAACACTCGAGTGGTTTAAGGGGAAACATTTAAATGTCTTGGAATGACCTAGTCAAAGCCCAGACCTCAATCCAATTGAGAATCTATGGTATAATTTAAAGATTACTGTACACCAGCGGAACCCATCCAAATTGAAGGAGCTGGAGCAGTTTTGCCTTAAATAAATGGGCAAAAATCCCAGTGACTAGATGTGCCAAGCTTATAGAGACATACCCCAAGAGACTTGCAGCTGTAATTGCTGCAAAAGGTGGCTCTACAAAGTATTGACTTTGGGGGGGTGAATAGTTATACACGCTCAAGTTTTGTTTTTTTGTCTTATTTCTTTTTAGTTTCAAAATATTTTGCATCTTCAAAGTGGTAGGCATGTTGTGTAAATCTAATTATACAAACCCCCAAAAAACCCATTTAAATTCCAGGTTGTAAGGCCACAAAATAGGAAAAATGCCAAGGGGGTGAATACTTTCACAAGCCGCTGTACATCCTCTCACTGCGGCTCTTCTCCTTGTTCCTCACATTCCAAAACTACATCCATCCGTTCACCACGCTCCCACTGTACTGCTTGCAGACCACTCACTGATGGCCTTTCTCCAATACCAACCTTCTGTTCCTTAGCCCAATTTACTAGTCTGGCTATCTCTATGCTCGCAAAATGTCCACCATGAATACACCTTTAGATACTTTGCTGCAATTGCAGGGGTGCAGATGTTGCTAATCCAACCTCTCAAGTGCAAGGCACAGTGCAGACTACTGCAGTACAGCAGCCCTTCTTCTTCTTCTTCTTCGGTATCATGGTGTTCACACCATTTTTTTGTGTGCATGCCGCACAAAAAATGTAACGTGTTCAATCACGTTACATTTGTGATACAAAAATAAAAAGGAAGAAAAATATATAATAATTGCACCACCAACCAACCCTACACCTACACTACCAGTCAAAAGTTTGGACACACCTACTCATTCAAGGGTTTTTCTTAAACTATGAAATAACACATATGGAACCATCAAGCGCTATGATGAAACTGGCTCTCATGAAGACCACCACAGGAATGGAAGACCTAGAGTTACCTCTGCTGCAGAGGATAAGTTCATTAGAGTTACCAGCCTCAGAAATTGCAACCCAAATAAATGCTTCAGAGTTCATGTCACAGACACATCTCAACATCAACTGTTCAGAGGGGACTGTGTGAATCAGGCCTTCATGGTCGAATTGCTGCAAAGAAACCACTACTAAAGGACACCAATAAGAAGAAGAGACCTGCTTGGGCCAAGAAACACGAACAATGGACATTAGACCGGTGGAAATTTGTCCTTTGGTCTGGAGTCCAAATTTGAGATTTTTGGATCCAACTGCCGTGTCTGTGAGACGCGGTGTGGGTGAACGGATTATGTCTGCATGTGTAGTTCCCACCGTAAAGCATGGAGGAGGAGGTGTTATAGTGTGGGGGGCTTTGCTGGTGACACTGTCTGTGATTTATTTAGAATTCAAGGCACACTTAACCAGCATGGCTACTACAGCGTTCTACAGCGATACGCCATCCCATCTGGTTTGGGCTTAGTGGGACTATGATTTGTTTTTCAACAGGACAATGACCCAACACACCTCCAGGCTGTGTAAGGGCTATTTTACCAAGAAGGACAGTGATGGAGTGCTGCATCAGATGACCTGGCCTCCACAATCACCCGACCTCAACCCAATTGAGATGGTTTGGGATGAGTCGGACGGCAGAGTGAAGGAAAAGCAGCCAACAAGTGCTAAGCATATGTGGGAACTCCTTCAAGACAGTTGGAAAAGCATTCCAGGTGAAGCTGGTTGAGAGAATGCCAAGAGTGTGCAAAGCTGTCATCAAGGCAAAGGGTGGCTATTTGAAGAATCTCAAATATAAAATATATTTTGATTTGTTTAACACTTTTTTGTTTACTAAATGATTCCATATGTGTTATTTCATAGTTTTGATGTCTTCACTATTATTATACAATGTAGAAAATAGTAAAAATAAAGAAGAACCCTTGAAAGAACCCTTGCCGCTCACTACTGGATCAACTAAAACTACTGATGGGTGAGAAAAAAACATATTTAATCAATTTTTTATTCAGGCTGTAACACAACAAAATGTGGAATAAGGGGATTTGGAATAAAGCTTCCTCCCAGGCTGGTCAGTGCAAATAGGGGCCTTTGAGGCTGGTCTATAATAAAGGTTTCTCCCAGGATAGTCAGTGTAAATAGCAGCCTCAGATGCTGGTCTATAATAATGTTTCCTCCCAGGCTGGTCCGTGTAAATAGGGTCTCAGAGGCTGGTCTATAATAAAGATTCCTCCCAGGCTGGTCAGTGTAAATAGGGGCCTCTGAGACTGGTCGATAAAGCTTCCTGCTAGGCTGGTCAGTGTAAATAGGGGCCTCAGAGCCTGGTCTATAATAAAGGTTCCTCCCAGGCTGGTCTATAATAAAGGTTCCTTGCAGGATGGTCAGTGTAAACAGGGATAATAAAGCTTCCTTGCAGGTTGGTCAATGTAAATAGGGGCCTCAGAGGCTGGTATATAATAAAGGTTTCTCCCAAGATGGTCAGTGTAAATAGCAGCCTCAGATGCTGGTCTATAATAAAGATCCCTCCCAGGCTGGTCAGTGTAATTAAGGGCCTCAGAGACTGGTCTATAAAGCTTCCTGCTAGGCTGGTCAGTGTAAATAGGGGCCTCAGAGACTGGTCTATAATAAAGGTTTCTCCCAGGCTGATCTATAATAAAGATTTGTTGCAGGATGGTCAGTGTAAATAGGGATAATAACGGTTCCTTGCAGGCTGGTCAGTGTAAATAGCAGCCTCGGAGGCTGGTCTATAATAAAGCTTCAGTGCCAAGCTGGTCAGTGTAAATAGGGATAATAAAGCTTCCTTGCAGGCTGGTCAATGTAAATAGTGGCTTCGGAGGCTGGTCTAAAATAAAGCTTCCTCCCAGGCTGGGGGGCCTTGGAGGCTGGTCTATAAAGCTTTCTGCCAGGCTGGTCAGTGTAAATAGTGGCCTTGGAGGCTGGTCTGTAATAAAGGTTTCTCCCAGGATAGTCAGTGTAAATAGCAGCCTCAGATGCTGGTCTATAATAATGTTTCCTCCCAGGCTGGTCCGTGTAAATAGGGTATCAGAGGCTGGTCTATAATAAAGATCCCTCCCAGGCTGGTCAGTGTAAATAGGGGCCTCTGAGACTATTTATGGTTGGGAATGCAGATAGGCTAACGCATTTTTATAAAAAAATCACTTTTGCATGTGAAAACACAGAATCCTAATCATTACTCCACGTGCTGTTGTTTTGAGCCGACTTCGCCGTGGGCTTTGACCAGGCACCTGGCTAATGTCTGGGAGGCAGCCGGGTTACAAATAGAATAAAATCCACATTCAGCTGGTGCAAAACACGCCCGGGCAAAACAAATCCTCTCACTATGCGAGTTTGAACTTCATGATTGGCTAGCAGTGTATTCCTCCCGCATTTGCTTGATTTTCATTGGGTCAAAGTGTCAACGTCTTTTTGAACCCGGAAGTTCGAACTTTGCAAGTTCGGCCAGGAAAATGTGCTTGTCACTAGTTACCACAGCCAAAGTAATAAACCCTGCCTATTTCTACAATTTATCTTCTTAAAATGTGATTTTAAGCCTAACCCTAACCTTAACCACACTGCCAACCTTATACCTAACCCTAACCTTAAATTAAGACCAAAAAGCAAATTTTTGTTTTCTTTAATTTTTTTTCAAAATATAGCCCATTTTGGCTTTGTGGCTGTGGTAACTAGTGGAAACCAGAAAATGCTAAACATGGTTAGAAGTTGACGAGTATCTTTAGGGTTAATCTTAGGTTTAATGTCCAAATTAGAGCTTTTGAATGTGTTTATCACCGAGCGATTAAAATCAGCAGCAGTTGATATATTCAGGATAGTGGAAAAGATGATAGCAGAGTACCTGGAAGAGATCTCCAGTTCAAAGGAGGAGAACTATCGTCTACGGAGGCTTCTTTTACATTTGGGATCAAGTTTGTGATCAATAAACAATAATATTCACAAGAGGGAGAGCATGTAGTAGTGCTTTTGTTCTGATGTAAAATGTGTCCGTCCAAAGATGGAAAGGCTCATTGTAACTAACACTGCTGTGCCTGTAGGAGAACATACTGTACATATGAATGAACAAAGTTTTTTTAAATGAAAACTCATTGTTTACAGTGGGGGGAAAAAGTATTTAGTCAGCCACCAATTGTGCAAGTTCTCCCACTTAAAAAGATGAGAGAGGCCTGTAATTTTCATCATAGGTACACGTCAACTATGACAGACAAAATGAGATTTTTTTTCTCCAGAAAATCACATTGTAGGATTTTTAATGAATTTATTTGCAAATTATGGTGGAAAATAAGCATTTGGTCAATAACAAACATTTCTCAATACTTTGTTATATACCCTTTGTTGGCAATGACACAGGTCAAACATTTTCTGTAAGTCTTCACAAGGTTTTCACACACTGTTGCTTGTATTTTGGCCCATTCCTCCATGCAGATCTCCTCTAGAGCAGTGATGTTTTGGGGCTGTCGCTGGGCAACACAGACTTTCAACTCCCTCCAAAGATTTTCTATGGGGTTGAGATCTGGAGACTGGCTAGGCCACTCCAGGACCTTGAAATGCTTATTACGAAGCCACTCCTTCGTTGCCCGGGCGGTGTGTTTGGGATCATTATCATGCTGAAAGACCCAGCCACGTTTCATCTTCAATGCCCTTGCTGATGGAAGGAGGTTTTCACTCAAAATCTCACGATACATGGCCCCATTCATTCTTTCCTTTACACGGATCAGTCGTCCAGGTCCCTTTTCAGAAAAACAGCCCCAAAGCATGATGTTTCCACCCCCATGCTTCACAGTAGGTATGGTGTTCTTTGGATGCAACTCAGCATTCTTCGTCCTCCAAACACGACGAGTTGAGTTTTTACCAAAAAGTTATATTTTGGTTTCATCTGACCATATGACATTCTCCCAATCCTCTTCTGGATCATCCAAATGCACTCTAGCAAACTTCAGACGGGCCTGGACATGTACTGGCTTAAGCAGGGGGACACGTCTGGCACTGCAGGATTTGAGTCCCTGGCGGCATAGTGTGTTACTGATGGTAGGCTTTTTACTTTGGTCCCAGCTCTCTGCAGGTCATTCACTAGGTCCCCCCGTGTGGTTCTGGGATTTTTGCTCACCGTTCTTGTGATCATTTTGACCCCACGGGGTGAGATCTTGCGTGGAGCCCCAGATCGAGGGAGATTATCAGTGGTCTTGTATGTCTTCCATTTCCTAATAATTGCTCCCACAGTTGATTTCTTCAAACCAAGCTGCTTACCTATTGCAGATTCAGTCTTCCCAGCCTGGTGCAGGTCTACAATTTTGTTTCTGGTGTCCTTTGACAGCTCTTTGGTCTTGGCCATAGTGGAGTTTGGAGTGTGACTGTTTGAGGTTGTGGACAGGTGTCTTTTATACTGATAACAAGTTCAAACAGGTGCCATTAATACAGGTAACGAGTGGAGGACAGAGGAGCCTCTTAAAGAAGAAGTTACAGGTCTGTGAGAGCCAGAAATCTTGCTTGTTTGTAGGTGACCAAATACTTATTTTCCACCATAATTTGCAAATAAATTCATAAAAAATCCTACAATGTGATTTTCTGGATATTTTTTTCTCAATTTGTCTCTCATAGTTGACTTGTACATATGATGAAAATTACAGGCCTCTCTCATCTTGCACAATTGGTGGCTGACTAAATACTTTTTTTCCCCACTGTACTTAATAATGACAACAATGTCTGATTAAAATTGTTATTGAATGACTCATTTTTATATTCTTTTCGTTTGCTTTGTTTTATATGGCATAACAGTTAGTGCAAATGCAACATTTCCATAACATGCCACACACAAAACAGAGGACTGGACACACAGAAGCCAGACACAACGATACAAATGATGCAAAATGTAATACACAAAAGCTTTTAAATTACACAATGAATATATTCATAACATTTGCAATACTCATGTGGATGGGTATTGATTTTGGCTCATATACCAGTAATTAACTGATAATAGTCTGTTAATTAATGGA
This sequence comes from Coregonus lavaretus, assembly GCF_964263955.1. Classification (NCBI taxonomy): domain Eukaryota; kingdom Metazoa; phylum Chordata; class Actinopteri; order Salmoniformes; family Salmonidae; genus Coregonus; species Coregonus lavaretus. The sequence continues at coordinate 37,128,136 of NC_140008.1, read as the reverse complement.
ACAGACTCGGATTGAGTGTCGCTTGCTGTAGTGGTCCTTCAATGTTGTCCACTCTTGATGACTCTTGGAACACAGAGCGCAGACCCAGGCCTGAAAGCTTTTCGTCTCCTGTGGGCGCATTATTTGTGTATCCGAAATGGCACCCTAAACCCTACAGGTAGCCTAGAGTGTTGGGGCAGTAACCAAAAGGTCGCTATTTTGAATCACTGAGCCGACAAGGTGAAAAATCTGTCGATGTGCCCTTGAGCAAGGCACTTAACCCTAATTGCTCCAGGGTCGCTGTTGATAATGTCTGGCCGTGACCACACTCTCTGAGGGTGTCTCAGGGGGAGTTGGGATATGCAAAAAACACATTTCCATTTCACACATGCGTATAATGCAGACTTGTACATGTGTGAAACAGAGAAAATATAAGTACACACCAAATTATTATTATTACATACGGCACTTCTTTTGAACAGAACCCTATGGGCCATGGTCAATAGGAATACAGTACCATTTGGGACGCAGACAGTATGTCCATCACTTGCTCAGGAAGTCTTCCAACAGCAAACCTCAGGTGCAGGTTGTATTGTCCTTCCGGCATCAGGTGCAACCTGGACACAGCAGAAGAAGTTGTAGTAGAGGTTGTACCATTAGTGGTTGTAGTTAAACATTGACATAGAAATAATGTACAGCCAGTATGTCTTTTCATACATTGACATAGAAATAATGTACAGTCAGTTTGCTAATAAAAGCCTCAATCTTGGCAAGAATAATCAGTTCTGCATTATTGCCTCCTCACTGTAAAATCCTACCTTTGGGTCTTTCTCACAGATCCATACAGATACTCCCTAACACAGGAACTGACAATTGGAACTGGAAAATTGGAATCTTTGATGCAACGATGTTGTTGCTCGTACCTTCTGGTCTCTGGGCGAACTGTCCATTCCCGTCCACCCATCCTTCCCAGGTCTTAATGAAGAGCTCTGCCGCATATACCTCCTCCATGGGCCTCCTCATCCTCTCACTCCACTGAGACACATCATGGATCGCTGAGGACACACATACACACACACATACATACAGGCTGTAACACACAAACACACACACATGCAGAGCTGCCTCATCCAGTCACACACACAAATAACAAGACCTCACCACTGTAGATGTTTGTCTTGGGGTGAGACATATGCGTTGGAGCCCCACACCACCATCTTATTGATCAGAGAGGGGTTCTTGGCTCTATCACTCCAGGCCAACAGAGAGAACCTGGGAAACTCAACGCCTGAAGGAGAAAACACACAGTCACAGAAAAACACAGAGAAAAAAGGCACACATTCACAGATGAGCATAGATGACAAAGACACACATTTGCTAATGAGTAAAAAAGAAAAACAGAACTTACCGTCCATCACACAAACAGAGAGTGAGAGGCAGCTGTGTAGTTAATGTAAGTCATTTTTATCTCTGTGTAAAAAGGAAAATCACTCTGCACTGATTGGTCAGACCTGCATCAGGTCCACAGCATCCTGGGCATCCCTTTCAAAGAAGTCCAGAGGGAAGTCTATCCGGGAGGCGGAAGTTTCTGTACCTGCGAAGGTCCCAGCCAATGACCCTGAAGAATTCCTTATTAACAGACTTCAGCTGCGGCCCAAAGTCAGTCTGAACACTTCCTATGATAAGAACACACACAGCTTAACAGAACATTGAACCCGCACAACATCAGTAACCAACATTAGAGGTGTCTATTCTACTGTTTTCATGAAGTTGTTTATACTGTAGGCTAATAGGTTTGAGGTCCTCTCAACATCAGTCACCTCTCAATATCAAAGTCACTATAAATATTGTTGATGCTCTGATAGGCAGACGCCTTAATCAGTAGTATGACATGCATGATTTAGGCTACTTCACATTTGAAAGAGATCATCATCTACAACTTTAGACAGTTAATGGTCAAGGTTGGGTGAAGTGACAGGTCATAGTGTTGTGCACCAGACACTTATAGCCTGGGGACCATGTTACTAGTGTTGTTACCTACCCAGAGCTCCAGGCAGTAGTAACGAAGCATGCGCTCCTGTTCCAGTCTGCTGGTAGAATAGATCCACTCCATTCACACACTGTCGTACCGCTGAGGTACTGTGGGGAAAACAAACAAAAAACACAATTAGACAGATATATCTACTTGATGAATAAATACTGACAATTCGTATGTATTTTAAGTGGAAATATATGACATATAGAAGTATCACAAATCAAATTATTATTACTTGTCATACACCGCAACTGGAGTCTGAGATGAGTGAACAGCGCCATCTCCTGTCCCTAAATGAAACTGCACTGATAGCAAGACAACATGGATGACAGCTGTGTTGGTGCCATAGACTATTCCAGGTATTGAATTGCAAACCACGAACGCGGGACACTGCAATATCTGAAAATAGTTAGCTAGCTAGCTAGCTACCGTAGAATTGACATTGTATTTACTGACACTTACACTGCATTTTAATTACCTTGCATAGCCCTTTTGGTAACTGTATTGCGAAGTCCTCTCCCCCATAATCACAAGCAATTTCGTTGACAAAAAGTTTCAAAATCACCTCGAACGGTTTTCATTTGACTTAGTCACAATGAAAATTATCATCAGGTTAACGTGTATAGCAAAGTTTGTTTTAGTGAATCAATGGCTTGAAGTTCCTGCCGACACCTTCGACACAAGTTTGCGTTTTGGCGAAAGTACGGAGGCGAATCTTTCACTAGCTCATATTACCCTAACGTAATTACAGTATAATTGAATTGTACTGCAATTGAGCAAATAAACTATGTTAATAACATGAAATATTATTTTGAAATAACATGAAAATATGTAAAAGATTAAATAGAAATAAATACATAAAAAATCGAATAGTTTTGAATTATTTTTACCATTACTGGTAAATGTCAGTCAAAGCCCCACAAATTAGTGTCAAATGCATCTTCAATATTGGGCCTTCAAACTATGGAGGATCAAACCTGCCATAATTACAAATAAATTAGTAAATAAATGCACACATAAATACATAAATAAATAAATGCACATATAAATAGATAAATAAACAAATGCACACATAAATAGATAAATAATGATTTTAATAATTATTCAATTATTTTATTCATTTATTTTGCATTTCTTCCTCCAATAGGATAATGAGAGGGTGTCAAGCAAACATACAGTATGTGGGTGGTATCTAACACACAATTGCTTGATCAATGTCACGGCGCTCTGCTGAATTTGGATTTGCCTGGGGTGCATTCAGTACGACAGAACGGTGTTCAATGTTTAATTCAACGGAAACGGTACTATACTGAACGACCAGTTGAAAAACGGTATGATTATGATGGCCCAGAGGGTGATTATCTATGGTGTGCTGCACCAGGACTCTTTGTTATCACTTGCAGCCATTCTACCTGCCAGAAGAACTGGGCTACTGTAGCTACAGTGAGCTCCATACGTATTGTACATTTACATTTACATTTAAGTCATTTAGCAGACGCTCTTATCCAGAGCGACTTACAACCCTGACGTTGCAAACGCCATGCTCTATCAACTGAGCTACATCCCTGCCGGCCATTCCCTCCCCTACCCTGGACGACGCTGGGCCAATTGTGCGCCGCCCATGAGTCTCCTGGTCGCGGCCGGCTGCGACAGAGCCTGGATTCGAACCAGGATCTCTAGTGGCACAGCGAGGACTGCGATGCAGTGCCTTAGACCACTGCGCCACTCAGGAGATTGTAACATCTGCTGATGTAAAAAGGGCTATATAACTACATTTAATTTGATTTGATTTGTGTTTGTTGTTCGATTGTTTACTTTTCGGACGAATCAACCAATAGTGTGTTAGATACCACCCACAGATGTTTGAATGACACCCCCTCATTATCATATTGGAGGAAGATACATAAGAATACATAAATAAATAAATATATAAATTAAAACCTGAATAATTAGATAATAGATCAATCATTTAATACATACAGATACTGTATGTAGAGAAAAATGAATGCATTTTGGTCAGTAGTTTTGTATTTCCTTGCTCATTTACTTATTTATGTGTGCATTTATTTATTCATTCATTTCTAATTATGGCAGGTTTGATCCTCCATAAGAGTAGCCTATAGGCCTGTCCTACAATCTTCTCTCACTTGCTTTTGGTTAGCCTACATTTATTTTAAGCTCTCTGAAACACACTCCTCGGTGGGAAATGTACCTCCTTTCTCCATTCCCCTCCAACTCTTAGAGAAAATCCCCCCTCTTCCTTGTTTCAGAATCATTTCCTCAAATCTTATGAACCCACTACCCTCTTCTGCCTCCTCACACTGTAGAGTGTGGGGTTGTGGGATGGTGGGGTTGTTCCTCTGAAGAGCTTTTACTGATTGGGAAAATCGTAAATTGTGCTTTGGTTCGTTCAACCTATTCTATTCAATTTGTCTGAAATCAAATAAGGAATTTGCCAGATCAATGTGATTAAAAAAAATTAAATGAACGCTTCTCATGCACAAGTGCATTGCGGCAGTCTATCAGAAGAGTTGGAGGCGTGGCTTATTGGGGGCATGGCTTCTCACTTTTTTTTGCCCACCCGTGAACATAAATGTCATTCTAGTTCATGTGGTCTGTTGTATTTGACATTCAGTCTGAAATCTGTACACTGTTTGGCAAGGCAGAGTTCATCTCAGCCTATGCTACCCTCCAGTTCCTCGACTTCTTGGCGCTGACGGAAACATGGATTACCACAGAAAACACTGCTACTCATACTGCTCTTTCCTCGTCTGACCATGTGTTCTCGCATACCCCGAGAGCATCTGGTCAGCGCGGCGGTGGCACAGGAATCCTCATGTCTCCCAAGTGGACATTCTCTCTTTCTCCCCTGACCCATCTGTCTATCTCCTCATTTGCATTCCATGCTGTCACAGTCACTAGCCCATTCAAGCTTAACATCCTTGTCATTTATCGCCCTGACTTTAACCTCCCTACGTCTGCCTTTGACTCATTTCTCTCTGCCTCCTTCTTTCCACTCCTTTCCTCTTTTGACCTCACCCTCTCACCGTCCCCCCGTACTCACAAGGCAGGCAATACGCTTGACCTCATCTTCTACTAATCTCACTGCAACTCCCCTCCAAGTCTCCAACCACTACTTTGTATCCTTTTCTCTCTCGCTCTCCTCCAACACTACTCACTCTGCCCCTACTCAGATGGTAATGTGCCGTCGCAACCTTCACTCTCTCTCTCCCGCTACTCTCTCCTCTTCCATCCTATCATCTCTTCCCTCTGCTAAACCCTTCTCCCTCTGATCTCCTGATTCTGCCTCCTCAACCCTCCTCTCCTCCCTTTCTGCATCTTTTGACTCTCTATGTCCCCTATCCTCCCGGCCGGCTCGGTCCTCCCCTCCTGCTCCGTGGCTTGACGACTCATTGCGAGCTCACAGAAGAGGGCTCCGGGCAGCCGAGCGGAAATGGAGGAAAACTAGACTCCCCGCGGACCTGTCATCTTTTCACTCCCTCCTCTCTACATTCTCTTCCTCTGTTTCCGCTGCTAAAGCCACTTTCTACCACTTTCTACCACTCTAAATTTCAAGCCTCTGCCTCTAACCCTAGGAAGCTCTTTGCCACCTTCTCCTCCCTGCTGAATCCTCCTCCTCCTCCCCCTCCCTCCTCCCTCTCTGTGGATGACTTCGTCAACCATTTTGAAAAGAAGGTTGACGACATCCGATCCTCATTTATTAAGTCAAATGACACCGCTGGTCCTGCTCACACTGCCCTACCCTATGCTTTGACTTCTTTCTCCCCTCTCTCTCCAGATGAAATCTTGCGACTTGTGACGGTCGGCCGCCCAACAACCTGCCCGCTTGACCCTATCCCCTCCTCTCTTCTCCAGACCATTTCCGGAGACCTTCTCCCTTACCTCACCTCGCTCATCAACTCATCCTTGACCACTGGCCATGTCCCTTCCGTCTTCAAGAGAGCGAGAGTTGCACCCCTCCTCAAAAAACCTACACTCGATCCCTCCGATGTCAACAACTACAGACCAGTATCCCTTCTTTCTTTTCTCTCCAAAACTCTTGAGTGTGCCGTCTCTAGCCAACTCTCCTGCTATCTCTCTTAGAATGACCTTCTTGATCCAAACCAGTCATGTTTCAAGACTGGTCATTCAACTGAGACTGCTCTTCTCTGTGTCACAGAGGCTCTCCGCACTGCTAAAGCTAACTCTCTCTCCTCTGCTCTTATCCTTCTAGACCTATCCGCTGCCTTTGATACTGTGAACCATCAGATCCTCCTCTCCACCCTCTCCGAGTTGGGCATCTCCAGCGCTGCTCACTCTTGGATTGCGTCCTACCTGACAGGTCACTCCTACCAGGTGGCGTGGCGAGAATCTGTCTCCGCACCACCTGCTCTCACCACTGGTGTCCCCCAGGGCTCAGTTCTAGGCCCTCTCCTATTCTCTCTATACACCAAGTCATCGCGAATCGTATCTCTGCATGTCTGGCAGACATATCAGTGTGGATGTCGGATCACCACCTCAAGCTGAACCTCGGCAAGACGGAGCTGCTCTTCCTCCCGGGGAAGGACTGCCCGCTCCATGATCTCGCCATCACAGTTGACAACTCCATTGTGTCCTCCTCCCAGAGTGCAAAGAACCTTGGCGTGACCCTGGACAACACCCTGTCGTTCTCCGCTAACATCAAAGCTGTGACCCGATCCTGCAGGTTCATGCTCTACAACATTTGCAGAGTACGACCCTACCTTACACAGAAAGCGGAACAGGTCCTAATCCAGGCACTTGTCATCTCCCGTCTGGATTACTGCAACTCGCTGTTGGCTGGGCTCCCTGCCTGTGCCATTAAACCCCTACAACTTTTCCAGAACGCTGCAGCCCGTCTGGTGTTGAACCTTCCCAAGTTTTCTCATGTCACCCCGCTCCTCCACACACTCCACTGGCTTCCAGTTGAGGCTCGCATCTACTACAAGACCATGGTGCTTGCCTACGGAGCTGTGAGGGGAACGGCACCTCCTTACCTTCAGGCTCTGATCAGACCCTACACCCAAACGAGGGCACTACGTTCATCCACCTCTGGCCTGCTAGCTCCCCTACCTCTATGGAAGCACAGTTCCCGCTCAGCCCAGTCAAAGCTATTTGCTGCTCTGGCACCCCAATCGTGGAACAAGCTCCCTTACGACGCCAGGACAGCGGAGTCACTGACCACCTTCCGGAGACACTTGAAACCCTACCTCTTTAAGGAATACCTGGAATAGTATAAAGTAATCCTTCTTCCCCCACCCCCCCCAAAAAAAAGATAAAAAAGTGGTTGTCCCATTGGCTATCATAAGTTGAATGCACCAATTTGTTAGTCGCTCTGAATAAGAGCGTCTGCTAAATTATGTAAATGTAAAGGAATTTATATAATTCCTTCTAACCCAATTAAGGAAATGTGGATAGGCAATTCCAAAGTAAAAAGTGAACTTAGAACAAGATGAAAAAATTAGTTTAAATGAAATATTAGTTTGTATTTGTAATTTTAGGTTCAACCAAAGGGGAAAAGTAAGTTGAGTGATGAAAGAAATAGGTTGCAACTTCAAATATAGGTTTCTAAATAATAAAATAACAGTTGGCATTGAATCATATATTTGGTTTCAACAAATTTAGTTTTTGTTCAATTCAGAGAACCTAACTCATTTACTTGTAACCAGTTGAAGTCATTTTTTTAGGTTGATCCGAAGAGTCATTTTTAGAGTGCACCTCCATTTTTTTTTACATTTTAGTCATTTTTAGCAGACGCTCTTATCCAGAGCGACTTACAGTTAGTGAGTGCATACATTATTTGGCCCCCCGTGGGAATTGAACCCACAACCCTGGCATTGCAAACGCCATGCTCTACCAACTGACCTACATCCCTGCCGGCCATTCCCTCCCCTACCCTGGACGACGCTGGGCCAATTGTGCGCCGCCCCATGGGTCTCCCGGTCGCGGCCGGCTACGACGGAGCCGGCTCCCTCATAACTGTCTCAAACACCCTCTCCCCCCATGGCCTCTCCCCCCTTACTTTCACCAGTGTAGGTATACATACTTCTGCACCGTGCATTGGTTCTTCACCCCCAGGTACCATGCACCCACACACCCATCATATCTCTATGAATGTTTCTCTTCATGAAACTTCTCTTTTATTGTAAACGCCTCTCCTCTCAGCTGCAAGCCAACGCATGCTGTACACACAAACCACACACAGGAACACACTGAGGCAAGACACAAAGCTCTGCTAAAAATGCATCACAGAACAGTGGAGGTGAAACAATTTTAATGGCAAGGATTACTGTAATTGACATGACTAAAATAATGTAATAGAATAACCTACCACAATAACAACAGCATCATCAGCAGCAGAAGAATATAGAATTGAACCGAATGTAATCAATTGATACTTTATAGTCCATTTTTGTGAGAAACAGAATTGTCTTATTGCTATCTCAACCCTATGCCCAAAACATGGGGCCAACCATTGTTGAGTGGGAGGGTGTGATTGTGTCAGTTTTACTCTGTGGATCATCAAAACCACATTGTTTCACCATCATTATCATAATTCCCAGCATGTGCTACTGCAGCTAGATTTTTTTGGTTGTTTTTAATATCTGTGTTTTTGCATGTACATTGATTAATTGATTAATCTTATGTTACACCAAGATAGATAACACACATTTTTCTAAACTAATCCAATCAGTTAGTTAGATTTATTGCACCTGTTACTGAAATGGTTGTTCTAGTTTAAATGGTTTAGGTAGTCTCCATTATCAATGTTCCTAACCTTGACAGTCATTCTGAATGCAGGATGTGGTTGAATAAAAATTAAAACTGTTGGATGTCCTAACTTTGGCTGGATTCCAATAGGAATTACACATAACATTGCAAGCCAGCATAATCAGACTTGCTGGCCCGATGTGGCATGTAAACCAGGAGGTAAATCTTGGCCATCAAAGTAAAGCCTCATGATATATGTATTGTCATAATCAGTTTACTTGTAATGATAACGTTCAACAACAGTAAGAACTAATTTGGTGAAGTCCACAGGACTGAAAATGAACGAATTCAACAAAGTAAAGTGCATAGTCACTTCACCCCTATCTACATGTACGTGTTACCTTAATTACCTTGACTAACCTGTACCCCTGCACATTGACTCGGTACCGGTACCCCCTGTATATAGACTCGTTATTGTTATTTTATTGTTACTCTTCTTTTTTTAACTTTAGTTAATTTAGTAAATATTTTCTCAACTCTTATTTTTCTTAAAACTGCATTGTTGGTTAAGGGCTTGTAAGTAAGAATTTCACAGTAAAGTCTACACCTGTTGTATTTGGCGCATGTGACAAATACAATTTGATTTCATTTGATTTGCCTCTGTCACTAACAAATACAGTCATGGGTGGTAACTCTACAATTCACTCGAAAAGGCAAGTCACACTGGGAAATTAGTGGCTTAGTGGGGGCGTGGCTTTGAATTAGTTATTTTTGGCCAACTGTGAGTGAAAGTGTTATCCCAGTTTAAGTGGTCTAGTGGTAATTGATGTTTGAGCACGTTGGCTACCAGTTCTGACGTGTTTGTAAATGCGTACGTAGAAGCATATGTCAATAAAGACTTGTAAAAAGTATTGTGCTGTTCTTAACCCAACACTGTGTGACCTAGTCAAGAGATATGGACCTTTTGGTGTAGTGGTTTAAAATAATATATGAGGTGTTGGTGCAAACTATATACACTTCCTAATGTTAAAAATACCAAATTAGGTGTTATTGCATAACACCATTGGTGTAAACTATATACACTTCCTAGTGTTAAAAATAGTACACTGAACAAAAATATAAATGCAACAATTTCAAAGATTTTACTGAGTTACAGTTCATATAAGGAAATCAGTCAATTGAAATCAATTCATTAGGCCCTAATCTATGGATTTCACATGAATGGGAATACTGATATGCATCTGCTGGTCACAGATACCTTAAAAAAAAGTAGGGGCATGGATCAGAAAACCAGTCAGTGTCTGGTGTTACCATCATTTGCCTCATGCAGTGCGACACATCTCCTTCGCATAGAGTTGATCCTCTTCAATGGCTGTGCGAAGTTGCTGGATATTGGCGGGAACTGGAACACGCTGTCGATCCAGAGCATCCCAAACATGCTCAATGGGTGACATGTCTGGTGAGTATGCAGGCCATGGAAGAACTGGGACATTGTAAGCTTCTAGAAATGTGTACAGATCCTTGCGACATGGGGCCGTGCATTATCATGCTGAAACATGAGGTGATGGCGGCGGATGAATGGCACGACAATGGGCCTCAGGATCTCGTCATGATATCTCTGTGCATTCAAATTGCCATTGATAAAAGCAATTGTGTTTATTGTCTATAGCTTATGGCAGCCCATACCATAACCCCACCGCCACCATAGGGCACTCTGCTCACAACATTGACCTCACCAAACCGCTCACCTACACGACGCCATACACACTGGCTGCCATCTGCCTGGTACAGTTGAAACCGGAATTAATCCGTGAAGAGCACACTTCTCCAGCAAGCCAGTGGCAATCGAAGGTGAGCATTTGCCTACTGAAGTCAGTTATGAAGCTGAACTGCAGTCAGGTCAAAACCCTGGTGAGGACGACGACCATGCAGATGCATTCCAACTGCACATTTTAGAGTGGCCTTTTATTGTCCCCAGCACAAGATGCACCTGTGTAATGATCATGCTTTTAATCAGCTTCTTGATGTGCCACACCTGTCAGGTGGATGCATTATCTTGGCAAAGGAAAAATGCTCACTAACAGGGATGTAAACAAATTTGTGCACAACATGTGAGAGGAAAAATATTTTGTGCGTATGGAAAATTTCGGGGATCTTTTATTTCAGCTCATGAAACATGGGAACAACACTTTACATGTTGCGTTTATATTTTTGTTCGGTATATACGAGGTGTTATTGCATAACACTGAAACTGTTAATTTCCTAACACTGACAAAGTGTAACAGTGTCAGCACTAAGCACTGTTTTAATTTAACACTCAAAAGTGTGGGCCTGTATAGACACTGGCACAGTATTAAATTGAAAACTGTCAATGTTGATTTAGCACTGGAGAATTTGCTTTGTGGTGAGTAGATGGTTAAAAGTTGAGAGCAACTGAGAGATTCATTATTGGGGCTCTGTTGGAGCTCTGTGGGTTATATAGGCTATTGTAGGTATGGGCTATGGGCTTGCCTCTGCCCCCAGGCTCTCCCTTATAGCCCCAGACCTGTCAGGGAGGATCTCTCTGTCTATCTCCACTCCACTGAGACATATATTTAGCCCCAGAGAGCAGTGGCCACGGGATGGCCACATACCAAAACACTCACATAGCAGGGTTAAGGTCACATTACGTCAATTAATGACCAACAGTCAGATTAATCGACTGTCTGCAGCCATGACCACAACGCGTAAACCCGGTGCCACGCACACTCTATCAGATCTCCCAAGGTCTCATTCAATAGATATTGAATTAGGAACCGGAGGAGATCGAATGACCTGAAAACTACACGCAACGAAAGACTTCTATCTGCCTGTTGAAAGGACTTGTCACCTGCTACCAGCTTCTGGGAGATAAATTATCCCGAAAATATTGGCTACATTTCAAACAGGCTGTTCAGACTACTATGCTATAAAAGATTTGCATCAATTTCGAGTAAGACATTTAAGCATTAGATTGAAGCGTCTGGCAGAGGGATATTTTCTTCCCAGGACATGGGGAATGGAATAAACAAGGTAGCGGTAATAATTATGTCAATTGGAGCACGTGTGTGTCCAAAGCTTTCTCGGAATGACATCATCTGCTTTTGATTTACAGAAAAATTAAGCTATAGAAATTCAGTTAAATACAATGACTCAAAGATATACTACAGTAAATAGGCCACAATTAACGGGCTCTTTATTATTATTATTATTATAGGCTATGTAGAATAACTTGAGAATAAACATGTATTTCACATTTTAGGTGCTGCCTGATCTCTATCTGGGAAACTTCAAAGGTAAAGTAATTCCCTCACTGTGTGTGTGTGTGTGTGTTTGTGTGTGTGGGTGTGTGTTTGCTTGTGTGTAAGGCATGTGTGTAGCAGTGGGTGTCCCATACCTGCTGTTCAGTTTTCCAGATCTTTACACAGATCAGCTAAGGCACAGTTGTGAGGGTGTCTTTATGTAATAAGAGTGTGTGCTTGTGTAATAAGCATCTACAGTGGGGTCCGGAATGATTGACTGCCTTGATAAAGATGAAAAAGGCATTTACAGTTCATTTTGTTTGTGTTTTAGATTATTTTGTGCCCAATAGAAATGAATGGTAAATCATGTATTGTGAAATTGTTCAGTCACTTTTATTGTAAATAAGAATAGAATATGTTTCTAAACACTTCTACATTAATGTGAATGCTACCATGATTACAGATAATCCTGATTAAATCGTGAATAATGATGAGTGACAAAGTTACAGAGGGTCAAAGATCATAGCCCCAAGACATGCTAACCTCCCCTGTTATTGGTGGTGAGAGGTTATAGCATGTCTTGGGGCTATGATCTTTAACCCTCTGTAACTTTGTCACTCATCATTATTCATGATTAATTGAGGATTATCCGTAACCATGGTAGCATCCACATTAATGTAGAAGTATATGTAGAAGTATAATGTACAAACAAATTATATTCTTATTTAGAATAAAAGTGACTCCAAAATGACATAATATATTATTTACCATTCATTTCTATTGGGAACAAAATAATCTGAAACACAACCTAAATTAACCGCAAATGCATCCAGCAAGTCTGTAGATTCACAAGCTTGATGAAGTCATTGCGTGCAAGGAATATGGGACCAAATACTTAACTTCTGACTACTTTATTTATAAGAATCTTTAGGGGTATCAATACTTTTTACCCCTACCTTTTTGAAGAAAAGGTATTACTTGTTAAACAAAATTGTATTAATATAAAATAATATAATTTCCCATTTGTTTAGCCTACAATACAGCTCAGTATTTGAGTTATTTATTTTATACTTTCATTATTGCTCACCTTTATCAAGGGTGTCAATAATTTCGGACCCCACTGTATATGTGTGTGCTATTTTGCTCTAAATGTATTTCCCAGTGAGCATATTTTGCTTCTAAATAATTTATGTGATCTATATATCACCTCACCATTCAGTAAACCAACCCAGCGTGAGAAAACATGCCCTTGGCACATCTGTCCTAAGCAGAGAACCTTTAGCTTCCTTTTAAAGACTGAATTTGATTAGAACGTTTACTGTTTCTTGCTTTTGTACCAAGGTGTTGGTCTGTTTTAGAAACACTGTTTTTTTTCCGGTTTTTCTTTCAGTTCAAATAATTTAAAAAAACTGTTTGCGAGAGCTTGTTTGCTTGGAGATCCTTGGGGAGTTGGTTGTTGTTGTTGAGCAGAAAACTCTTTATTTAGGACTGGAGTACCTGGGGTCTTTATGATTTGAGGACAGGGCCTACGTGATTTTTCTCAGCTGGTAAGTGTGTGGTGCTAGCAACTCCAGGGTCGTGGGTTTGATTCCTGCAGAGATCATGTACATATACTTCAAATGTTAGCACTCACTGTACTGTAAGTCGGTTTGGATAAAAGCATATCCTAAATTACATATTATATTATATTATATATATATGTTTCCTATCCTCAGATGCGCGGGACAGGGAGCTGTTGGCGAAACACAATATCACCCACATCCTGTCCATCCATGACACCGCTGCCCCCATCCTAGAGGTGAGACTATGCCTTGCCCGCCCTGGACACAGATTAAGCCTAGTCCTGGATTTAAAAGAATGCTCAATGGAATGGAGATTCTCCATTGAAAATGTATATTAGTCCAGGACTTGGCTTAATCTGTGTCCAGGGAACCAGCCCTTGGAGTTATGACCTGTGTGATATTGGGCTCAGCAGTTTAACGTGACCAATCAGTCTACTGCCTGCCTTGTTATATTAGTATGGAATAATAGCTGGTTGCAGTAGTTGAATGGAATGATAAGTAGAGATAATTTTTGATCCTACTCTACTTATATCATAACCTTGGGAGGCTATGCTTGATCTTGAACAACTAACACCCACTTGATCCTACTTGATCACAGTCATATCTCCAATAGCGATATAGGGGCTGAACTTGATATAATCATTACATTGTGTTCTGTTCTTTCTATATTAGGCTGTGTGTTTTGTAAACAGTATATTATAGTCAAAGGTTCTATGCCTCAATGCCTGTATAATAATGATTCTCAGACAGTTGTAGAAGAAAAAAATACCCATAAGTAATTGTTGCTGTGTACTGAGTCAAATGCTCAAACAGTATTTATTATGTCACCAATACATACTTCTCTGTTACGACTCCTGAAATAGAAAACTAAAATTGTATTGAAAGTCAAACTTTCCTATCCCCATTTTCAATGGTTATATGGAAAGTATTAGACTTCTGGTATCACTCACAAGACAATGGGGTTCTACACTCAGAAAATTACGGTTCCAAAAGCGTGGCTTTAGTAGCCTATTATCAGTTGGAATACCAGGTTTGCATCTTACATCATGCTTCCCTTTTGTTATAGTGTGGACACTATATAAATAATTCCTACTGAATAGGTGTACTTAACTGCAGTATAGTATTATTACTATTCATGGAAGCATGGTTATTATGGACATTGGTGTTGACCGTGACCTTTACCCTCATGTGATGTCATTACCCAGAGTTGGCACAGTATTAATGGGAAACTACCTCATGTTGAGTTGAGTATATCGCTCTCCTGTTTTCTACCGTTTGTACATGGCTGTACCCCTTTATTTTGTAGTTTGCAAGGAAAGGCAATGAACATTGAAACGCGAGTGGATAATCCTTGTAAAGTTACCACACCTTTTTTTGCTTTCAAGTTCACTATTTTAAAAAACTGAATCTAAGGCATTATTTAGGATGCTTACGACAGAAGCTTATACTATATTAAATAAAACAAATTATTTGAACACAGTGCAGAAAGAACCATTTTCAACAGGATTCAATCTCATACCCTCACGTCCCTGAATGTTCCATAGTTCCCTCCTCTACCTGCCAAACTACCGGTCAGGTGAAATGTTTTGAACAAAATCCTAACTATATTTGTAAGTACGGTGTACACTAGAGGTCGGTGTTTGAAAGAAGCTTGGAATAAAAAAAAGCACTGCACCACAGCCAAATCTGTGGAAGCTCGCATTTTGCAACACATGATTTGAAAAAGCACGTCTTCAAACGAAGCTTCGGACGTCATTGATGACGTACTTCTGATAAACTGATACACGCATTGGCTCACTGCTTGAAGTTAGCTGCTTAGCAATTTCGACGCATGCCTCGGAGCTCCGGTATCAAACGTAACATCACTACTTACGCCCATCCACAATGCCCTAGCAAAAACGGAAACCTACTTGAAGGTATCAGTGCTCAATGTTGCCCCTAGTGGCCAGTTTCCACGTCATCTCCCGAAGCCCTCGGACATGGATGGATGTCGAATACTGACTTGTATCACAGGTGACCTGCCTGCATATTCATAATTACATGAAAGTATCTGTGGTTTTTCAGAAAGGGCTTCATTCGGATGTTCAAATATGTTTGTATATGAGAAAGATGTGTTTGTGTGAGATAAGTACAGATGGCAAGAGGACAAATCTCAAACTGAGAATGCCAAAATGAGCTGTGCGGTTAGCAACTAGTTTTCATTCAGTGCTGTTGACTGCAGCTGTTTCAGTTGCACTGAAAAGCAAGAAAACACAAAATACACCATATTTGTGTACAAACACACATACACAACTATTGTCTCGGAACTTTCATATTTTCTAATTGAAAACCGCCTGAAAACCATATCCCAATCTCTTTACACTTTATCAGTCTGTGACAGCATCTCAGTTAGTTGTTGTGTGTACAGTAGTGTGCTTTCACTATTATTATGCTGAAGAGAGAATGGCAACTTCTAATACAGTATCACTACCCAGTCTGGTCAGGTTATATTCAAAGTACATATTGAACACAAAGACTCAAAACAATGCTGTTTCACTAACTTCATCCTTGGTTATAACAGGGATAAAGGCCTATTCCCACTTGGGCCAATTACTATACACTGTATTCCCAAACAGTTGTACTAGCTCATAAGTAATAAGGTCATAACAGTCAAATGTCGTTATGCAGTTGACCAAACTATAAAGTTTTGAGCTCTGTTGAGATTTATGCCACTTTAATTGAAGAGGGCTCAATATTTTATAGGTAATTTGTGTGGAACGCTCAAAAAGTTTAGGTAGTGTCATGACGTTATCGACGTCATGACGTTCTGGTGGGTGGGTCATCTCTCTCTCAGGAAAGCTGAGTCAGCCATCTTGAATTTAGCCGAGATGCGGGGATGTTTGGGCCGCCCGTGTGGATGTGGAACACAGTTTAATTTGTTTTAATTTGTTTGCAATGCGCACTTTTATGCTGCCCGCTTGAAACCACCACCACCTCCGTTTTTATCATTAGTCTTATTGCCCTCGTTTTCTTAAGCGCCATCTTATCATCACCTCTGATTTGGTAAGTAACTCTGTTTTTGTTTTTTTTTCAATTGAATTTCGATAGTCTTAAATGTGGAACTGGGAATACATTTGTACAATGTGCACAGTGAATATTCGTTGTAAATAGTGTAAAAATCCAAGTAATTGTAACTTTAGAAGTTGTTAAATATGTGATAAATACGTTACGTTACTTCATCTTACAACGTTGTAACGTTATCAGCAGGTTTCCTGGATGAACTACATTTCCCATAATGCATGTTTGCCCGGGATATTGACGGTGGAGCAAGGTCCATGAGTTTTCGCTGTTCGCCGGTAATGCAAGTGCGTACTGTGAGTATCCTTATTTCAATAAGTGTCTGCCTTACACAGTAAATATTTTACGTTATCGAGCTGTGTGTACGTGTGTGCTAGCGTGAAACGAACAATGCTAAACAACATAATGTGAGTGTGTTATCATGATGCTAACCAGGCCTGTGTTTGTATTTCTTCCTAGGCTCAAGTGTGTGGTTGTGAGATCATCTCGAAATCCTTTTAACAGTTCAGGTAGGATGTATTATGAAATAGTGTTACTAATGTAATACATTCCTAAAACCAAGTATAGAGTGTATTTGTTATAATTCATTGGTATTAGATTTAAAAGGTGATCGAATAGCTCCTGATTTGTAATGTCATTAATGCATTTCTTTTGAAGCAATGTTTTAAAAATGTTTTACAAGTGAATAGGTTGGTTTACTTTTAAGTTTAAATTTCCCACGTATCTCGTTAAAGTTTTGACCAATGAGCTAACTTGTTAAGTTGTGGCCAATGGGAGAGTGGACTGGTTGCCGGGAAAGAAAAGGGAGGGAAAAGTTGAAAGAAGGGAGAGGAGAGACGTTAGTGGGGTTGGTGAAGGAAAAACGACCAAAGGAAACGATAAAGAGAGAACAAAACCATACCTACATAGTTTTTTTTAAGGTAAATCCTGATTTTAATTCTATAAGAGAGTGTTTATTATTTAGTTAAGAAAGACCAAGTGGAGACTGAAGCTGCCGTCGCATTGTGGAGACATTCGACATCCTAGAGGTTAGCCTAGCATCGTGCAAGACTTGGAGAGAATTGCTTGTGACGATCAGTTCGGGTTTCCAACGGATGTCTGTTTCTGCTACAGAGTACTGGCTGCATTGATAGCTGTGTTCGCGGTGGATCTTGTGAGGACACCTGCACAGAACTACTATATTTTGCTGAGGCATTATCTACAAGTAGTGAGTAACTACAAATGTGGGGTGGACTTCGGGACTTTATGTATGTCATCATTTTTTTTTATGAGCTCCAACGCGCGCCCAGGGTTTAAGCAAGCTTGCAAATAATTTGGACATGGGGTTGTGGAAAAATCATTGGGGTTTATAATTTGTATTTCTTTTGATGTGATACATTGAACATTTGATTAATATAGATCTTGAACCTTATGTCTGTTGTATTGGTGGAGTCATTTACTGTTTCAGTTTCATTTAATGCATGGGAAAGCATATCCTTATAACAATAACCAAGTCTATAATCATTCTATCTGAAGTTAATACCCTATTTGTCATTCACCCTAGCAAGTTTACAATAGGGATTCTTATTGGAGATGTCCTTCTCACCTAATATCCCATGCTGTTCAGATATTCTAAATAAGGTAATATCGTGAGAGTCAAATTCGAGCCTGGTGAGAGGGTTACACTAATAATTGGTTTTATTTTATGTGTTTCCACAGTCATTCTTTTGCTATTTCTCTAAATGTTTTTATCTCAACTGTGGGGTCAACAGTTGATCACTTGAACCCTTTATTAATACTTTGTTAAATACAAAGAACAACAACAGAAATAGCAGATCTATAAGCACACAACTTTGATGCTTTGCTTGTTAATAACTAACTTGCTTATCTTTTAACATTTTCATTTTTACTATAATTAGTGTACAATGAATGTTTTTGATATTTGTGTAATTATTATTGTAATGGATATTTTTTGTCCATGTAGGAACAACGTGATGTAAATATGAGACGGGCCCTCGTCCTTCGTGCACTTCCTGTGTACCTGCGTGAAGATGCCTCCAAGTTTTTCAGGACCTGTAATGTAAGTGTACTGGCCTCACTATCAATCCCTTTGCTTAGCTATTCAGTCAGCTTAAACATGACATCACTCAAAGAACTATAGGAGAACCAGAGGGGCATTCCAGAAAGCAGGTTATGTGAAAACCATCAGTATAGCCAATTGTATTTTTTCCAACAACGTAATTTCAAAGTCCGTGTTTCTAGTTTGTCGCCGCATTGAGTATGAGATAAAATGTTTTTATATTTCATTTTCAGCCGATTTTAAATAAAACAAAATAGCCTAAAATAAAACATTGAACAACATTCAACCACTTCCTTAAAGGCTAATATAAAATAAAGTGATGTTAAATTCAAAATGAAAAGACGACTGCATCTGAAACTCTGTCAGTGATTTATATAACAGCCGCAGCCAGAAAATGTCTGCTTCCTGTTTTCTCCCGTTGCCATGGTGAATAACCGTATCGGAGCTCCATTGATGATGGCTTTTTACTAGTCGTCAGGCACAAGCTCAACTCCGAGTTAACGTACTCTGAGTCAACTTACCTAACTCAGATCAGCTGTTCTGTAACTGAAAACTCAGTTTCACTTCACAGGGTAAGTCAACTCTGAGTTCAGGGTTAGGCTCAGTTTGTTGAACCTCCTTTCTGGAATAGCCCCCAGAACCTGTTTATGAAGTTTCCTTGAGTTGTTATTCTGCAAACTGACATGTAGAAATTACATAAATGAAAAGGTAAGTATAAAGAATTCCACTAAACAAAAAGTATGCTTACAGGTAGGTGTGAAACTAACATAAAATAATAAGCATGTGTAAAGAAAATAGTTTAAACATGTAGCTTAGCTGCAGTCTAAGTGCAAAGTGACCGTAATGTCTAGACATCATTAGCATGATTTGTATCCTTGAGGGGCTGAACTCATTTTTGTATTATTTGTGTTTTATAGTCAGCAGATGGTCCAGACCTCACTGACACTCCGGTGGCTCTCCTGACAGTTGTCACTGATGATACTACTGATGCGGCCCTCTTCAGCCCTGAGAGCATCTGTATTGTCGTGGAAGATGAAATACTTGTGAGTGGTCCCACAAACCTGGCTGACTCATTTATCCTGCTCTTTGGGTATGTCTATGCACTAGACCTACAGTACCCAAAGAATCTCGAGCTTACATTCACATTTATCCAAAAAGTTGTGATGTGTCTTGAGGACAACAAACCACTGAAAGGGCGTCTACTGACACTGAAGAATGATTTGTTCAATGAGTGAATCACTCAGAATGGACTATTTGTTGAGCTGAGTATTGAGGATGTTTTTTGTTTTTTTCCCCTCTTTACAAATGTAATAATTTGCCTCTTCTACCTCATGTTTAATATGTTACACTGTTTGCCTCTACTACCTCAGATTTAATACATTGATTGTTAATAGATAAATATCACAACATTGACGTATTGCCAAGCCCAAGTTTTTGCACTGTAGTTGTGGGAAACGACTGTTGAATTCATGCACTATACATGTTTAATGTTGTGTGACCTAATGCTTACCTTGATGTTGCCAGTTGAAGTACGGCACTGTAGAAACCAGTACTTTTATTTGAATGTTTTATTTTAAAAAAGTTAGTTGCAGCCTTCAAGGTACAGTAAGTGCCAAAACGTTTTAAATGGCTCCACATTCTAATAGTTGTTATTGCTGTTGAGGATGGATTATAATTAGAATCTTATTGAATTTTAACATGAAGCCTTTGTGAGTTTTTATCATAATGTTTTCTGAATAATGTGATATGGAGACCGAAAATACTGAATCTACCCTCTGTAGCAATGACCACTATCAGAATATGGAACTATTAACACTTAATGTACTTTAAAACACATTTTGTTTTTATGGAGTCACTTCCTTTTTTGTTTTAATTTATGACAAGCACTTTGTTTTGACTGAGCTCCTTTTGATTCGTGCCTTTTTAAAAGCACATTGTGTTGAATAAAAAAAAAGTTAAATTGTCACTGTGGTGTCACTTTCATGTTTTCTAACATTATTCGCTGATTATAATTGTGTAATGGACCGACATCAGTATTTCAGTTTAGAATTAATTTTGATTGCATGTCCCACATTATGAGTTGAAGAATATTGAAAATTTTGAGTGTATTTCACACATTATATGAGTTGAAGAATATTTAATATTGAGTGTATTTCCCACATTTATGAGTTGAAGAATATTGAAAGTTTTGAGTGTATTTCCCACATTATATGAGTTGAAAAATATTGAAAATTTTGAGTGTATTTCCCACATTATATGAGTTGAAAAATATTGAAAATTTTGAGTGTATTTCCCACATTATATGAGTTGAAAAATATTGAAAATTTTAAGTGAATTAATCCATAATTATAAGTTGAGGAATATCAATATTTATAATATAACATTGAGATAATTTAAGGCAACTGTAAATATAATTTTTATTTTATGTAAACTTAAAACATTTAAAAACATCACTAAAATATTTTTGTGTAATCTGTTACAAAATAATTTTTGAGTTATGTGAACTTATTAGGGTTTACAGTGTAATAATACAACTATAAGTAAATCGTTGGCGAGTCGTCACACTACTGGAGAATACTTTATCATTCTAACTGTTTAGCAAGCCTCTATGACTCAGCTCTTTGCAGACTAATTGCAAGCCGGATGGAGGGTTTATTTGCATACCCAACAGTCAACTTTCATGGTTATAGTGATTGATTTCTGGGAAGATGGCTCTGTGGTTTTGGAGAGGGAAAAGGTTAGTTAGCAACCTGGTGAAGTTGACATTAGCAATTTTAGCAGAAATTGGGAATGCTTCTCAGCATTAATCTTCTATGTATTAATTGTGGTGTATTTTTCTAAATCTAATTCATTGCACACAGTTTTGGTTAGAGTTGTGTGGTAAGTTGTGGTCATGACAAATTGCTATGATGATTATTGATCTTGACAGTGTTGTATTGTCGGTAACTATGCTCACTTCTATGCTCGCTTCGAGGCAAGCAACACTGAAGCATGCATGAGAGCGTCAGCTGTTCCGGATGACTATGTGATCAAGCTCTCCGTAGCCGAAGTGAGTAAGACTTTTAAGCAGGTCAACATTCACAAGGCCGCAGGGCCAGACTGATTACGAGGACGTGTACTCCGAGCATGCGCTGACCAACTGGCAAGTGTCTTCACTGACATTTTCAACATGTCCCTGACTGAGTCTGTAATACCAACATGTTTCAAGCAGACCGCGATAGTCCCTGTGCCCAAGAACACTAAGATAACCTGCCTAAATGACTACCGACCCATAGCACTCACGTCTGTAGCCATGAAGTGCTTTGAAAGGCTGGTCATGGCTCACATCAACACCATTATCCCAGAAACCCTCAACCCACTCCAATGTGCATACCGCCCCAACAGATCCACTGATGATGTGATCTCTATTGCACTCCACACTGCCCTTTCCCACCTGGACAAGAGGAACACCTACGTGAGAATGCTATTAATTGACTACAGCTCAGCGTTCAACACCATAGTGCCCTCAAAGCTCATCACTAAGCTAAGGACCCTGGGACTAAACACCTCCCTCTGCAACTGGATCCTGGACTTCCTGATGGTAAGGGTAGGTAACAACACATCTGCCACACTGATCCTCAACACGGGGGCCCCTCAGGCGTGCATGCTCAGTCCCCTCCTGCACTCCCTGTTCACCCATGACTGCATGGCCAGGCACGACTCCAACACCATCATTAAGTTTGCAGACGCTACAACAGTGGTAGGCCTGATCACCGACAACGATGAGACAGCCTATAGGGAGGAGGTCAGAGACCTGGCCGTGTGGTGCCAGGATAACAACCTCTCCCTCAACGTGATCAAGACAAAGGAGATGATTGTGGACAACAGGTTAAAAAAGAGGACTGAGCACACCCCCATTCCGATCGACGGTGCTGTAGTGGAACAGGTTGAGAGCTTCAAGTTCCTTGGTGTTCACATCACCAACAAACTATCATGGTCCAAACACACCAAGAAAGTCGTGAAGAGGGCACGACAAAGCCTATTCCCCCTCAGGAGACTGAAAAGATTTGGCATGGGTCCTCAGATCCTCAAAAAGTTATACAGCTGCACCATTGAGAGCATCCTGACTGGTTGCATCACCGCCTGGTATGGCAACTGCTCAGCCTCCGATCGCAAGGCACAACAGAGGGTAGTGCGTACGGCCCAGTACATTACTGGGGCCAAGCTTCCTGCCATCTAGGACCTCTATACCAGGCGGCGTCAGAGGAAGGCCCTAACAATTGTCAAAGACTCCAGCCACCCTAGTCATAGACTGTTCTCTCTGCTACCGCACGGCAAGCGGTACCGGAGCACCAAGTCTAGGTCCAAAAGGCTTCTTAACAGCTTCTACCCCCAAGCCATAAGACTCCTGAACAGCTAATCATGGCTACCCGGACTATTTGCATTGTTGGTTAAGGGCTTGTAAGTAAGCATTTCACTGTAAGGTCTACTCCTGTTGTTTTCGGCGCATGTGGCAAATACAATTGGATTTGATTAGATTATGATGACTCATTAATTAGATGATTAGAAAATATAAAGTCAAAATGAGATTTCGGACTGCTCTTACATCCGTTCTACTGTCTATCGGTGGTGTGTGTGTGTGTGTGTGTGTGCGTGTGGCTGTCTGAGCTGTCCCGTTGGAGGACTACCGTGGCTATCTGTATCGCAGAGGGTTTTTTGCAGAGGTGCAGTCATAATGGGATGCTTAGTTTCTGCCCGCTGAGGCCATGGTTCACCATCAGCTGTCAGGTGCACATTCACCACACACACACACACACATGAACACACACATGCACACACACATGTACACACACACACACACACACACACACAGAGTAAACCTGCATTGTCATGATGTGCTACTGCATGGGGTTTGTCCCTTTTAGGACCTGAAAGAGGAAGAGAGCAGCAGACCCCAACACCACAGAGTTCAAACTGAAGTGATAAAGAGCCTGATAACTAGACACAGTATGTTGGCATACTGTATTATGACACAATGTTTATAGACCCAAATGCATAATGTGAAACGTCAAATTGGGTCTGTCAATGTTTTATATGTTGTTGACTTGTTGTTCAGCTCCAGTTGTTCTCTTCCACAGGAGATGAAATACCTCTGCATTCCTGCTGCTGATGCCTCCAAACAAAACCTGTAAGTGTGTGTGTGTGTGGGTCTGTGTTTGTGTGTGTGTACGATGTGTGTGTGTGTACGTGCCAGGTGCGTTGGTGTGTGTGTACGTGTGCGTGGTTAATTAACAAAAGATATACATTACATTTTACATCCCCTAAATGTTGGTTTATTAGCTCAAACTGCAGTCCTAGTCCAAGCTTTATATCTGTCTTCAGGACCCCATTTTTTAAGGACAGCATCGTATTCATCCATGAGTCCAGACTCAAAGGGAAAGGCTGCCTGGTCCACTGGTGAGAATTGTTTATGTATTGATATTTGATTGAATGTATTGATGACATTATAATTTCTGTAATTGATTGACTGATGTGTTCCCAGTGTGGCAGGTGTGTCCCGTAGTGTTACGTTGGTGGTGGCGTACATCATGACAGTTACTGGGCGGGGCTGGGTGGAGTCGTTAGCTGCGGTGAGGGTGGTACGGCCTTGTGCTGGACCTAACATGGGGTTCTTACGCCAGCTAGAGGACTTTGAGAACCTAGAGGTGGCACAGGTCAGTGACAGTCGTCTTTATTGCTCTTTTCTTCACCCACTGATTATTGCCTCTCTCTCTCTCCTCCTCTCATCTATTTATCTCTCTCTCACAAGTTCTCTACTCTTTCTTGGGTCTTCTCTCTATCAATCTCTTTCTCTGCTCCCTCTCATCTTTCCCTCTCTTATGACTCTCTCTCTCCTCCTCAACTCTCCCTCTCTTGTGACACTCTCTCCTGTCTCCGTCTCTGTCCTCAGTATAGGGTATGGTTTAAGGACAGGTATAAGGAGAACCTTTTTAATGATGAAGAGGAGATCGGAGCCCTTCTGTTGCAGAAGTCTCAGGCCATCAGTGAGTCCATAGCAACGGCCACAGCAACGGCAGCTCAGCTAGCTACCAGCAACACATGACCCCATGTCTCCTGCCTGCTCAACCCACGCCAGACACCTGTCACTCACCCAATGCCCAGCCAATCACTGTTTCTCACTTCATAGATATTGGTGGGACTGAGTTTCTTATTCAGTCCAACCAACTGTAGGTTAGACCAACTGAAAATGTACTAACTTTTCTCCTGGAGACATCATGTGCAATTATTTATTTTTGTATTACAAAAAACGTACAGATTGTCATGAGGGGATTTCTCAGTGGTCCCTGTGTGCGACTGGGGTCTTGGTCTCCCCTGTCCCCTAACAGTCACAGCAACATGCAAGAGCAGTCAATCTGAACACCTAGGAAAGATAGATTACAAGCATATATTACACACAGAGAGAGAGAGAGAGAGTAAACCTCTAATGTCTATCTCCCCCAATTCCATCCATTACACACTCCCTCCCCCTCTGTGAGTGTGATGTGTGTGGGTTTGTGTGTGTGCTTTGTGTTGAGCCTAATACTAGGAACATACATCTCTGTATGTTCATAGGCCTAAAAGTTATGTGAAACGCAGCACTGTATCTTTATAGCCCAACAGAGATTTTGATTGATTATTCTTGACCATGGCATATAAAAAATTACTTAAAATGTGTCTACTGTTTCCATGTCTATAGAGGTGGTTAAAGTTAGCCTATATCACCAATTACAGCTGCATTTTCATTTTATCCCCACTAGGCGATCTGCTTTAACACAATGATAATTAGCCTATGTCGAATTATAATGATTATATAGGCTACTTATTAAAAAATGGTTCACTGATTAAGTTTGTTGGGTCTTTATTTGAAAGTTGGATTTCGATTGATAGACTTGTATTCATTTATAGCCTACTGGAGATAGAAAATTAGGCTAACAGATTTTATCATGAAAATCAAATAGGCTATAGGCTTTCCGTGACAGGATGTAGAATTAGCCTATATCATTGGTTTATATAATTTCAAAGAATTGCTTTGCTCTCGACTGGTGAACAGATTGTCCCACTTTCCGGGGTTGCGGGTGTCTTTTTCTGCGACTGACGCTCGTGAGGGTTTCCCCTGCTGTTTACGGGAGGCGCGCACATCATTAAGGTTCACAGATGCAAACAGCCCAGCATCCCCGCTCGACTTCATAGCGCCCCGCCCTCATCTACAATTGATTTAAATTGAGTTGTCACGCTGCGTTATGATCTTTCGAGACTGATTGATTTCAAAACTCAGAGGGGTTTCGAGTTTTAGCGGTAAGTCAAGGAAACTTGCTCTCCTCCCGCTCAAATCTATAGGCTACCTGCAGCAAAAAATAAGTTTACATTCAAGTAAGTGTTCAAAAGTGAATGTAGCCTATTCTTAAATTATTTTAATGCAATTTACATAATTGGTCTGCAAGTTTAGTCTTCGCAAGCAATTTGACACAAAAAAACTCCAGCCATAACATTTCCGCAGGTATTTTTAGGCAAATTCATGTGTTATGGATCATTTGTAATCTAAATATCTTAGTGCCTATAATATTTACCATTATAGCCTATACTGTCCTGACCATGCACCTGTCTCTTGGCTAGAGATGAACCCTGAGTCGGACTACGGCATGTCTACGGTGAGCTGTGGGAACGGAAAGCTCCGCTCGTGGCTAATCGAGCAGGTGGATACCGGGAAGTACCCGGGCCTGGTCTGGGAGAACGACGACAAGTGCATTTTCAGGATACCATGGAAGCACGCGGGCAAGCAGGACTACAACCGCGACGAGGATGCCGCTCTCTTCAAGGTAGGCTACTGTATGGTACGGGGCCTCAAAAGAATGTCTCCAACATTCTGCATTTACGCACTGCATGTGCGAGAGATGTGTAGGCTATTACATTTGAGTAATTTAGCAGACACTCTTATCCAGAGCTACTTACAGTAGTGAGTGCATACATTTGAGCCACAAAAAATAGAAATAGTGACACGAGGAATAAATGCACAGTGAATAACGAATAACAATAACGAGTAAAATAACATGGCTATACAAGTACCAGTACCGAGTCTATTAGCAGGGGTACGAGGTAATTGAGGTAGCTATGTACATATAAGTAGGGGAAAGTGACTAGGCAACAGGATAGATAATAGACTGAGCTGTAGCTGTAGCATCTCGTTTTCAAGTGTCCAAATATATTTAAAAAATAATAATACTTAGTAACAAGAATAATATAGCAACTACTGTCTTGTAATAATAACAATGAAATAATAATACAAAAATAAAAACGTACATTAACAGCTTAAACAATCTATTTTACAACTACTAGGCCTACAACTAATAAAAGCTACTGCTACAACTACTAACTACAACTAAGCTTTGGGTAGGTTGAGGTGCCAAAACCATTACGCACAGGATTTACCTTCAACTCATGCACAACTGCACCGGTGATTCGTTACCCGTGTCTGACGGCTCCGTTTTCTGTGACTTTTCTGCAGGCTTGGGCGCTGTTTAAAGGCAAGTTTCGGGAGGGCATCGACAAACCCGACCCGCCAACGTGGAAGACACGCCTGCGGTGCGCGCTCAACAAAAGTAACGACTTCGAGGAGCTCGTGCAGCGAAGTCAGCTGGACATCTCAGACCCTTACAAAGTCTACCGGATCATCCCGGAGGGCGCCAAGAAGCGTCAGTTTCAGTTACTTTGCATTTACTTGAAATATGAAAATAGTGGAAAAACCTATAGAAAGTTATTGAATCAACTTTCATATACACTTCATATATATAATATGTTTTTATTATATGCACCACTATCAGAAGGAAACAGATGGCACCCACACACTGAATAGCCCAGCAGGTTTTGATAGGGGCCAGTGACTTGGGTGTAAATAATAGAAACTATAGAAACATTTCAGTATACTAGAACATCAGGCTGCCAAACCACAAGACTGTAGTTTCAACCATTTCCTCTCTCTGTCTGAAATGTAATATTTGTTATGAACTTTTACGATAAAGTCTTAATTATTCATGTGTAATTACAAACTACTATCGACTCTCTCATAATTTAAGAGTGCGTTGAATGTCTGTGTGTGATTACTCATGTGGTGTGTGTTTAAATTATTACTCCTGTGTAACAGATTTCTTGCTATCAGGATCCAAACAGGAGGATAGTGGCAGCCCCCTGAGTCCTCTGAGGTACCCCACGCAGCCCTCATACCCCGCCCTGCAGACACAGGTAATTATGGTCATCTGTAAACTCTCACCTCTTGGAGGTTTTGTGTGTGGTGTGTGTGTTTACGTGTGTGTCTGTATGTGTGTTAGTGAGTGAGAGTGAAGATGTTGGGAGGAGAGAGAACAGCTGCATGGATTGGCGAGTGTGTCATCAACATCACATGACGAGATACTCAGAACCCACACTTTCAGGCATGAACACACACAGACACACACGTACGCATTCAGAGTGATTAGCACACAATATCACATGAGCCCAGTCTCAGTGCTACTTCCTCTTCCATTCATATTATGAATCGTAGTTGGTGGTCCTGTGTGTAGAGGTGATGGTTTGACTGACTGGTATCTCTTTCTCTATAGATGTCGGGGTACATGCCCAGTGCAGAGCGAGGCTGGATGAGGGACTATCTTCCAGAGCAGGCCTCTCTTCCTGAGCTGCCCTATGCCCAGTGCCCCTACCCCTCACGCAGTCTATCCTGGGCCCAGGGACCCAGCATGGACAACGGTAGGCCTAATACCACAGCATAGATCTTTACTTGTGTGAGAGAATCTAATGTAGGCTGTGTGGATGTTATGTATCTGTAGTTATGCAAAGTTACCCTAACTTGACATCTGCTCAAATAACTCACTTTTTGCGTAAGTCATCCATTGACCTCAATTCATGGTCATCGATTCGGGCCCATGATGTTTGCGTGTATGCTTTTCTGGTGTGTTGGAATAAGTGACTTTATTGAGGTCCTGTTTCTCCTCTGTGTTTGCAGGGTACCAGATCACAGGGTCCTTCTACACCTACAGCCCTACTGACGCCCAGCCCTCCCCCTTCACACTGGACACCAGCATGAGATCAGCAGAGACACTCTCAGGTACAGTATACACGCACACGCTTATTTACTTCACGTTTGACTTGAAAATAATATTAATATTTTTGTCCACGTAATTGCGCATTATATTTAAGGCAAATTGATACTGTATTCCAAGTGTTAAATACCCTGGTTTTATGCTGTTTCTCTTACCTGTACTCCTTCCTCCACCCCAGATATGCGGTTACATGTGTCAGTGTTTTACCGGGACTCTCTGTGGAGGGAGGTGACCACCTCCAGTCCAGAGGGCTGTCGCATCGCTCCCTGCTCCCCAGACAACAAGCTATATTCCCCCACTGTGGGTCCAGACCTGGTGCCTCTACCCCTGGACAGCCTCCCAGCCCTGGGGAGGGGGGAGGAGTGTCCCCCCAGCCCCCCTCGTTGTACCCTGGAGAGGGGTGTGCTGCTGTGGATGGCCCCAGATGGCCTCTACGCCCGGCGGCTGTGCCAGGAGAGAGTGTTCTGGGAGGGAGGGTTATCATCCTACATAGACAAACCCAACAAGCTGGAGAGAGAACACACCTGTAAACTACTGCACACACAAGACTACCTCACAGGTAAGTTAACATAAACTGCAGGCAGGCACACGCACACGCACACACACACGTATCTCATTCACTGGCAAACCCAACCACACTCTGTTGTCATGCTGTTTCCTGGTCATGGACAGGAAGCAGACACATCCTCCTTTCCTGTAAATATTATGTTGAGATTGCCTCCATACTCCCCACCACACACCTTTAAGAATGGGACATTACACACAGTCATGTGACCTCATCCCCGCCCACCTTGCCCTACCACAGATGTGTTCAGCTTGAATGGTTTAAATTTGCATATAGACACAGGACTTTCCATCCAGTCACATGACCTCTAGTCACCACCACACCAGTTCATAGGAATTAATTAACCCTTTATCGACCCAATATCCCCTCCTTGCAAACTTATTTATCTCTACCCAACCCTACCCTCTAGATTGAATCCTTCTCTACTTCCCTATCTCTCAGAGGTACAATCTATCTTCGCTACCTAACCATCTCTACCACCCCTGTCTCTCTCCCTTCCTCCCTGCAGTCTCAGAGCTGCAGGGTTATTCCCTCCACGGTCGCCCCCCTCCATGCCGCTCCTCTGTACCTAACCTGACCACCTAGACCCTATTAACCTCTATTTTATTCATCTCTGTCTACCAGAGTTGCAGGGCTATGCCCTCCACTGTCGGCCCCCTCCACGTCTACAGGTGCTGCTGAGCTTCGGAGACGAGTGTCTGGATCCCCAGAGACAGAGGACCCTCACTGTACAGGTATATAACCATCACCTAACATCAACATGACCTCTACCTGTCTTCAATGCCCACTCTACTTTACTCACACCCCATCACCTAATCCTGGCCCTCTATACACCCCCTAACCTCCATCCATCTCTCACAAAATATCAGTTTGATTCCTTGTATACTTCACACCCAAACTCATACAGAGCATTTACAGTACAGTCCCCCTATCTCACTACCTAACCCCCTTACCACCACCACCTCTCAGTGACACCAGTAGTAATCACTGCTGTTCCCCTCCACTCCTGCAGGTAGAGCCCATGTTTGCCAGGCAGCTCCTGTACTACACCCAGCACCAGCAGACCAGCGGACACTACTACCGCAGCTACGACCTCCCTCTCCCTGGGGTCACGGAACACAGCATGACCCCTGCCGTAACCGAGGACTACCAGAGGGTCATCACACATCACCATAGCAACACCCTGCAGGACTGACTAATCTGACCATCTCTGATCACAGTCAGACTGCGGTGCAGGACATGGGGAAAGGAGGAGAGAGGGAGAGACAGGAAAGCCTGGGTAGAGGAGGAGAGAGTCGTTACACTGTACTCTGGATCCCAGATTTCCCTCAAAGCTGAAGCAGAACTATGCCAATCCAAGCCAAACTGAACCAAACCAAGCCAGGCTATGGAGGAACGTACACTGGGACCACTGAAGAGACTGTAACAGATAGTTGTATGCTGTAGATGTGTGTTGTAATGGAGTCAACACCCCAAATTCTTATGGACCAAACTATTTCAATCACTCTCTGGGAGCCATCCTTTGGCCTTAAAGACTCAAACTGACCGCCATTTTGCAACGGAACTGACAGCTGTCGTGATTGTATTGACATGCTCTAGAGTTGTGTGTTTTTGTATGTGCATTTTATTGTATGATCGTGTGTAGTATGGCCATAATGATGTTGACATGCTTTCTTCTGTAAATATATTTGACCTGTTACTAATAGTGTATAGCATCACATTCTCCTAAGCATAAATACTGCAGTTCAGAGATGACCAAAGACTACAACTGAGATTTGACCACACTGAAACACTGACTAGCATGCTGAACCTTTAGATAAGCTCACTCTGTCATACATTGGGAACATGTTTTGTAATCGAATAATAAAAATGTTTTAAGCAAAAATGTTGCATGTTTTGAGACTTACATCAAATGAATAGAAAGAGGGCTCATGTTAGATAAGGGATTCGTGGGGAAGTGACATCCTTTGTATGTGTGTGTGTGTACAGGAAGCCTGGTTCAGATGCAGGGTGATGCTGGTTATTCAAACACACACAGGAGAACGCTGTCATAAACAGTGTGTGATGACATCACCAGGGGAGGAGGAAGAGGAAGAGGTCGGCCTCTCTTTCCGCCCCAGCGGGGCATTAGAACTGAAGAGGGTTTAGAACTGTTTCCTGGGGTGCCTTTGACATGCCCAACAACATTTGAAATTCCATGGAAGAATAGTGAAAACCCCAGAAAGAGTGACACATTAGTGTGGTTACTTATCCACTGTCTGATAAGGTAAACAAGGCTGATGACACCACTTGATACCACATTGTAATACCTTATAGAGGAGAAATGGCTGTCAGTGTAATCACACAGAACGATGTGCACACATCCAGCCAACTTAAATAAATGAGAAAACATACAATGGCAAGAGAACAGATTTTTGATAATAATCAACACGGATAACCAACTGGTTTGCCTGACACTTTCCACTCCACCACCTACCTACAAAAATCCCCCTACCTACTGCCAGCGCCAAGAACACCTATTTCAGAGAATGAGATCAATGTAAACATGTTTTGATTGATAGGCCTGGGCCTCTCGACCTGCGGCGTCCCGAATGGAACAGAAGTGTTGTGTAAAACTCCCCTCCTCACCTCACCTCTCTGTTCCTGTAAACAGTCTACCAGTGGAAGAAGGATGAGACCTGAGGGCTTTGAACCGACTGCTGTTGTGAATTAATCCGTGGGTGGACACTACAGAGACAGAGCTAAGTTTAGAACAGACCAGAGAGAACAGACAATCAAAACAACCTGTCTAAATTACTTTCCCCCTGCCTGGCCCAAGAAACAATGTCTGCATTTTGGGGTTGTGCTGCTGCTGCTGATAATGTGAGGTTTGACTTTTCTGGAACAGTCGATAGTGGCAATAAGAACATTAACACGTTTTTGGGTTTGTTTTGTCGATAAGAACATTTATTTATTTATTAGACATTTTGCAGGACGAAATCTATTTTTCAAGATTGTCCAAAAATAAAATCAAACCCAAAAACAAACAATATTTAGTAACAAGAATAATATGACAAATGATTGTCTAATAATAATAAAAAAACTAAAACTTACATGTTGTTGTAAAACATTTCAATCTCACAATCTTTTATTAGCATTTTTGGGTAGAGCTAGTTGATTGCTGGTAGGCTATTCAAGTCCCATTGTGTTTTGTGTTGAGTTGTCTTGTAATGAGTGATGTTTTCATAATCAGTCATGAATGTGGGTAAAATGTAACAATATTTTGTGATAAAACCCCACAGGTCCGGTTCTAAGGACACACCCTGTGATAACCCCCCGGCTCAGCTCACAAGTCATGGGTGTGGCAGCCTTCGTCTACTACTACGTCTGACATACGACCACACACTGCAAAACCGCAACCATCCATCGTAGTTCAGTTATTACTAACTCCTCACACCTACAACCGAATCTCTGTGCAATTTTTTTACAGCCAGTAACTAAGGAGTTAAAATAGACCACTCCCCACCCCACCACGCCCTACCAACACCCTAAACGGCCCTACCCCAGACTCTAGTGTGCCAGACATTGTGTGAGCTGTCAGTACACCTCCTGAGGTGACTCTATTGGCTATTAATGTACTGTTGTATGGCTGAAGCTGACTATCTGACTACATGCTCTCTCTTTTACTTTTTCTCTTTCACAACTGTGGCAGTCATAAGAACAGAAACAATTTAAATGTGTCTATTTGGCAATTGAGAGAGTAATAAGAGTACAGAGCAGCACTGGCAACACAAAAACATATGACCTCCTATTGAAGACACATAATAATGGCCAAGTGCAGTTTCTTTATGAACATACAGAAAGCAGGGACCACACACAGTACCAGTCAAAAGTTTGGACACCTACTCATTCAAGGGTTTTCTTTATTTTTTAAACTATTTTCTACATTGTAAGTGTTAGTCCCCTGTAGCTCAGTTGGTAGAGCATGGCGCTTGCAATGCCAGGGTTGTGGGTTCGTTTCCCACGGGGGGCCAGTATGAAAATGTATGCACTCACTAACTGTAAGTCGCTCTGGATAAGAGCGTCTACTAAATGACTAAAATGTAAATGTAAACAAATCAAAATATATTTTATATTAGAGATTCTTCAAATAGCCACCCTTTGCCTTGATGACAGCTTTGCACACTCCTGGCATTCTCTCAACCAGCTTCACCTGGAATGCTTTTCCAACTGTCTTGAAGGAGTTCCCACATATGCTTAGCACTTGTTGGCTGCTTTTCCTTCACTCTGCCGTCCGACTCATCCCAAACCATCTCAACTGGGTTGAGGTCGGGGGGTTGTGGAGGCCAGGTCATCTGATGCAGCACTCCATCACTCCCCTTCTTGGTAAAATAGCCCTTACACAGCCTGAAGGTGTGTTGGGTCATTGTCCTTTTGAAAAACAAATCATAGTCCAACTAAGCCCAAACCAGATGGTATGGCGTATCGCTGCAGAATGCTGTGGTAGCCATGCTGGTTAAGTGTGCCTTGAATTCTAAATAAGTCACAGACAGTGTCACCAGCAAAGCACCCCCACACAATAACACCTCCTCCTCCATGGTTTACGGTGGGAACTACACATGCGGAGATCATCCGTTCACCCACACCGCGTCTTACAAAGGTACGACGGTTAGAACAAAAAATAAATACATTTGGACTCCAGACCAAAGGACATATTTCCACCGGTCTAATGTCCATTTCTCGTGTTTCTTGGCCCAATCAGTTCTCTTCTTCTTATTGGTGTCCAATCAGTTCTCTTCTTCTTATTGGTGTCCTTTAGTAGTGTTTTTTTTTGCAGCAATTTTACCATGAAGGCCTGATTCACACAGTCCCCTCTTAACAGTTGATGTTGAGTTGTGTCTGTGACTTGAACTCTGTGAAGCATTTATTTGGGCTGCAATTTCTGAGGCTGGTAACTCTAATGAACTTATCCTTTGCAGCAGAGGTAACTCTCGGTCTTCCTTTCCTGTAGCGGTCCTCGTGAGAGCCAGTTTCATCATAGTGCTTGATGGTTTTTGCGACTGCACTTGAAGAAGCTTTCAAAGTTCTTGAAATGTTCCGTATTGACTGACCTTCATGTCTTAAAGTAATGATGGACTGTCGTTTCTCTTTGCTTATTTGAGCTGTTCTTGTCATAATATGGACTTGGTCTTTTACCAAATAGGGCTATCTTCTGTATATCACCCATACCTTGTCACAACACAACTGATTGGCTCACACACATTAAGAAGGAAAGAAATTCCACAAATTAACTTTTAAGAAGGCACACCTGTTAATTGAAATGCATTCCAGGTGACTACATCATGAATGCCAAGACTGTGCAAAGCTGTCATCAAGGCAAAGGGTGGCTATTTGAAGAATCTCAAATATAAAATATATTTGGATTTGTTTAACACTTTTCTGGTTACTACATGATTCCATGTGTTATTTCATAGTTTTGATGTCTTCACTATTATTCTACAATGTAAAAAATAGTAAAAATGAAGAAAAACCCTTGAATGAGTAAGTGTGTCCAAACCTTTGACTGGTAGTGTATTTTGACTGGTTTCTCAGTAGAGGAGAGACAGTCCTGTCTCGAACACCAGGCTAGCATGACCTAGCTTACCTACAAGGGACTGGATGCTGATTTCTAGATGAGTGGCCATCCAACAATAGCATAATTAGCATGATTCCACAGTAGAGGGGCTGCCCAGATTAACTGTGAGATTAACTCAGAAAATGAGTGTACATATCTAAAATAAAAAAAATAGATTAGTGTTAAAAAAGGCTAATTTCCATTCTAGTATAGATCTTATAACAATTTAACAAAAAGCTACAAGAGTTTATCAATGCAAGTAAATAGGCACTGCACATATTTGATAGATAGATAGAGATATATAGTGCCATTATATTAACGTTGAAGAGATGTTGAACAGACTCATCTCTTGACAGGCTGGACATTAGAGGGCTGGAAACAGGTGAGCTGGAGCTGCATACTGCTCTTAAACTTATTCAGCAGCTCCTCCAGTAACCTAGAGAGAGAGAGGGGGAGGGAGAGAGAAAGAGAGAAAAGACAACAAGAGACATACAGTCAAGTCAGAAGTTTACATACACATAGGTTGGAGTCATTAAAACTCGTTTTTCAACCATTCCACAAATGTCTTGTTAACAAACTAAAGTTTTGGCAAGTCGGTTAGGACATCTACTTTGTGAATGACACAAGTTATTTTTGCAACAATTGTCTACAGACAGATTATTTCATTTATAATTCACTGTATCACAATTCCAGTGGGTCAGAAGTTTACATACACTAAGTTGACTGTGCCTTTAAACAGCTTGGAAAATTCCAGAAAATGATGTCATGGCTTTAGAAGCTTCTGATAGGCTAATTGACATCATTTGAGTCAATTGGAGGTGTACCTGTGGATGTATTTCAAGGCCTACCTTCAAACGCAGTGCCTCTTTGCTTGACATCATGGGAAAATCAAAAGAAATCAGCCAAGACCTCAGACATTTTTTTGTAGACCTCCACAAGTCTGGTTCATCCTTGGGAGCAATTTCTAAACGCCTGAAGGTACCACGTTCATCTGTACAAACAATAGTACGCAAGTATAAACACCATGGGACCACGCAGCCGTCATACCGCTCAGGAAGGAGACGCGTTCTGTCTCCTAGAGATGAACGTACTTTGGTGCGAAAAGTGCAAATCAATCCCAGAACAACAGCACAGGACCTTGTGAAGATGCTGGAGGAAACAGGTACAAAGGTATCTACAGTAAAACGTGTCCTATATCGACATAACCTGAAAGGCCGCTCAGCAAGGAAGAAGCCACTGCTCCAAAACCGCCATTAAAAAGCCAGACTACAGTTTGCAACTGCACATGGGGACAAAGATCTTACTTTTTGGAGAAATGTCCTCTGGTCTGATGAAACAAAAATAGAACTGTTTGGCCATAATGACCATCGTTATGTTTGGAGGAAAAAGGGGATGCTTGCAAGCCGAAGAACACCATCCCAACCGTGAAGCACGGGATAGGCAGCATCATGCTGTGGGGGTGCTTTGCTGCAGAAGGGACTGGTGAACTTCACAAAATAGATGACATCATGAGGAAGGAAAATTATGTGGATATACTGAAGCAACATCACAAGACATCAGTCAGGAAGTTAAAGCTTGGTCGCAAATGGGTCTTCCAAATGGACAATGACCCCAAGCAAACTTCCAAAGTTGTGGCAAAATGGCTTAAGGACAACAAAGTCAAGGTATTGGAGTGCCCATCACAAAGCCTTGACCTCAATTCTATAGAAAATCTGTGGGCAGAACTGAAAAAGCGTGTGCGAACAAGGGGGCCTACAAACCTGACTCAGTTACACCAGCTCTGTCAGGAGGAATGGGCCAAAATTCACCCAACTTATTGTGGGAAGCTTGTGGAAGGCTACCCGAAACGTTTGACCCAAGTTAAACAATTTAAAGGCAATGCTACCAAATACTAATTGAGTGTATGTAAACTTCTGACCCACTGGGAATGTGATGAAAGAAATAAAAGCTAAAATAAATCATTCTCTCTACTATTATTTGGACATTTCAAACTTTAAATAAAGTGGTGATCCTAACTGACATAAAACAGGGAATTTTGACTAGGATTAAATGTCAGGAATTGTGAAAAACTGAGTTGAAATGTATTTGGCTAAGGTGTATGTAAACTTCCGACTTCAACTGTATGAAGAGGAAAAAAAAGAGGTAGAATCATCCCCACTGTATTGTGCAGGTTGGCGTTTTTCGTCATGAATCTTGTTCTAGAGGCAGCTCTGCAGAATGGTCACTAGCTGGCACAGCCACAAAGTCATAAAATCTGATTGTAAACCTAACCCTAACCTTAACCACACTGCTAACCCTAATGCCTAACCCTAACCTTCAATTAAGACCAAAAAGGTCATTTTTGTTTTCATACATTTTTACAATATAGCCCATTTTTACTTTGCCGCTGGCCCATCTAGCGGAAATCGCTCAGTTCTGGCTCCAGGACAAGACTCATCCCAATAAACGTCAACCTGTGTCCTATGTATTGTGTCCCAGTATGAGGGTGTAACAGGTATTAACTGGGACCAGTATGACCTTGATGAATTACTTACTTTTTGTCTGCTCCACTGTGTAGCTGGGGAAGGACCTCCAGAGCCTGCTTGAAGCTGGCGCTGAAACAAGATATACACAGTTAACACTACAACACACATACTAACACAAACATTATACTACACACAGAAGGGGAGAGACATACAATAACACAAAGACAGACTCATATTAAGTCACAGAACCGGATTAAACTAGTTGGATTGCCGGTAAAGTTCTGCTTTGCTTCCTTTTCCATATACCACCAGGTAATACACTGTAGACTAGAGAGTGGCTGGTGGGAGGTGTGGGGATGATGAATGTGATTTACAGGAATGAAAGTGAGAGTACTGTATAATCTCTGTAATTCATGTTCATGTGTATAGTATGCACAGTGTATGGAAGTGTAGTGTATGTGTACGTATGGTACACAGGTGTGTAGTGGTGTAGTACAGTACAGTGTCAGTGAGGGTTCTATGTGTCTTACTGGCTCTCAGATGACAGGTAGGAGGCTACAGCATCTCTCAGAGAATCTATCTCCAAACGGGCCTGCAGAGAGAGAAAGAGAGGGATGAAAGAGGATAAAGAGAATGAAAGGAATGGATAAAAGTTACTTAGGGTACTTCAAGTATCAACAGTTAAGGCTGTAGAGTGAGCCGTATATGTGACCGACCACCTCGATACATTCTTATGTAGCAAAATCTGAAATTGTGTTTTTTTTACATTGGATAAAAGTAGAGACGATAGTGCCTGATCAGTTCAGGACAGCAATGTTATTGAGAGCATTAGCAACACATTTGCAGTTCTCCATGGCTAACGTTATTTATTTAGAAAGAACTGCAGTAGAAAGGATTATCTACACATAACAAGCAGCTCATTTAATAGACAGAAGATGCTACACGGCAGACCAATCCGAAACTCATCTCTCGGCATGTCCAGCCCACTCATTATCTCAGCCAATCATGGCTAGCGGGAAGGTTCTTGTCTTTTTTTGTGGCTAAACCAACTAGGTTCGTAAATTCAACTTTATTCGTATTTACAGATGGCATACAAGTTTGTTATTAAGACACCTGAAAGTTCAAACGTTCCAGAAGGCATTTCTGCAAAAAAAAAACCTGCATTTTGATAAATAAATAAAAATAAAAGTTCAAATGCCTCTCCTGTGAAATCGTGACTTGCGACATATGCCTAGTTTCCTGAAACAAGTCACATATAGTAGGTAGTACAGCTGGTTTGGAAGAGGTAGTTGGGGGTTACTGTGATCAGTAAAAGAGGGTAAATCCCCCCAGTTGGGGTAGGGGGTCTTCATTTGACTCACCAGAGAGAGTGGCAAACTGAAAGTGTGTGTGTACCTGAATGGCTCCGTCCTTGCTGAAGGAGGAGACACACTGCATCAGGCGACTCATCTCTTCCGCCACACCCTCAATGATTCTAGTCAAAACCCTGGGAACTAGGTCCTTAGAGACTGTGAAGACCTAAAAGGGAGAGAGAGAGAGAGAGAGAGAGAGAGAGAGGTAGATTCAATGTAAGTAACTGTGAGAGGTTCAAGTCATTGTACAGAACGGCAAGTCATTTTAGTCGCGCACATCTTCGAGTACAAGAATTACCTCTGCATGGACAGTGATGATGTTCACCAAGGCTTCTTTCAGGTAGTTCCTCACACCTGTAGGAGAGTAGTTTCACAATGACATCAAAACCCAGTCCAACACCCAAACCTGATCATATGAAACTGATCCCAGACCTAACATTTATCAGTTTATTTTACTATAAGACTAGACTAAAATGGAGTGGGCGAGGAACAAAAGTTGTGTCAAGCTTGGCGTTCTATTTTCGTCTGGCTTTAAAGGCGGCACTAGTGTCAAACGCACATACATTTGCAATTTTGACCTGTTAAAGCCAGCGCTCTGCTATTTTCTGTTGAGGAAGGATTGGTAATTGACCTGTCTTATACCAGCGTCATGTCTTTTTTATCCTGGCAATTTTATGATATTATTACATTTTACATGTTTTTTGTTAAATTTGAATAAAACCAATTTTATTAGAATGATTGACTGTCCTGGCTTTATGGTGAGAATGTCCATGTCGCGCAAGCAATGCAACTTCTGGAGAAGTGTGAATGTGATCTGATCTGTAAGATGGTTATGATTATTTATTTTTATTTTTATTTTAAAACATTATATTTGTCAGCAGTATAACGGTGAGTGGACATTCTCCCTTTCTCTTTATATTGGATCTTTGTCCAGCTACTGTGAAAAGTTTGGATGTGTGTAACACCCTACATAGTCTGAATTGTTTTAATATTATATGCACACAGGGATAAATTATGGTGCCTGTTAGTGTATTTAGACATACCCTATTTAAAAACAAGTTGTTCTGTTTTGTTTAGAATTTGATTAGAATTATTCACTCTCTTTTTAGGCCTTATCAATAATGAAGTTAATCTTGTTTATTGACAACTTTGGAATGTCCATGCTCAGCCATAATGCAATTTACAGTAGGCTTACGCCCCTATATCAGCATGAATGATGTAGGCATATACACTGTGTGTACAAAACATTAAGAACACCTTCCTAATATTGAGTGGCGCATACACCCCCCTAACCTCCACCCCGCCCGCCACCTGCCACCCGCCCATCAAACCCTCAAACCATCAGCTAATCACAAACAGCCCCTCGAAATATCAAACACAGGACATCTCGTAAGTCAGAGCATAGAGTCGGGAGCTCTTCGCTGTCTCAATGTTTTTCCTTTAGAGATTTGGTGGGGTTGGCGGGAGCAGGTGGAGTCTTTTTTTCTGATAAAAATAATTGTAGCGAGTCCTTGTTTTGTCTTTTTTCACCACCACATCCGAGGCCACCCAAGAAGCCGGAGAGTACGAATGGCCCAGAGAGAAAAGGAGACAGTAAGAGATAGCTGTCACACTCCTTCGTGACTCTTTCTCAACCTCTCTTCCTAGTTCAGACAATATAGCGCACACAGGCCATCACCACAGAGGAAAACCAGGTTCTTAATGTGTGACAGATGATATGTACAGTGAGGGAAAAAAGTATTTGATCCCCTGCTGATTTTGTACGTTTGCCCACTGACAAAGAAATGATCAGTATATCATTTTAATGGTAGGTTTATTTGAACAGTGTGAGACAGAATTAAAAAATAATAATCCAGAAAAACGCATGTCAAAAATGTTATAAATTGATTTGCATTTTAATGAGGGAAATAAGTATTTGACCCCCTCTCAATCAGAAAGATTTCTGGCTCCCAGGTGTCTTTTATACAGGTTACGAGCTGAGATTAGGAGCACACTCTTAAAGGGAGTGCTCCTAATCTCAGTTTGTTACCTGTATAAAAGACACCTGTCCACAGAAGCAATCAATCAATCAGATTCCAAACTCTCCACCATGGCCAAGACCAAAGAGCTCTCCAAGGATGTCAGGGACAAGATTGTAGACCTACACAAGGCTGGAATGGTCTACAAGACCATCGCCGAGCAGCTTGGTGAGAAGGTGACAACAGCTGGTGCGATTATTCGCAAATGGAAGAAACACAAAATAACTGTCAATCTCCCTCGGCCTGGGGCTCCAAGCAAGATCTCACCTCGTGGAGTTGCAATGATCATGAGAATGGTAAGGAATCAGCCCAGAACTACACGGGAGGATCTTGTCAATGATCTCAAGGCAGCTGGGATCATAGTCACCAAGAAAACAATTGGTAACACACTACGCCGTGAAGGACTGAAATCCTGCAGTGCCCGCAAGGTCCCCTGCTCAAGAAAGCACATTTACATGTCCATCTGAAGTTTGCCAATGAACATCTGAATGATTCAGAGGAGAACTGAGTGAAAGTGTTGTGGTCAGATGAGACCAAAATTGAGCTCTTTGGCATCAACTCAACTCACTGTGTTTGGAGGAGGAGGAATGCTTTCTATGACCCCAAGAACACCATCCCCACCGTCAAACATGGAGGTGGAAACATTATGCTTTGGGGGTGTTTTTCTGCTAAGGGGACAGGACAACTTCACCGCATCAAAGGGACGATGGACGGGGCCATGTACCGTCAAATCTTGGGTGAGAACCTTCTTCCCTCAGCCAGGGCATTGAAAATGGGTTGTGGATGGGTATTCCAGCATGACAATGACCCAAAACACACGGCCAAGGCAACAAAGGAGTGGCTCAAGAAGAAGCACATTAAGGTCCTGGAGTGGCCTAGCCAGTCTCCAGACCTTAATCCCATAGAAAATCTGTGGAGGGAGCTGAAGGTTCGAGTTGCCAAACTTGGAGAAGACTTGGAGAAGACTTGGAGAAGATCTGCAAAGAGGAGTGGGACAAAATCCCTCCTGAGATGTGTGCAAACCTGGTGGCCAATTACAAGAAACGTCTGACCTCTGTGATTGCCAACAAGGGTTTTGCCACCAAGTACTAAGTCATGTTTTGCAGAGGGGTCAAATACTTATTTCCCTCATTAAAATGCAAATCAATTTATAACATTTTCGACATGCGT
The DNA here is from genome assembly GCF_964263955.1 of Coregonus lavaretus. NCBI lineage: Eukaryota > Metazoa > Chordata > Actinopteri > Salmoniformes > Salmonidae > Coregonus > Coregonus lavaretus. Next base: position 37,086,183 of record NC_140008.1, on the reverse strand, counting down.
TTTTCTGGATTTTTTGTTGTTATTCTGTCTCTCACTGTTCAAATAAACTTACCATTAAAATTATAGACGGATCATTTCTTTGTCAGTGGGCAAACGTAAAAAATCAGCAGGGGATCAAATACTTTATTCCCTCACTGTACAATGGCGTGAAAAAGTATTTGCCCCCTTTCTGATTTTCTCTATTTTTGCATATTTTTGATACTGAATGTTATCAGATCTTCAACCAAAACCTAATATTAGGTAAAGGGAACCTGAGTTTACAAATAACAAAAATAAATGTATACTTATTTTATTAATTAATTAACAAAGTTATGTAACACCCAATTCCCCTGTGTGAAAAAGTAATTGCACTCAATAACTGGTTGTGCCACCTTTAGCTGCAATTACTGCAACCAAATGCTTCCTGTAGTTGTTGATCAGTCTCCCATCGATGTGGAGGAATTTTGGCCCACTCTTGCATGCAGAACTGCATTAACTCATTGATATTTGTGGGTTTTCAAGCATGAACTGCTCATTTCAAGTCCTGCCACAACATCTCAATTGGGATTAGGTCTGGACTCCTGACTAAGCCATTCCAAAACTTCAAATGTGTTGCTTTTGAACCATTTTCATGTAGACTTGATTGTGTGTTTTGGATCATTGTCTTGGCGCATGACCTAGCTGCGCTTCAGCTTCAGCTCACAGACTGATGGCCTGACATTCTCCTGTAGAATTCTCTGATACAGAACAGAATTCATGGTTCCTTTTATTAAGGCAAGTCGTCCTACTATCATACCCCATTCAAAGGCACTTAATTATTTTGTCTTGCCCATTCACCCTTAATGGCACACATACACAATCCATGTCTCAATTGTCTGAAGGCTTAGAAATCCTTCTTTAACCTGTCTCTTCCCCTTCATCTACACTGATTGAAGTGGATTTAACAAGTGTAGGGCAGACCCCAATTAGTCGACTGGTCGATTGTTTGGTCGTTAGGCTGCTGGTTGACCGAGATTGTTTTAGTCGAGCAGTAAATATATATATTTGTTCCCATCTCAGTTAACTAATCCATTGCGGAGGCCTAGACTACAAGCCAATTTATGCTTGATCCGAAAATGTGGTCGGTGGCTCCATATGGAGGGTGTGACACAATTGCGGAGCCTCCAGAGGCATGCAATGGCCAAATCGAGCTCCGTACTGCATCACCATGCGCCTCCCAAATTTTGTAACAATGTGGAGGACTCTGTATCGCTCCGCATTGACATGATTGGCATATAAATGGGCCATTTGGGGATCTGACAGTATTTCTGATTGGCTTAACGCACCACCACTAATGACCTGTGGAGCTTCTCAAAGTAATGTTTTCTTCACCTCAAACAGCAAGCAAACAAAGTCTATTTTTACATCCATTGAGAATTACAATAGTTCCTCAATGTATTTGAAAAATCTTTCCAGCTCTCTCCCTTTCGATAACCACTCAGCGTGAAAGGGAAAAATGTCATGCTCTGATCCAGTGGAAGCGTCATAAAATAGGCTTACCTGATTACTTCTTATCAGTTTTTGACTTGGACTGAAATAGGTTCCGGTACTCATTTTGGGTGCTGGTACTGTTGATATTTAGGTGCAGGAGCACCACAATACTTTTGAGCTAATATTCTATAAGAGGAACAGGAGCTCAAGCAGTAAAAAATTGGAGGTGCAGGTACTCAGCTCCGGTGAGCTCCTGCCCAAGTCAAGTGCTGCATCTTATCCCTTGCACAAATAGCCTACAGCTGTGTCTGTCCCGAGCTCACTGGCACAGGAAACTCGGAGGACGCAGAATATTTTATACAGTGTTGCAAGTTTGCTAGCACGAGCTTCGGGCTGGACCCAGTTAATAGTTGATTCAATGTTTCAAGTTCCTTGCAGACAGACCATGTGTAGCCAATGTGATTTATAGGATATTTATTTTTTATCAGGATATTTTCTACCTGCAGGCTGCAATGTTTTTATTTGTTGGCTTTATGTAGGCTATTTTTACATAGTTGGCAATGGCGATAGAAGTTACTTTTTAGGTTTGTATCATTTTCATTTAGATTTTGATATAATTTTGATTAACCACATGACAATGATTTTGAGATATTTAGACGTTAAAATGAAACTGTTTCACATAAATTTGCATATGAAAACCATAACTGGCACGCAGATCGGTAGAAATGATAAGATGAATTGGCATTCAACATGAGAAAGGTTGTCTACTCCTTGTGTAGCCTGTTACTGGCAACTTCAGGAGAGTAAGGGCAGAATCTGCGAAAGCCAGCAGGGGCGGGAGGAGAATAGTTGGGTCAGGTAAAGTTTTTTTTTCTGCTGGTTATCTAGATCTCTGGCACCCTCTTGAGGCATTTGTCATATTTCATTAAACTATCAGCTTAAAGCATCAGACAAGCTCAATGCATATACAGTGGGGAAAAAAAGTATTTAGTCAGCCACCAATTGTGCAAGTTCTCCCACTTAAAAAGATGAGAGAGGCCTGTAATTTTCATCATAGGTACAAGTCAACTATGACAGACAAATTGAGAAATAAAAATCCAGAAAATCACATTGTAGGATTTTTTATGAATTTATTTGCAAATTATGGTGGAAAATAAGTATTTGGTCACCTACAAACAAGCAAGATTTCTGGCTCTCACAGACCTGTAACTTCTTCTTTAAGAGGCTCCTCTGTCCTCCACTCGTTACCTGTATTAATGGCACCTGTTTGAACTTGTTATCAGTATAAAAGACACCTGTCCACAACCTCAAACAGTCACACTCCAAACTCCACTATGGCCAAGACCAAAGAGCTGTCAAAGGACACCAGAAACAAAATTGTAGACCTGCACCAGGCTGGGAAGACTGAATCTGCAATAGGTAAGCAGCTTGGTTTGAAGAAATCAACTGTGGGAGCAATTATTAGGAAATGGAAGACATACAAGACCACTGATAATCTCCCTCGATCTGGGGCTCCACGCAAGATCTCACCCCGTGGGGTCAAAATGATCACAAGAACGGTGAGCAAAAATCCCAGAACCACACGGGGGGACCTAGTGAATGACCTGCAGAGAGCTGAGACCAAAGTAACAAAGCCTACCATCAGTAACACACTACGCCGCCAGGGACTCAAATCCTGCAGTGCGAGACTTGTCCCCCTGCTTAAGCCAGTACATGTCCAGGCCCTTCTGAAGTTTGCTAGAGTGCATTTGGATGATCCAGAAGAGGATTGGGAGAATGTCATATGGTCAGATGAAACCAAAATATAACTTTTTGGTAAAAACTCAACTCGTCGTGTTTGGAGGACAAAGAATGCTGAGTTGCATCCAAAGAACACCATACCTACTGTGAAGCATGGGGGTGGAAACATCATGCTTTGGGGCTGTTTTTCTGCAAAGGGACCAGGACGACTGATCCGTGTAAAGGAAAGAATGAATGGGGCCATGTATCGTGAGATTTTGAGTGAAAACTCCTTCCATCAGCAAGGGCATTGAAGATTAAAACGTGGCTTGGTCTTTCAGCATGACAATGATCCCAAACACACCGCCCGGGCAATGAAGGAGTGGCTTTGTAAGAAGCATTTCAAGGTCCTGGAGTGGCCTAGCCAGTCTCCAGATCTCAACCCCATAGAACATCTTTGGAGGGAGTTGAAAGTCCGTGTTGCCCAGCGACAGCCCCAAAACATCACTGCTCTAGAGATCTGCATGGAGGAATGGGCCAAAATACCAGCAACAGTGTGTGAAAACCTTGTGAAGACTTACAGAAAACGTTTGACCTGTGTCATTGCCAACAAAGGGTATATAACAAAGTATTGAGAAACTTTTGTTATTGACCAAATACTTATTTTCCACCATAATTTGCAAATAAATTCATTAAAAATCCTACAATGTGATTATCTGGATTTTTTTCCCTCATTTTGTCTGTCATAGTTGACGTGTACCTATGATGAAAATTACAGGCCTCTCTCATCTTTTTAAGTGGGAGAACTTGCACAATTGGTGGCTGACTAAATACTTTTTTTCCCCACTGTAGTTGATTTTATTAAAACAGATAAGGTGTTTCTATATATTGAAAAATACACATTTAAAAATTTCAACCAATGGATTAGTCGAAAGAACAGATTGTTTTTAGGGACAGCCCTAAACAAGTGACATCAATAATGGATTATAGCTTTCACCTGGATTCAACTGGTCAGTCATGGAAAGAGCATCATGTTTTGTATACTCAGTGTATATTTCCATATTGAAGCCATGCAATTACTTAGAACAATGTGGACTGCAAACAGGTTAAAGTTAACGTATTTAGCAATGATGGGATATGTCTACATTTTGTTATTTTGTTTCTGTAAGCTATTTAACAACCTATAATGGACTAACATTGGAATTGGAGTTGATGACAATGCAATACATAAAAGACTGTAAATACACAATTGAAGCAACCACATTTTTAGCCAGGGAGCTCGTTCTCATTTGCCAGTGAGGAGCCAAGTCTCGACACACCCACAACTGGTTTATTAATCATAACCCAGCTCTTTGGCGCCACCGCCAGCAACGGCTCCCATGATTCTGGTTGTGAAAATAGCATAAATTGTTCTGACACACCCCCAAACCTATAGAGCAACCGTCAGCACTTAGATTTAACATTTCGTTAGATTTGTTCAAATAGAGCCCCTGGTCTTGGTCTTTCTAATGAGAAACTGGTTTACAGACCCACATTCACTCTGGGGAATGGCAGATGAATGTATAAACATAGTCTCCACTAACAAGCCATGTTGAAAAGACAATAGAAGAGTTGTATGCTGGTGTCTGGTACTTCAGGTTAGGTTAATACTTCCAAGGGGCGCCATGAGAGTAATGCCACGAGAAAACAAAAGACCAAAACCAGTGAAAGTTGTCTTACTCTGTTTCCGCTGGTAATGGCTTGCAGCATGCCCACACGAATCACACACACATAAAGGCTAGGCCTACAAACGTTTAGCCAGTGAAAGTATCATAACCTATTCCTTATAGTTGTGGTTAATAAGCCCAAATGTTCCTGTTTCACTATTAGCAGAACACACACATAAACACAGAGGCACTTTCACTCCCTGGAGCATTTTGGAGGTGGGGGAGTGGGGTTATGTCAAACACACATACGCACACAGACCGACTAACTTCCTGTTCCGTAAGGTACGTAAACCACCAATTTCCACCTGGTCTCACTGCACATCCATGTGCATGTGGGTGTTTGTGTGTGCATAGACTTTTGCACACACACCCAAAACCACAGACCATAATGATATATTGTCCATGTCACTGCTAATATCATATCAATGTAGAGTGTGTGTGTATGGAACAAAGATTCACTGAGAATTCAGTGTTTGACATTTCCTGCACTGTGCAGATGAGACACACACAAGGAGCTCCCCCACCCACAAAAACAAACATCTTCTTAAGAGAGAATATAGAGAGACAATGAAAGAGATAGAGAGACAGGAAAAATATACAAAGGGTAGATGTCAAGCCCATAGAGTAGACTCATATTTGAACCAATGGCTAAGCGCATCCAAGCACTGTTTACAGTAACACTTCAAACAGACACACATAGACATTACAATATGTACTCCACATATGACATACATATAAACCACAACACACCCACAGGGCTGCTCAGACAGTCCCCTGAGTTCCCCTGCCGGTGGTCAGGTTTAGTACTTTTGGAGGTAAACCTAAGAGACTACATAGGTCAGGGGTTATTATGGGTAAACCCCCCTCTCTCTGTCACACCTGTGGCTTGGTGCAGGAACTCAACATTGCGAAGGCAATCTCTGCAAACATCTGGGAAATTGCATTTTAAAAGTATATCGCAGTGCACAGGTCATTCATCTGTGTTTGTTTGAATTCTGGCTATAGTGCATAACGTCCTGCGATGAAGGTGTGTATAAAGGTGTGCAGTCCCTCCAATTGAAGTAGACAGCATAGATCTCTGTGTGTGTGTGTGTGTGTGTGTATATACCTGTGGGTGTACTGCAGTCCTTCCAGTCGAAGTGTCCAGCATAGATGCCTGGTTCCAGGGATCCTACGATGGGATCAGACTTCCTCTCGATGTAGGCATCAAACAAACTCTCATCTAGCTCCTTCACCGCACGCACAGTCACCTGGAAACAGACGTAGAGACAAACCTAATTAACACACCTACACAGCCACACAGACACTCACCTGGGAGCAGAGAGAGACATTCAATCAAATTTCAAAGAAATGTATTTAGGAATCCCTTCTAACATCAGCAGTTGTCACAAAGTGCTTCTACGGTAACTTGATTGATGGTCTTCCTGTCACAATATAGTTTCTTAGGCAAAAACAAGGGCTCAAAAACCCAATTAACCGCCCTGAGTGGCTTTGAACCAACTGCTACAGGCTGTTCAGCTGTCTTTACGGGAAGGGCCAACCAATATGTGAGTGAGAGAGAGAGAGAGAAAGAGACTGACTCAGATCTGACATATAAGTGTTTAAAGAGAAAGTGAGAGTCATTGCTCTGCCCTGAAACATAAACTTCTTTCTCATCAAGTCTTTGGTGACAAACATTCTTCTTCACAGAACAGCAAAAACTAAACAGCAAAATATCTAAGGGGCCAGTTAACTGTTCGTTGTTTCCGACACACGGAAGGCTAAAGTTGCAGCTTCCCAAGGCTTGTGCGTCTGAGTTTGTGTGTGTGAATGTGTGTCCTCTCTACTCACCCGTGTGATCTTCTCAGTCCCGGTGAAGCCGTGCTTCTCAAAGTGTTCAGCCAGATTAAGGAAAGTGTGTTTCTCCAGGTACTGACAGTTACTGAGGATGATCAGCAGACGCTGCTCCTACACACACACACACAAATAAACACAAATACACACACAGAATAATACGGTCATAACATTGGATTTGTCATATTGAGTGGTCTCTGAACATCTATCTGCCAATAATCTCATCACTGACTCCATCCCTGTTTGACTAGAATTGATTGAAATCCTGTTTTACTGCATACTACACACTCTGGGTTTCCCTCACTGATACAAGGTAAATGATAACAGCTACCTCACTGACATGATTAGTGTAACAGGTAGTGTTCACTCTTAACACTAGAACCGCCATAGGCCCCAAAAAACTGCCCCCTCTCCAAAAAAAAGCTATGTCCTGCTCCTTCCCTGACTTTTCCTAAATGTTTGTATTTTACACTGCTCATTTGTCAGAATTTTGAAATCACAAACAGAAAAGTATTTAGAGCCTTTTTACCTGTTTTTTCCACACCTATTCCCAACTTAACCCAGCCAGGTGCTAATGCGTCTCTCTCTCCTCACTGAATGAATGACAAATGGATGAATGGGCGATAATCGTGCACCTTACTTCACAATTGAATTTAAATGAGGCCTAACTGAATGATAAGGAGGGTGAAGAGGTTGATTTAATTTAGAACAACAATAGTGTAATGATGAGTTTGTGTTATGCGTATTTATCAGCGTTGGTGCTCATGTTAATAATTTAACCGCACGCCTTGAGGGTTGATACCCTTCTCTTTTATGTTTTACTTTGTAAAAAGAAGCTGTTACAGGACTATTTTATTTACTGTCTCTATTATTAATCAGATTTATTGTAAGGGAAACGAAAACATGCTATGTGTTGCAGTAGGCCTTCAGAATAATGCAAAACATATCCTTAAAAAAATATATATAACAGTTCAACGATAAAATGTAAAGACATTGTACATTTTTCCCCTTTTTGTCCCCCCTTGACCTCCCTCCTCCCAGAATTGCTCCAAACACATTTTAAAAAAGGGAAAGGGGCCTCCCGAGTGGCGCAGCGGTATAGGGCCAAGGCGTCACTACAGACCCGGGTTTGATCCCGGGCTGTATCACAACCGGCCGTGATCGGGAGTCCCATAGGGCGGCGCACAATTGGCCCAGCGTCGTCCGGGTTAGGGGAGTGTTTGGCTGGGGGGGCTTTACTTGGCTTATCGTGTTCTAGCGACTCCTTGTGGCAGGCCGGGTGACTGCAGGCTGACCTCGGACGTCAGTTGAACTGTGTTTCCTCCGACACATTGGTGCGGCTGGCTTCCGGGTTAAGTGGGCGGGTGATAAGAAGCACGGTTTGGCGGGTCATGTTTCGGAGGACGCATGACTCGACCTTTGCCTCCTGACAGCTGATGAAACTGAGGAGTATTTTGGTCTGTAATAAAGCCCTTTTTGGGGGAAAAACAAATTCTGATTGGCTGGGCCTGGCTCCCCAATGGGTGGGCCCCTGCCCAGTCATGTGAAATCCATAGATTAGGGCCTAATAAATTCATTTCAATTGACTGATTTCCTTATATGAACTGTAACTCAGTAAAATCGTTGAAATTGTTGCATGTTGGATTTATATTTTTGTTCAGTATATTTCCATGTATATTTCTTCATGCAATGAATCCGTTACAATCATTTATGCACTATTTATCAAGCATTGGTGCTCATAAATAAACTCTGGGCATCTGCTCTGAATATTGCCTGGCTGTCAGTCTCACCCCTGCTAGAGAAACCCAGTCTACACCCTGCTCTATTTCCCTTTACCAGAAACACCCTACACACACACACTCCTCTTCCCCCCCCCCACACACTTACATGACACCCATGGCCATTCACTCTCATCTCGACATATAGTATAAAGGAAATGAGGTTGTGCCTGCTTCCTGTCCACAACCAGGAAACAGCATCATAACACAGAGTGGTTTGGTTTGCCAGTGAAGGAGATACAAGTGTGTGTGTGTGTGTGTGTAGGGGCGTGAGATTGTAAGAGAGATAGAGTGAGAAAGAACCCTCATTGAGAACGCTTATCGACATTGGTAATCCTGTCTCGTGAGATCGAGTTCGATTGAGGCCTATAGTCTCAGAATGAGAAAATTCAGATTTTCATACCAGTGTTGGACAGAAATCCTCCTGAATGCCACTGAACAGCTTTGTAGAGGCCAGGTCCACGGACATACTGAGAATACACACACAGAGAAGAGTTTAAAATACACTAAGGCAGACACACAAAAGGGCGGCACTGGAAATAAAGTCCCTGCCTGTACTCACTGTGAGGTGTCGATGTCTCTGTCTGTTTTAGTGCTCAGCTGCTCCAGGCAGTTGATGAACACCTGGAATAGGTGTTACAGGTCGGTCACAGATACAGGTCAGTTACTCAGACACACCTAGACAACAGTAACAGTGTGCTATATTCGAAATGTCTACTGAATGGGGTGAATGGACTGCACTGTAAACCTACAGTAAACTCCCTATAATCTGTAGTGATTCCTTTGGTGTAATATGAGTGTAATCCTAGTCATTAATCGACCCTGTACCATACCTTATTGATGTCCTTACAGAGCTTTTCCACCTGCTCTCGAACCTGCTCGAATTTGAACTGAACTAAACTACTATTATCTGTAGGTATTCCTATGACGAAATATGATGTCATCCTTAACTCTACTTCGTACCGTACCTTCATCATCCTCTCACGGAGCTTCCTGGCCCCTTCCTGCTACAAAGGTAAAAGTCTACAATAATCTAAGGGCCAGTTTCATGGACATAGATAGACTAATGCAGGACTAAAACGCCTTCTCAGTGGAGATTCTCCATTGAAAGTCCAGGACTAGTTTTAATCTGTGTCCTGGAAACTGTCTCTAAATGTCTACTGGACTTGTGCATTGTAGCCTATAAACAACCTGTGACCTGCAGGAGTCCCTTCACTATAGTGTAGACGGAGTGAAATATACTGTAAACCTATTCTCTAGTGACATTAGTACCATACCTTGATTGAAGGGATTCCTATGTTGAACTATACTGTAATCTGAATCTCTACTCCGTATTATTGTGGTCAAATATACTGTGAACCTAGTCTGTAGTGACTGTACAGTACCTTCATGATGTCCACACAGAGCTCTGAGGCCTGGTCCTGATCCAACTGGAGGATCTGAAGACAGAAGAGGAGAGCAAGGTGAGACAGGACACTCAGCCGCATAAAACAACTATCACACTGTATTGTGGTCCAATACAACAACATATACAGGTAACTACCAATATAAAGGAAACACGTGAGTAAATGAGGGCTAGAAAGTATATTGAAAGCGGGTGCTTCCACACAGGTGTGGTTTGTCAATTATATTAAGCAATTAACATCCCATCATGCTTAGGGGTCATGTATACAAATGTCCAGTTGCCCATTATTTTGGCTACCATGGCTAGAAGAAGAGATCTCAGTGACTTTGAAAGAGGGGTCTCAAAGGAGCATGGGGGGTTTAAAGTGTGTGTGTGTGTGTCTCATTCACCAAATCTCAACCCAATTGAACACTTAAAGGAGATTCTGAGAGAGCATTTACAAAACACCAAATTACGGATTTTCTTGTGACTTGTAGAATCTATGCCAAGGCACATTGAAGCTGATCTGGTGGCTCGTGGTGGATCAACGCCCTATTAAGACACTTTATGTTTGTGTTTCCTTATTTTGGCAGTTACCTGTAGTTCACATACATAGATAGTTCACATAGATGAATGAGATTCTGTGATAGTGTAATGTATGTGTGTTCCTTACATTGACCTCCCCAGGTTTGGTATCCATGGGTTCTTTGAGTGACTGCAGCATCTGCACCATGCACTGCTCAAACTGGGCCGGCTGCTCACAACACAACACACAGATCGAATATATAGATTACACCACGTCATATGTTATATCATACTGTATCTTACCATAATAAATCATGACATATCACTAAGTGGAGTGGATAGTATAGTAAATATAGCATTACCAGGCTGGTGATTCCTTCATTGTCTATGACCCAGTCCTCTTTCTCTGCAACCCTTTTGACATCTGACAAAGTACATACAAAAACATTAATGACTGTAGCGACTACAAATGTGTGCACTCTTTACATTATTCTTGATCAAATTAAGTAATGGTACTAGGTAGTAGATGGCTAACAACTGTAGGGTCATGATCAGTTCACTTTACATTTTAAACAGGACTGTGAGAGTTGTTTGGAGGAAGACTGCAGTAGAAAGTGAAATGACCCTCTAAACTAGTGTATAACTACCTTCAAAACCACACTTAGTTGATACTATCAACCCAGATTTTCTATAGAACTAGGACCACTGTCAGAATAACCAACCCTGTTTAACCCTCTCTAACCTCACCTAACTCACCCCTCCAATTTCTCCTCTTCCCTATCCCCCAACCTCGCTACATCTCTATCCTTCCTCCTCCCCCTCTCTCAAGGGTGGAGAGTGCAGGGTGACCAGTAGAATGTGATGTCTCAGCTCCTACAGTAGATCCCCTCCTCCCTCCCATATCTCCCTTCTCCCTTTCCTCACCCTCTGTGGTGTGGTGCAGGGTGACCACTAGACAGTGGTGTCTCAGCTCCAGCAATAGATCCTGGATCACCTGCAGTAGATCATTGGGGATCTCCAGAGCTACCAGAGCCTCAAAAATGATTCTGAAGACGTGGGAGAGAAAGAGAGAGGGGAGAGAGAGAGGAGGGAAAGATATGAGGGAGAAATAGAAGGGAGGAGAGAGAGAGAGAGAGAGAGAGAGAGAGAGAGAGAGAGAGAGAGAGAGAGAGAGAGAGAGAGAGAGAGAGAGAGAGAGAGAGAGAGAGAGAGAGAGAGAGAGAGAGAGAGAGAGAGAGAGAGAGAGAGGAGGAAGAGGGGGGGAAAGTGGAGGAGGGATTGGGGGTCGGGAATATGGGGTATAACTTCATTGACACACACACATGCACACGCAAGCACCCACACACTACAGCAGGGATCATCAATTAGATTCAGCCGCGGGAAGATTTTTTCTTGAGCGGATGGTCGGGGGGCTGAAACATAATTACAAATCCTTTGTAGACTTCAAATTGGCCGCAAGAATCCCAAACAGATATAATATTTGACTAAAACATAATCAATTCAAACCTTGCTTACATTTGTATATATTGTATAAATGTGTGTGTCTCTCTATTATGCGTGGGAAAACTTGGGAACAGATTTCCAAAATTAAAATCACTTGGAGCTGATTTCCTGGTGTATTTGAACATTTGAGGGGCCAAATAAAACCACCCACGGGCCAAATTCAGCGCGCGGGCCGCCAGTTGGGGAACCCTGCAATACAGTGACGTGTCCATACCTGACGGTGTGTATGACCTGAGTGAGCCAGGGTCCAGTGAGCTCGGTCTTACTCTCCCAGCCACCATACAATCTCAGCTCCAGCTCTGTCAGGGTGGAGGGGAGCAGAGCACCTCTCACCAGCTTCACCAAGCGATGGGTCACCTCCTCTATCATTTTCTATACAGACACACAGAAACAGACTAGAGTCCAATAACAATACACCAGTACCACTTTGGACCCATTTACAAGGCACTGCCCATTTTGCTTTAGCTCTGTAAAACTGTAGACACTGATGAGAGGGCCTTCTTATAGTTATAAAAAGTGTATCTAAAAGTATATCCAACACAACTCACCTTAAAGTCGTTCTGTCTCTGCCTGGCGTTCTTCTTTGACTTTTCAACCTGGCCAGATTTCTCACCAGTCTGATAAAAGCACACGTTTGACAACAGTGAAAATATGCTGTGTTGGTTCATTACATTCATGATGTTAAATCATTGTCTGTTTTATGTACCTCGCTGAAGAGGCTGCCGTTGACGTAGGAGATCCAGAGCTTCCAGAAGTTGGGCAGCTGGCCAATCACCACGTCCGACAGTTTCTCCACAAACTGCACCTGCTGGGGTGTCTCATAACGCCAGGCTGCAACACACACAGACAGGAGACAGACAGGTTATAGACAGACAGGTTATAGACAGACAGGTTATAGACAGACAGGTTATAGACAGACAAGCGAAAGTAACTGAGTAATATAGAGTTGTACATAAAAATACAGTATAGTTCACAATTAAAGTTGACAAATGTACATAGTGTTGATGTTATTTTTTGTCCACGACACTTTCAAAACCCCCAGGTTGAGAATGGCTGTTAGTGTGTATATTGTTATACTGTACTATAATATAGTAGGGTTACTCACTGCTGTGGCGTGAGGTACGCAGGCTTCCCCCCTTCTTCAGAGAAGCTGTGTCCCTGATCCTACTGAAAGCCGATGGGCAAGGGTCCCCCTCTAGATCCAGGGCTATGGCCCCCAAGCCCACTTAGATGGAGAGATAAAAGGAGAGGGGGAGAAGAGAGAGAGAGATGGAGAAAGAAAAGAGAGAAATAAACCCACAGGAACACATACTTGAGAGATTAAATAAACCTTTTTCATAATAACTCCACATTCCTCAATAATCTCAGCTGGCTTTCACACCAAACAACCCCTCCCTCGCTCCTCTCCTCCTTTCTTTATTTGTCTTCTGATCCACCTCTCCCCTGGCCAGCAACAGAGAGAACGCCCCGTTGTTTCAGGGTGAGGAGCGAGAGAGAACAGTAAAGGGGGAGGATGAGGAGAGGAGACGCGAAGGGCAGTGGGTTTGTACAGGGCAGAGGTCAACTGGGTTTAGCCGGGCCACACTGGGCACAGTGATGTCTGTGGGGATCTGGGTCAGATTACTCTGGCCTGATCAGGCTGCTCACTGCTCTCCACTAGATGGTGATAGAGAGCTACAGTGGTACCTCAGCCAGGGGGTGACTGGCTGACCGGCACACATATGCTAATGGGCTGTTATCTTGCACCCTTGTTTCAAGTACACTTGGCTTAGTGCACTCCTGTGGGTCACTGGGAGAGGTTTGGTAAAGAAAACCAGGACGGGGTGAAAGGTCAGCCCTGTGACCTTTGGTCTTTGACATGAAAGTGAAACCTGCACTGATAAGACTATGATAGAAATTCAGGGTAAAGTACTGATACAACAACACTACTAGAGCTTAAACAGAACGCCTACAGATCCTTACTGTAAACGCAGTGAGAAAAATAACAGGACTTATTTCCAAAACATATGACACACACTCTCTCACACACAAACACAGTGAGTCACAAACTCGTACTCTTGTTGATGTTGCGGTCTGTGAGCTTGGTGAAAACCCCAGACTGCAATGGCAGCAGGCTTACAGTACAGCAGATCAAACCCCTCCATCTCCAAATGTGAGGAAAGTCTACAAGGTGAGTCAGACAGACCAGAAACTGTTTTTCATTCACATGCATATATAGACACACAGTAAGTAGAAACACATACAGTACCAGTCCAAAGTTTGGACACACCTACTCATTCCAGGGTTTTTCTATATTTTAAAATGTTCTACATTGTTGAATAATAGTGAAGACATCAAAACTATGAAATAACACATATGGAATCATGTAGTAACCAAAAAAGTGTTAAACAAATCAAAACATATTTTATATTTGAGATTCTTCAAAGCAGCCACCCTTTGTCTTGATGACAGCTTTGCACAGTCTTGGCATTCTCTCAACCAGCTTCATGAGGTAGTCACCTGGAATGCATTTCAATTAACAGGTGTGCCTTGTTAAAAGTTAATTTTTGGAATTTATTTCCTTCTTAATGCGTTTGAGCCAATCAGTTGTGTTGTGACAAGGTAGGGGTGGTATACAGAAGATAGCCCTATTTGGTAAAAGACCAAGTCCATATTATGGCAAGAACAGCTCAAATAAGAAGAGAAACGACAGTCCATCATTACTTTAAGACATGAAGGTCAGTCAATCCGGAAAATGTCAAGAACTTTGAAAGTTTCTTCAAGTGCAGTTGCAAAAACCATCAAGCGCTATGATGAAACTGGCTCTCATGAGGACCGCCACAGGAAAGGAAGACCCAGAGTTACTTCTGCTGCAGAGGATAAGTTCATTAGAGTTACCAGCCTCAGAAATTGCAGCCCAAATAAATGCTTCACAGAGTTCAAGTAACAGACACATCTCAACATCAACTGTTCAGAAGAGACTGCGTGAATCAGGACCTCATGGTTGAATTGCTGCAAAGAAACCACTACTAAAGGACAACAATAAGAAGAACAGACTTGCTTGGGCCAAGAAACATGAGCAATGGACATTAGACTGGTGGAAATCTGTCCTTTGGTCTGATGAGTCCAAATTTGAGATTTTTGGTTCCAACCACTGTGTCTTTGTGAGACGCAGAGTAGTTGAACGGATGATCTCCGCATGTGTGGTTTCCACCGTGAAGCATGGAGGAGGACATGTGATGGTGTGGGGGTGCTTTGCTGATGACACTGTCTGTGATTATTTTTTTATTCAAGGCACACTTATCCAGCATGGCTACCACAGCATTCTGCAGCAATACGCCATCCCATCTAGTTTGCGCTTAGTGGGACTATCATTTGTTTTTCAACAGGACAATGACCCAAAACATACCTCCAGGCTGTGTAAGGGCTATTTGATCAAGAAGGAGAGTGATGGAGTGCTGCATCAGATGACCTGACCTCCACAATCACCTGACATCAACCCAATTGAGATGGTTTGGGATAAGTTGGAACGTAGAGTGAAGGAAAAGCAGCCAACAAGTGCTCAGCATATGTGGGAACTCCTTCAAGACTGTTGGAAAAGCATTCACCATGAAGCTGGTTGAGAGAATGCCAAGAGTGTGCAAAGCTGTCAAGGCAAAGGGTGGTTACTTTGAAGAATCTCAAATATATTTTGATTTGTTTAACACTTTTTTGGTTGCTACATGATTCCATATGTGTTATTTCATAGTTCTGAGGTCTTCACTATTATTCTACATTGTAGAAAATAGTAAAAATAAAGAAAAACCCTTGAATGAGTAGGTGTGTCCAAACTTTTGACTGGTAATGTATGTTTGGAATAACATATTTAGGCATACACACAACCGCGCACACACACACACACACACACACACACAAACAATGGGCACACAGACAGACACACTGCACATATGGAGCTGCTTTGTCTCTCTCTCTCATTCTTGGCCATGTTTTCCTATCTTTCTTTTTATAGAGAGAGGGATGAGAGCTGCTGCTGTTGACCCAGGTGTCGGGTGAACCCTTTCCCATGGTGTCCAGTGTGTGTGTATGTGTGTGTGTGTGTTTATAGGGTATATGGCCATACATTGATTGAGAGTGTGTTACAAAGTATTTAGTGTTTTGTGTGTTTAATGTGTAAGATTAGAAAGTTCCTTCTCTCTCTGAGTGTGGTGAGTGTGTGTATGCATGTCTGTGTGTGTGTGTGTGTTGAAGACCCTGAGTGTCTTTTGTCAGCGTGGTGCAGCTCACTTCCTTCTCTTCTCTACCCTGCAGGTCGCACGACTTCCTGTTCCCCACGGGGTCGCAACCCCGACCACACACACACTGCTTTCTGTCTAAACACGCACGCGCACACACACACACACACACACACACACACACACACACACACCCTTTCTCTATTGCACTCACTCTCTACCACACACACGTAAAGGATTAACACATTGTACATACACTATATATACAAAAGTATGGGGACACCACTTCAAATTAGTGGATTTGGCTATTTCAGCCACACCCGTTGCTGACAGGTGTATAAAATCGAGCACACAGCCATGCAATCTCCATAGACAAACATTGGCAGTAGAATGGCCTTACTGAAAAGCTCAGTGACTTTCAACGTGGCACAGTCATAGGATGCCACCTTTCCAACAAGTCAGTTCGTCAAATGTCTGCCCTGCTAGAGCTGCCCTGGTCAACTGTAAGTGATGTTATTGTGAAGTGGAAAAGTCTAGGAGCAACATGGCTCAGCCGTGAAGTGGTAGGCCACACAAGCTCACAGAATAGGATCGCAGAGTGCTGAAGCACGTAGCGCGTAAAAATCGATGGCCTCGGTTGCAACACTCACTACCGAGATCCAAACGGCCTCTGGAAGCAACGTCAGCACAATAACTGTTAGTTTCCATGGCGGAGCAGCCGCACACAAGCCTAAGATCACCATGCACAATGCCAAGTGTCGGCTGGAGTGGTGTAAAGCTCACTGCCATCGGTCTCAGGAGCAGTGGAAACGCGTTCTCTGGAGTGATGAATCACGCTTCAACATCTGACACACGAATCTGGGTTTGGCGGATGCCAGGAGAACAATACCTGCCCCAATGCATAGTGCCAACAGAAAAGTTTGGTGGAGGAGGAATAATGGTCTGGGGCTGTTTTTCATGGTTCGGGCTAGGCCCCTTAGTTCCAGTGAAGGGAAATCTTAAAGCTACAGCATACAATGACATTCTAGACAATTATGTGCTTCCAACTTTGTGGCAACAGTTTGGGGAAGGCCCTTTCCTGTTTCAGCATAACAATGCCCTCGTGCACAAAGCGAGGTCCATACAGAAATGGTTTGTCGAGATCAGTGTGGATGAACTTGACTGGCCAGCACAGAGCCCTGACCTCAACCTCATTGAACACCATTGGGATGAATTGGAACGCCGACTGCGAGCAAGGCCTAATCGCTCAACATCAGTGCCCAACGTCACTAATACTCTTGTGGCTGAATGGAAGCAAGTCCCCCCAGCAATGTTCCAACATCTAGTGGAAAGACTTCCCAGAAGAGTGGAGGCTGTTATAGCAGCAAAGTGGGGACCAACTCCATATTAATGCCCATGATTTTGGAATGAGATGTTCGACGAGTAGGTGTCCACATACTTTTAGCTGTTCAAATGACATATTTACCAGGCTGTTGATATGAATACAGAGATTCAGCCGAGTTTGAAATTGCCCCTTCATGTTTTTTCTTAATACCCTAACACTGCACAGTCAAGATCTGCACCAGTCAGTGTGTCCTGGCCTTCTAATCACTCACCGACTGGCAACGTTATTTTCCTACAAACACAATTGCTGCTAATTGTATAGTCATTGTTCAGGAACTAAAAGCAACACCGTTTGTAATTGAATTGGGCAGAGAGCGATTGAGATAACAGACAATTAAAATGGGAGCTTTTAGACATACGGAAGCAACTGCCTGCTAGCACTGCCCTGCTCACTGCTACGCTACAAACCAACCAACCACACATCAAAATGTGATGAATTGGTTTCAAACAGAGGAAAATACGTTTTAGGGTATTTTCACAGGTAATTATTAGAGAGTCATAACAACACACTAGAATGAGCTTCCGAACCACGTTCTGGACTGGAACATTCCGCTATACCAGACATGAGAGGAAAACTACATCAGTTACCAATAAATCAAAGCGCTATAGGCTTGCCCTGCCACGCGTGACTCTGACAAGGTCTCATGGTCCATTCTGCTAGCTACACCACTGGATAATAATTAGTGTGTGTGTGCGTTTGATGATGATGATGATGATGATTGATGTGAGGAGTGAGTGTGGGGCTGGTGGAGGAAAGGTTTGGGAGATACTGGCCTCAGCTGTAGCTAGGTGGATGTGGTATTGGTGGGGTTGGGGCAGGGGGTGCTGCCGTTGAGGGATGTTTTTGCGAAGCACTGGGTTTGGGTTTGGGATGGGGGGGGGGTGAGGGAAGCGTGGATGTGGTCTACGAGTGTAAATGGCTGCCAGGTGTGTAGAGTGGCTGAGCTCGCAAGACAAGACAGGGGACAGGAGACAGCTGCTGCTGCTGAGTGTGTGCATTTGATATTCAATGTTTCCTTTAAATAATGCCATAAGTGTAACTGAGTGACTGGTGTTATCCATGTACTGTACTACAGACTCACCTTACATACAGTAGGCCTATATACTCCAAGCCCTAACTAAATTCACAGATAGACAACTGACTTCCTGTCTCCGTATAGGCTAAAAGCTGTCTGACAGCTGTGTCCAAGTGTCCATGTCTGTAGCGATGTCTAACTAACTCCTCCCAGAGATGAGTGATGCAGCTCTGTAGCTCAGTGTGAAGAGCATTAGAGAGAGCACAATAACCCCCCATACTCACTGAGGCCCGGAAACCACTGTTACCCTTAGCATTAGCCCTGTTTATACTCTGACTCCACTACATACGACAGCCACCACCCACGCAGTCTTCTGTCTGCAAGCCTAAGATCACCATGCGCAATGCCAAGCGTCGGCCGGAGTGGTGTAAAGCTCGCCGGCATTGGACTCTGGAGCAGTGGAAACGGGTTCTCTGGAGTGATGAATCATGCTTTACCATCTGGCAGTCCGACTGACGAATCTGGGTTTGGCGGATGCCAGGAGAACGCTACCTGCCCCAATGCATAGTGCTAACTGTAAAGTTTTGTGGAGGAGGAATAATGGTCTGGGGCTGTTTTTCATGGTTCGGGCTAGGCCCCTTAGTTCCAGTGAAGGGAAATCTTAATGCTACAGCATACAATGACATTCTAGACGACTCTGTGCTTCCAACTTTGTGGCAACAGTTTCCGGATGACAATGCCCCCGTGCACAAAGCGAAATCTATACAGAAAATGGTTTGTCGAGATCGGTGTGGAAGAACTTGACTGGCCTGCACAGAGCCCTGACCTCAACCCCATTGAACACCTTTGAGATGAATTGGAACACCGACCGCGAGCCAGGCCTTATCGCCCAACATCAGTGCCCGACCTCACTAATGCTTGTGGCTGAATGGAAGCAAGTCCCCACAGCAATGTTCTAACATCTAATGGAAAGCCTTCCCAGAAGAGTGGAGGCTGTTATAGCAGCAAAGGGGGGACCATCTCCATATTAATGCCCATGATTTTGTAATGAGATGTTCGACGAGCAGGTGTCCACATACTTTTGGTCATGTAGTGTACACAAAATACTCTAGAATGTTAATATTCACACACAAAACAATGAATAGATGAGTATTCAACTCCCTGAGTCAATGCATGTTAGAATCACCTTTGGCAACGATTACAGCTGCGAGTCTTTCTGGGTAAGTCGCTAAGAGCTTTGCACACCTGGATTGTACAATATTTGCACATTATTCTTAAAAAAATTATTCAAGCTCTGTCAAGTTGGTTGTTGATCATTGCTAGACAGCCATTTGCAAGTCTTACCAAATATTTCCAAGCTGATTTAAGTCAAAACTGTAACTAGGCCACTCAGGAACATTCAATGTCTTCTTGGTAAGCAACTCCAGTGTATATTTGGCCTTGTGTTTTAGGTTATTGTCCTACTGAAAGGTGAATTTGTCTCCCAGTGTCTGTTTGGAAGCAGACTGAACCAGGTTTTCCTCTAGGATTTTGCCTGTGCTTAATTCTATTCCATTTATTTTTATCCTAAAAAACTTCCCTAGTCCTTGCCGATGACAAGCATACCCATAAAATTTTTTGCAGTGTTACTTTAGTGCCTTATGGATGCGAACAGGATGCATGTTTTGGAATATTTTTTATTCTTTACAGGCTTCCTTCTTTTCACTCTGTCATTTATGTTAGTATTGTGGAGTAACTACAATGTTGTTGATCCATCCTCAGTTATCTCCTATCACAGCCATTAAACTCTGTAACTGTTTTAAGATCACCATTGGTGTCATGGTAAAATCCCTGAGCGGTTTCCTTCCTCTCCGGCAACTGAGTTAGGAAGGGCGCTTGTATCTTTGTAGTGACTGGGTGTAATTAATAACTGCACCATGTTCAGCGGGATATTCAATGTCAGCTTTAAAAAAAAATAAGTTTACCCATCTAGCAATAGGTTATTTGCGAGGCATTGGAAAACCTCCCAGGTCTTTGTGGTTGAATCTGTGCTTGAAATTCACTGCTCGACTGAGGGACTACAGATAAGTGTATGTGTGGGGTACAGAGATTAGGTAGTCATTTAAAAATCATGTTCAACACTATTATTGCACTCAGAGTGAGTCCATGCAACTTATTATGTGACTTGTTAAGCAAATGTTTACTCCAGAACGTATTTAGGCTTTTCAGCTTTTCGCTTTTTATTAACTTGTAAACATTTCTAAAAACATAATTCCACTTTGACATTATTGGGTAGTATCTGTAGATCAGTGACACAAAATCTCAATTTAATCAAATTTAAATTCAGGCTGTAACACCACAAACTGTGGAAAAAGTCAAGGAGTGTGAATACTTTCTGAAGGCACTGTACATCAAAGCTGGGATCGAGAGACTGAAAAACAGCTTCTATCTCCAGGCCATCAGACTGTTAAACAGTCATCACTAGCCGGACTCCGACCGGTAACCTGCCCTGAACCTTAGAGACTGCTGCCCTATGTACATACAGTCATTGAACTCTGGTCACTTAAAACATACCGTTTTACCCAATATACTGTATTCTAGTCATGGCTCATCCTACATAACTACTGCTGTACACACCTTTTCTATTCATATACTGTCCATATTGTCTATGCACACCCTTTATAGACACAGAGTGTACAAAAAATTAAGAACACCTTCATAATATTGAGTTGCCCCCCAACCCCACCCCCACCCCCACAAAGACACACTTTTGCCCTCAAAACAGCCTCAATTCGTCAGGGCATGGACTCTACAAGGTGTCGAAAGCATTCCACAGGGATGCTGGCCCATGTTGACTCCAATGCTTCCCACAGTTGTGTCAAGTTGTCTGGATGTCCTTTGGGTGCTGGAACATTCTTGATACACAAAACTGTTTAGCGTGAAAAACTCAGCAGCATTGCAGTACTTGACACAAATCGGTGCACCTAGCACCTGCTACTATACCCTGTTCAAATGCACTTAGCCCCCTTGGCATTTTTCCTATTTCGTTGCCTTACAACCTGGAATTAAAATAGATTTTTGGGGGGTTTGTATCATTTGATTTACACAACATGCCTACCACTTTGAAGACACAAAATCTTTTTTATTGTGAAACAAACAAGAAAAAAGAAAAAAAAGAAAAGAAAACTTGAGCGTGCATAACTATTCACCCCCCCAAAGTCAATACTTTGTAGAGCCACCTTTTGCAGCAATTACAGCTGCAAGTCTCTTGGGATATGTCTCTAAAAGCTTGGCACATCTAGCCACTGGGATTTTTGCCCATTCTACAAGGCAAAACTGCTCCAGCTCTTTCAAGTTGGATGGGTTCCGCTGGTGTAAAGCAATATTTAAGTCATACCACAGACATTTAAATGTTTCCCCTTAAACCACTCAAGTGTTGCTTTAGCAGTATGCTTAGGGTCATTGTCCTGCTGGAAGGTGAACCTCCGTCCCAGTCTCAAATCTCTGGAAGACTGAAACAGGTTTCCCTCAAGAATTTCCCTGTATTTAGCGCCATCCATCATTCCTTCAATTCTGACCAGATTCCCAGTCCCTGCCGATGGAAAACATCCCCACAGCATGATGCTGCCACCATCATGCTTCACTGTTGGGATGGTGTTCTCGGGGTGATGAGAGGTGTTGGGTTTGTGCCAGACATAGCGTTTTACCTTCTTCCATATGTTTGGGGAGTCTCCCACATGCCTTTTGGAGAACACCAAACGTGTTTGCTTATTTTTTTCTTTAAGCAATGGCTTTTTTTCTGGCTACTCTTCCGTAAAGCCCAGCTCTGGGGAATGTACGGCTTGAAGTGGTCCTATGGACAGATATTCCAATCTCCGCTGTGGAGCTTTGCAGCTCCTTCAGGGTTATCTTTGGTCTCTTTGTTGCCTCTCTGATTAATGCCCTCCTTGCCTGGTCTGTGAGTTTTGGTGGGCGGCCCTCTCTTGGAAGGTTTGTGGTGGTGCCATATTCTTTCCATTTTTAAATAATGGATTTAATGGTGCTCCGTGGGATGTTCAAAGTTTCTGATATTTTTTTATAACCCAACCCTGATCTATACTTCTCCACAACTTTGTCCCTGACCTGTTTGGAGAGCTCCTTGGTCTTCATGGTGCCGCTTGCTTGGTGGTGCCCCTTGCTTAGTGGTGTTGCAGACCCTGGGGCCTTTAAGAACAGGTGTATATATACTGAGATCATGTGACAGATCATGTGACACATAGATTGCACACAGGTGGACTGTATTTATCTAATTATGTGACTTCTGAAGGTAATTGGTTGCACCAGATCTTATTTAGGGGCTTCATAGCAAAGGGGGTGAATACATATGCACGCACCACTTTTCGTTATTCATTTTGTAGAATTCTTTGAAACAAGTAATTTTTTTCATTTCACTTCACCAATTTGGACTATTTTGTGTATGTCCATTACATGAAATCCAAATAAATATCCATTTAAATTACAGGTTGTAATGCAACAAAATAGGAAAAATGCCAAGGGGGATGAATACTTTTGCAAGGCATTGTACATTGAAGTGGAATTAACAAGTGACATCAATTAGGGATCATAGCTTTCACCTAGATTTACCTGGTCAGTCTGTCATGGGAAGAGCAGGTGTTCTTAATATTTTGTACACTCAGTGTATATACAGTATACAGTTGAAGTCGGAAGTTTACATACACCTTAGCCAAATACATCTAAACTCAGTTTTTCACAATTCCTGACATTTAACCCTAGTAATAATTCCCTGTCTTAGGTCAGTTAGGATCACCACTTTATTTTAAGAATGTGAAATGTCAGAATAATAGTAGAGAGAATAATTTATTTCAGCTTTTATTTCTTTCATCACATTCCCAGTGGGTCAGAAGTTTACATACACTCAATTAGTATTTGGTAGCATTGCCTTTAAATTGTTTAACTTGGGTCAAACGTTTCGGGTAGCCTTCCACAAGCTTCCCACAATAAGTTGGGTGAATTTTGGCCCATTCCTCCTGGCAGAGCTGGTGTAACTGAGTCAGGTTTGTAGGTCTCCTTACTCGCACACGCTTTTTCAGTTCTGCCCACAAATGTTCTATTGGATTGAGGTCAGGGCTTTGTGATGGGCACTCCAATACCTTGACTTTGTTGTCCTTAAGCCATTTTGCCACAACTTTGGAAGTATGCTTGTGGTCATTGTCCATTTGGAAGACCCATTTGCGACCAAGCTTTAACTTCCTGACTGATGTCTTGTGATGTTGCTTCAGTATATCCACATAATTTTCCTTCCTCATGATGCCATCTATTTTGTGAAGTGCAGCAGTCCCTCCTGCAGCAAAGCACCCCCACAGCATGATGCTGCCTATCCCGTGCTTCACGGTTGGGATGGTGTTCTTCGGCTTGCAAGCAGCCCCCTTTTTCCTCCAAACAATGGTTATTATGGCCAAACAGTTCTATTTTTGTTTCATCAGACCAGAGGACATTTCTCCAAAAAGTACGATCTTTGTCCCCCTGTGTAGTTGCAAACCGTAGTCTGTCTTTTTTTATGGCGGTTTTGGAGCAGTGGCTTCTTCCTTGCTGAGCGGCCTTTCAGGTTATGTCGAAATAGGACTTGTTTTACTGTGGATATAGCTAGAAACATAAGCATTTCGCAAATCTGTGTATGTGACCAATACACTTTGATTTGACTTGAAACTTGTGACTCTACAAACTTGTTGGATCCATTTGCAGTTGTTTTGGTTGTGTTTCAGATTATGTTTTGTCCAATACAAATGAATGGTAAATAATGTATGGTGTCATTTTGAGTCACTTTTATTGTAAATAAGAATAGAATATGTTTCTGAACACTTCTACATTAATGTGGATGCTACCATGATTACGGATAATCCTGAATGACTCGAGATGAATGATGCGCTACAGAGGGTCATAGCCCCAAGACATGCTAACCTCTCACCATTACCAGTAACAGGGGTGGTTAGCATTTTTTGGGGGGTATGATATGTACATTTGTGTGTGTACATGTGTATGTGTGTGTGTGTGTGTGTGTGTGTGTGTGTGTGTGAGCATGGGTCTGTACTGTTCTTCCTGAGCGGATGGTTTCACATCCACATTATTCCTGCTACTTATTTAACAGAGAAACAGCTTAATTGTGGTTAATTGTTCCAATCCATCTATGCGGCCTAGTGTGTGTGTGTACTTTAACATGTCGGGCCCTGAAACCCAAGTCCAACGCCAAGAGACAGAGAAGACAGAGTGCGTGTGTTGACATATGGCAAATAGGACACAAGAGTTCCTCTCAGTCAACCTAACCAGTCTGACTGAAATTGTAAAACAGGGGCTTTTCTTTCTATCTTCCGTGAGTGTGTGTGAATCTCTGTGTGTGTATGTACAGTATATGTGGATCTGTGTGTGTGTTTAACTCACCTCTCTGGTCATTGATAAACTCCTCCTTGCAGTTCTGCATGAGTCCGAGGATCCACTTGTGCTGGGCGGATATACACTGCCAGGCAGGGTCCCCTGATGCATGCAGGTCAGACAGGTACCTGGAAGGAACAAACACAGGTAACAATGAAAATGTGGCCACAGCACTTCACAGGTGATGCTGAAATGGGTGTAAACAACACTTCAATATGACACTCGTTAAGTCTAAACCCAGTGCCCTCCATCTCCTTCAGCCTTTGCCATTTCATTGCCTGGAATACCAGATGGGCGGGGTCTGCACTTTGGTTAAATTTGACCAGGTAAGTTCAATCAAGCGCAGTATTTAAAAGAACATCAATTGAACCCTTTTACTGTGATATGTGGTTAGTCTCTGTAGACATTGTACCAATGCTCCAGCTTAACACGTCTGTAGAAGTTCTGGAGTCAGTTGGGACAGAGAGGACGAGTCAGAAATTGGAAGAGTGTCACCGGTAACGCCACTGCTAAATTACTAAATGTAAATGTAATGTAAACCCAGGTTGTACACCCCAACCACAGCCTGCTAGTCCCCTTAATGTGTGTAAGGTAAACTGGGGGTATGGCATGGCATGGTATGGTGGGCGTTTAAAGCTAGCTAGCTATACTGTAATGTAGGAGGATGAAAGATGGCTGCTGTGGTCTAGAGCTGCTCTCTCTCATTCTGACGAGTCAGTCTGAGCAATAATAAACCAGCCTAGACCACAGCTATGCAGGATGAAGGGAGAAGGGGAGAAGGAGGGAGAGAATGAGAACAAGGGGAAACGAGGGACAAGGATAGAGAGAGACAGATATTTAAGGAGAGACAGGGAATTGAGCGAGAAAGAGAAAGAAAGTGAGAGAGAGGAGGAAGAACAAGACATGAAGAAAGATTTTAAAAGTCCATATTCAGCCAAATGACCGCGGTCACCATTGTAGAGTTATAGAGGAAGACCATCATGAAAATAAAATAACCGTCATAACCGTAAAAAAAATATAAATAAAATGAAGACTGGTTTGCTACAACCCCTTGCTGAAACAATAAGCAACATTGTTTCATTGCATTGTAAAGAGTCCATGTTACCACGGAGCACGTCGGCTGCAGCCGTGTTTGTTCCACAACACAAGATTCTAAAAGCAGCTGACTGAAGACGGCTGCAGCTGACGTGCGGTTGAGTCCGTATCCGTGGTAACATGGTCGGTTACACGAGTATAAAATGAACGTGCCAGCCCTAAAGATGAGCCAAACAATGAGCCAGAGACAGAAAGTAAGAAGAGAGAACAGAAAGAATAGGGGAAATGTAACACACTAAAACCATAAAGACACTACTAATTTTGCACTGCATGACATCTACCCTCTACAGTACAGTATGTGTATACATAATGAGACCTTATGTATCTCTTCTGGTCATGCAGGGTTGAAGGTGTCTCCAGTAGCTTGTCCAGGAGCAGACTCCTTAGAGCCCCGATCCTCGTCTCCACTTCGGCATACACTACACAGACAGGAGAGACAGGAGAGAATCAAGTCATTACTCTGTTTACAGTACAGTACAGTAAACTGGACATCACCCCTTCAAAATAGTTCAGTTCACCCTACCTTTTTTAAAGACAGAGACCTCCGTGTTGCTGAACAGAGACTTGGCTTTCTCATAGTCATTGATCACCACGTCATAATCTCCCTGAGAGAGAACACATACAACTCTCAGACAGCTCACAGACCGCTCTCACAGTCAACAATATTACAAAGGTTCATAAAAAGAAAATGGACAGTGGTTTATTTAATATGTGGAGACACTGATGTGTCCAGTGCAGTGGACATGAACACGACACTTTGCCATTCTAGCTTCTCTAGCACCACCTTCTGGAGGCTGGACTTGAGTTTGAGCAACAGGTTGAGGTGTGCATTCTGTGTGTGTGTTGTATGACATAGGCTGACCAGGTGAATCCAGGTGAAAGCTATGATCTCGTATTGATGTCACTTGTTAAATCCACTTCAAATCAGTGGAGATGAAGGGAAGGAGACAGGTTAAAGAAGGATTTTTAAGCCTTGAGACAATTGAGACATGGATTGTGTATGTGTGCCATTCAGAGGGTGAACAAAAGATTTAAGTGCCTTTGAATGTGGTATGGTAGTAGGTGCCAAGCGCACCGGTTTGAGTGTGTCAAGAACTGCAACGCTGTGGGTTTTTTCACTCTCAACAGTTTGCCGTGTGTATCAAGAATGGTCCACCACCCAAAGGACATCCAGCCAACTTGACAAAACAGTGGGAAGCATTGGAGTCAACATGGGCCAGCATCCCTGTGGAACGCTTTCGACACCTTGCATAGTCCATGCCCTGACGAATTGAAGCTGTTCTGAGAGCAAAAGGCAGGGGGGTGCAACTGAATATCAGGAAAGTGTTCTTAATGTTTTGTACACTCAGTGTATACCTTCTGTATGTTGCGTTCGATGTTGAGCGGCAGGTTGAAGAGGAACTTGAAGCGCTGAAGGACGTTGAGGGCGTTCCGCGTCGAGTCAGCTTTATCCTTCCGCCCCAACACCTCCTGGAAGAGAGTGTCTGCTGTATCACTGGCTCCTGGGGGGAGGGAGTGGGGGGAGGGGAATAAAGGGAGAAGAGAGAAAGAAGAGGGGAGAAGGGAGAGAGAGAGAGAGAGAGAGAGAGAGCGAAAGAGCGAGCGTGAGAGATAGAGAGAGGGCGAGTACGACAGACATCAAGAAAAAGTTAAAAGGATCAATATTTTTATTTCACTATTAATAAATAGCATCTGTCAGACATTAAGAACCTGGTTTTCCTCTGTGCTGATGGCCTGTGTGCGCTATATTGTCTGAACTAGGAAGAGGGGTTGAGAAAGAGTCACGAAGGAGTGTGACAGCTATCTCTTACTGTCTCCTTTTCTCTCTGGGCCATTCGTACTCTCCGGCTTCTTGGGTGGCCTCGGATGTGGTGGTGAAAAAAGAATAAACAAGGACTCGCTACAATTCTTTTAAGCAAAAGAAAGACTCCCCACGTGCTCCCGCCAACCCCACCAAATCTCGAAAGGAAAAACATTGAGACAGCGAAGAGCTACATATTTCCTATTTTCGCTCTGACTGACGAGATGTCCTGTGTTTGATATTTCGAGGTGCTGTTAGTGATTAGCTGATGGGTGGCGGGGAGGTTAGGGGGGTGTATGGGACGAAGACAGGGGTCCTGGGTCGAGGAGGAGTGCGGTGGCTGGGGAGGCAGAGGTCGGGGTAGGGTGTGTAGGCCCACCGGTGGGGAAGTGTGTGGTGTCTGGGGGGAGGCGAGTGGTGGCTGGGTTGCTCTCAGGCTGAAGGCCCACATGTAGGTAGTTATGGAGGTGTGTGGTGGCTATGTGGCTGCGCTCTCGGCTGTGGGCCCACATGTGGCATTGTGGGGATGAAAGCAGCGTCTGGCTGGGAGGTTTATTTACCTTCAACCCTGAGGAAAGGACCTTTCTGTTTATTGACCCTCCATGATAGGAGACACATTATCATGTATGATATGAGAGGGGCGGACAGAGGATCCGGCTGGAAGATCCACTCTCCAGACAGGGAAGAACAAACACACACAGCGTGGTGTGTGTATGAGAGAGAGAGTGTGTGAGCTAATTGAACTTCCTATAAAGATAGATGTGGAGGGAGGATATTAACCAATGGCAGCTGGGATGATGTCTGCACTCAGCTCACACTACATGATAATAGTGATTTGACTTGACCTAATGTTTTCACTGTAAGTCTCAATTGTGTAAGAAGTAGAAAGAAGTAGAAAGATAGACGGATGCAGATCAATGATGGATTGGTAGATGGATGGGTGGATGGATGATCAGATAGATTCATAGATGGATAGAAGGATGGATGGATACATGGATGGATGGATGAATGGATGGATGGATGGATGGAAAGATGGATGAATGAACAGATAGATGTATAGATGGATGAAAGATGCTTACTGTTGAGAACATTCTGCAGGCGTTGCGTCATGGAGCCCTCCACCCTCTCTGTCCCATCCGACTCCAGCCTCTGGTGTATAACTGCAACAGAACAATAAAGTTTTATTCGATTCTGTTAAAGATTGTGATGGATTAGGGCTCAGTTCAATCAAAGTACGCAGGCCCTCTCAGAAATCTCGTAAATCTCTTTGTTTATAAAGCCCTCCAGCATTAACTTCCACCGTACCTTACTTCATTGTTAACTTATAGACGTAGGAGATACCAGACCCGGTCTCAGGGATGGTTAACTCTGGAGATCTCTGAGTTAGGTAAATTAGCTTTTCGTTTTTTTACATCTTACTTGTGGAATAGGGGCGGGCAGGTAGCCTAGCGTTTAAGAGCGTTGGGCCAGACACATACACACACACACCGAGACCGAGTGCACACTGCACAGAGCGTGTTGTGTGTTTAAAAGGGTCTGCGTGATGAAGAAACGGAGGTGCGATTAACGGCTTAAAAATGTTTTACGGCATAAAAAATGTCATGTATTGACGCGTTAACTTTAACAGCCCTAGTATTGATGTGTATGCAGGGCTCATCTGAGAAAGAGACCTTGGTATCAGCATGACGAAATAAAAGTTAAATTAAAAAGACATTTAAAAAATGAACACAGTGAAAATATCTGAATTAAAGAGGCACACAATCGGGGATAGAGAAAGATACGCAACAAGAAAGATACAGAAATACAGAGAAAGATAAATAGTTATTTTAAGGTCTCTGTGTGTTTTATAATAACACTCAGACAGAGCGCCTCTGCTGCTCAATCTAACATGCTTAATTCTGAGATTCTGGAACATTTTCAATTTAAGGAACCGAAGGTAAAACATTAAAAAGTCTCTCTGCCCCAGTGGTAGATGAGAGATAACCTACGTGACCCTCCGTCTACAGACACTTCTGTTGGACTCTGACCACGCCTCCCTCTCAACCTTTCCCACGCCAACCACTGACCTGACCCGGTCACCACAGTAACTGTACTGCATCAATACACCTGACCTGGCTTGACCGAATCAGCAGTACCACCCAAAATCCACTCCAAATCAGTATTTTCCCTACTATCAAAGTTGTTTTGGGGGCCTTTGTACCCCGACTGGAAAATAATCTATTCTAGGGGAAAGACGGTTCCAAATGGAGCATAGACAGTAGACACTCTGCACCCAAAGACCGAGAGTCCGGAGGAAATTTGCAAATCCAAATGTTTTATCAGTTGGAGGAATAATATTTGGGTGAGGATAGCTGAAAGACTGGAGAACAGTATTTCTACTGCTGAGAGGGATGCTGCTAGTGTCAGGTTGACTATACAAGACTAATAAATAAATAAAGATCTGTAGGGTGCATATTCCAATATCAACACTGAGTAGGCCATACTGTTGGTGAGGTTAGGCAAGGAGAAGTTGATGAAAGGCATAGGATGTAAAAGGTGAGAAGATGAGAGGAAAAGGAGATAGAGGAGAGGAGGTCAGAATAGATCTGAACATGTGGACCAGAAAGAGATTCATGTGAGAGAGGGAGAGAGTAGGGTAGGCAGAGAGAGAAAGACGTGAGGGGGACAGAGAGAGAGAGAGAGAGAGAGAGAGAGAGAGAGAGAGAGAGAGAGAGAGAGAGAGAGAGAGAGAGAGAGAGAGAGAGAGAGAGAGAGAGAGAGAGAGAGAGAGAGAGAGAGAGAGAGAGAGAGAGAGAGAGAGAGAGAGAGAGAGAGAGAGAGAGAGAGAGAGAGAGAGCGCGTCAGGGCTGCTCACATGAACAAATAAATTGTGGCTGTAGTTAGGCAGCTGGGTGCTGAGAGGGGCAGTGTGGGTTTATTGACAGAACAGAGGGGGAGAGAGGGAAAGAGGGGGAGAGAGGGAAAGAGGGAGAGAGGACGGAGAGGGGGAGAGAGGAGTGAGGGCAAAAGGGGGAGGGCGAGGGGACGAGATGAGAGAAACTGACAAGGGAAAGAGAAAAAGGAGGGAAGAAGTAGGGAAGGAAAGAGAGGGAAGAAGGAGGGAATGAAAGAGTTCTGTAAATAAATGTGGGTATGTTCCTTCTGACAGATGGGAGCCTGGAGGCAGAGGCATTCCTGAACCTCACTTACAGTGCATTCGGAAAGTTTTCAGACCCCTTGACTTTTTCCACATTTTGTTAGGTTACAGTCTTATTCTACAATTGATTAGAATACCCCATAATGACAAAGTGAAAACAGGTTTTTAGAAATTTTAGCAAATGTATTACAAAAAAAAAACAGAAATACCTTATTTACATAAGTATTCAGACCCTTTGCTATGAGACTCGAAATTGAGATCAGGTGCATCCTGTTTCCATTGATCATCCTTGAGATGTTTCTACAACTTGATTGGAGTCCACCTGTGGTAAATTCAATTGATTGGACATTATTTGGAAAGGCACACACCTGTCTATATAAGGTCCCACAGTTGACAGTGCATGTCAGAGCAAAAACCAAGCCATGAGGTCGAAGGAATTGTCTGTAGAGCTCTGAGAGAGGATTGTGTCGAGGCACAGATCTGGGGAAGGGTACCAAAACATTTCTGCAGCATTGAAGGTCCCCAAGAACACAGTGGCCTCCATCATTCTTAAATGGGAGACGTTTGGAACCACCAAGACTTTGCTTAGAGCTGGCCTCCCGGCCAAACTGAGCAATCGGGGGAGAAGGGCCTTGGTCAGGGAGGTGACCAAGAACCGATGGTCACTCTGACAGAGCTCCAGAGTTCCTCCGTGGAGAGGGAGAACTTTCCAGAAGGACAACCATCTCTGCACCACTCCACCAATCAGGCCTTTATGGTAGAGTGGCCAGACGGAAGCCACTCCTCAGTAAAAGGCACATGACAGCCCGCTTGGAGTTTGCCAAAAGGCACCTAAAGACTCTCAGATCATGAGAAACAAGATTCTCTGGTCTGATTAAACTAAGATTGAACTCTTTAGCCTGAATGCCAAGCATCACGTCTGGAGGAAACCTGGCACCATCCCTACGGTGAAGCATGCTGGTGGCAGCATCATGCTGTGGGGATATTTTTCAGTGGCAGGGACTGGGAGGCTAGTCAGGATCGAGGGAAAGATGAATGGAGCAAAGTACAGAGAGATCCTTGATGAAAACCTGCTCCAGAGCGCTCAAGACCTCAGAATGGGGCGAAGGTTCACCTTCCAACAGGACAATGACCCTAAGCACACAGCCAAGACAAAGCAGTAGTGGCTCCGGAAAACAAGTCTCTGAATGTCCTTGAGTGGCCCAGCCAGAGCCCAGACTTGAACCCGATTGAACATCTCTGGAGAGACCTGAAAATAGCTATGCAGCAATGCTCCCCATCCAACCTGACAGAGCTTGAGAGGATCTGCAGAAAAGAATGGGAGAAACTCCCTAAATACAGGTGTGCCAAGCTTGTAGCGTCATACCCAAGAAGACCTGAGGCTGTAATCGCTGCCAAAGGCGCTTCAACAAAGTACTGAGTAAAGGGTCTGAATACTAATATTTTATTTTTAATTTTTTATACATTTTCAAAAATGTGAAAAAAAACCTGTTTTTGCTTTGTCATTATGGGGTATTGTGTATAGATTGATGAGGGGGGGTGGGAAACATTTTAATCAATTTTAGAATAAGGCTGTAACGTAACAAAATGTGGAAAAGGTCAAGGGGCCTGAATACTTTCCAAATGCACTGTATCAAACATGCCATCATATCATGGCTCCCTAATCGGCACAGCCATCACTGGACCACCACAGCAAGCAGAATGGCTAGAACACCAGCCCTATGGTCTGGTAGAAGACATTCAGAGAACCAGGGCAGGAACCAGAGGTTTTATGGAAGAAGAATGCCATCTGCTTCTGCTCTGAAAAGGATAGAGTAGACTAGAGAGAAGTCTACAATAAGTCTGTGTATGGTCTAAACAACACAGTTATAAAGGATTGGTCTGATTCTGCAGATATATCTGGTGTGTGAGCACGCACATGCATTGCACACACACAGCCTGAAGGTTCTGGTTCTTCTCTCCGCAGAGACCCCTGTGCCCCCTTGCCAGCTGTGTGTCCTCTCCGTCTGTCACACACTCTCGCTGCCGTGGCCATGACGTCATGGCTAACCTAAACACCCCGTCAGGCTCCGGATAAAACAAACACATGCACGCACACGCACACACACACACACACACACACACAGAGAGGAGTGGAGGAAGAGACGCAGGCAGCCCCACTCAGCTTCCTGGAACCCATTGATTCTAAAGCTGGAGATGTTTTGACTCCTAACTGCTGTAGCGGAGTCGGAGGTTTGGAGCATTGGGAATACGGCCCTGGGAAATCTTGGATTTTGGAACACGGTAGCGGTGGTCTGTTTCCTGTATTGCAGGGCCACTTCCTTTTCACACAACAATAAAAAATAATAAAACAAATGTATACATTTTTCAGTCTGTCTGCCTGTCAGTCTGTTAGCCAGTTAGTCAGTCAGCCAGGTCTCAGATAACAACTGTGAAACATGGTTCAATTTGTCAGTGGATCAGCCTACCCAAACAGCCCCCTAGTATGAGTATGAACCCCCATGCCTTTCACCAACCTGTCTGCTCTGGGTCACAAAGAGTTTAGAGAACTGTTCCTTCAGTTCCTGTTTTACCCAGCTCCTGGCCCACTGGATGGGTGACCCCAGACATCAAGGTAATTTGACCTCTGCGACCTCATGTAACCCTTGAATGCAGACATGTACCCTCCAGGTAAAAGTGTCAGTCTAACAGTGAAGGGGAGCAGTGTAATAAGGGTGTTATGAGGTTGTTATAAGGGTGTAATATGGAGAGAGCTCATCACTGTCCACAACGCTTGAGGGACTGAGTTTAACATTTGGCCTAGCAACGGCACTAACCAAACTAGCCATAAATGTGCTTTGGGATGAGGGTGGGGTTAGCCATTTAGCGGCTGGTGCTAAACTGTGTTTAAGCCCAGCAGGGAAACACAAAGGACATTATTACTGAGAGACATCAGTGGTCCATACAGACACACACATGCACGAAGGCGCACACATGCGCACACACACACGTCTCTGTTTCTGTTGGAGGAGATGAATGAGGAGAGAGTGAGGACCGGAGAGGGCGAGACAAAAGAGAGAAAGCCAAGAGAGAGAGAAAAACAACAGGAGAGAGAACAGGAGAAAGAGAAGAACCCCATGGATTCTCAAAACACACCACTTGTTTTGACCATTTTTTGGTTGAACAGAACTCATTTAATTTTCCAGATTTGGCCCATGCAGAGATATGCCTTCCTTATTTCCACACTGCGATCCCCACTCCCCTGCTCTCTCTTATTAATAAAACATCAGGCTTTTACGATAGCCATCAATAGAATTCTCACCTGCAGGCAGAAGAGAAAATAAACTGAGTAGACAAACAATGAAGGCGTTACATGGTGATTGAGTGAGCTGGAAGCACCACAGGCTAAACAGCAATTAGTACCATGGCACTTTTAATGCAATACATTCCGACCACACACGCACACACGCACTTCGTTATTAATTTCCTTTCAATTTGTACAGCAACACCTGAGGTGTAGCTAATTTGGAATGACTCCAACTGAGACGACCTTCCAAACAGAGCGAGAGAGAGACAAAGAAAGGATTCACAGTTTCACAGACAGCTGTGCTAACTGGGCCTGTCAATGAGCGACTGCTGGAGCCGCCTAGAGCCGTCTGGCTCAGAACAAGATGGCTGGCACCCTGGCACGTTACTAAAACGTAACCTTACCATGTGCTGGGCTAGCACTCAGACATTCTTTATAACCAAGCAAAACAGGGCCTCTGAGAAGCATAATTCTAAAAATAGACATAATCAGAGGACTAAATACTGTAATGAGTCAGATTATACTCTCAAACCTGTACAGTGACGTACATCCTAATGTCAAAGGTCAATTGACTTTTCATCTTATGGTCCATTGCTTCCTGACTCACAGGTCATTTGAGTCCATCTACCAGCTCTACTTCTTGGGTCACTGGGGACTTGTGCTTCCCATTGGGTGCATATTGGGCACCCTTAGTTTGGTGAACGTGAGAAAAGGTCTGTATTGTTCCCCTCGGTCATATTAGGGTCGCTATCATCCCTGTTCCTCTGGCCTGCATTGTGTGGCCCTGCTCCGTTCATTTACATTCAGTTGCTAACAATGAAAACATTGCCTCGGACCCCCCGCTCCTGCCGGGCACACACATTACATTAGGAAAGCAATAATAATAATCACAGAGGCATATAAATAGTACGGGGAAGTAACTGAGTGGTTATGAGGGGAAATAAGAGTAAACAGACAAAAATATGAATGATACAGTTGAACAATTGATTTGACTGAACTACCTGGCAGAGCGACAGCAGTCACAATGTTACCTCCGAGTTTTCAGAGAGTGGATCATAAAGGCCATGGGAGACGGTGTGTGTGTGTGGGTGGGATCAGTATACGTGTGCAGGATGTCTGTCCAGTATGTGCACGTTCTGTACATGTCTGTGTATTTGTGTATATAGTGAGAGGCAAATGTAAGTGTGTATGTATAATAACAATTATAATTATAATTTGTGTAACGCATCAGCACACTCCACTCTAAGGCTCTATAAGGACACAGCAGAGCAGCAGTACAGATTGCCTCATGGCCCTGCCTGTGCCTGCTACCGTGCAAGTAGTGTGAATGACAGTCGAGAGCTGACGTAGTTTTAATGAAAGTGAATTCGGTGTGTTGTGGTTGGCTAGCCACTCTCTGTGTAGTATTGGTGTACTGTGTACCACACACTCTCTGTGTAGTATTGGTGTACTGTGTACAGTATCCTACCTGCGAGAGCGTCCTGAGCCTCGAAGAAGGTGCTGAGGCCTCCCTTCACATAGGCCAGACTGCCCTCATTCTTCTTAGTGGCCTGCTTCTTCAGGTTACTGGCTGCTATACGCAACTGGTCAAAACTGAGAGGGGGGCGAGAGATAGAGAGAGAGGGGAGGGGGTCCCATCAGTCAGAGGAGTTGTGTGTGCGTATGCTTTTGTGTGTGTAACAGAGGGCATTAACGCCATGCATGAGTGTGTGTGAGTTTGAGTGTCCGCAGGAGGGTGTGTGTGTGTCCTCTGGGAGTGAATGGAGGTTTCCTCTGGAGGAAGAAACACAGGCCCTGTCAATCAAAAACAACCCAACCCAGTGGACTCTGCAGTCCTGCAGTAGCTAGCCAGGACTAGGCAGGATCCAACCGTTAGACTGGGGTTAGTTGGAGGGGAACCATGACAGATGACGGAGAGGAAACCAGGAGAGACTAATAATAACCTGACAGACAGGCTGATAAACACTGTCCTAGTATGACAAAGACAAGGGGTTAGAGGTCAACAAGAGAAAGGACACTTCCTTCACATGTCCAAAGTTTTCTTGTGCCAAGTCAGGGGTCAAAAATCAAGAGGGAATGGAGGTAGATTGTATTTGCTTACAGACTAAATCTGTTTCTGGGTTAGTGGATAGATTGGAAGGGCTGAGAAGCATGTAAAAGACAACATTAAAAGGTTTTGTTGTCTCAAGTCACTGCATTAGTTTCAATAGTTGAACTATGCTGCTGACAAAGAAAACATATAGGATTACTGTATATGTTTGTGACTAGTAGTTTGGTTGTTTGGGCTGACGTTCATAAAGAAGTTACAGTGCCTTCAGAAAGTATTCACACCCCTGGACTTTTTGTTGTGTTACAGGCTGAATTTAAAATGAATTACATTTAGATTTTGTGTCCCTGGCCTTCACACAATACCCCACAATGTCAAAGTGGAATTTGTTTTTAGAAATGTTTACAAACAACAAAAAACATTTAAAGGTGAAATGTATTGAGTCAATAAGTATTCAACCCCTTTGTTATGGCAAGCATAAATACATTCAGGAGTAAAGATTTGCTTAATAAGTCACATAATAAGTTGCATTGACTCCCTGTGCAATTATAGTGGTTAACATGATTTTTGACCGATTACCCCATCTCTGTACCCCACACATACAATTATCTGTAAGGTCCCTCAGTCGAGTAGTGAATTTCAAGCACAAATTCAAGCACAAAGATAAGGAAGCTTTTCCAATGCTTCGCAAAGAAGGGCACCTATTGGTTGATGGGTAAACATTTAAAAAAGCAGACACTGAATATCCCTTTGAGCATGGTGAAGTTATTAATTACACTTTGAATGGTGTATCAATACACTCAGGCGTCCTTCCTAACTCAGTTGCCGGAGAGGAAGAAAACCCCTCAGGGATTTCACCATGAGGCCAATGGTGATTTTAACACAGTTACAGAGTTTAATGGCTGTGATAGGAGAAAACTGAGGATGGATCAAACATCATTGTAGTTACGCCACAATACTAACATAAATGAGTGAAAAGAAGGAAGCCTGTACAGAATAAAAATATTCCAAAACATGCATCCTGTTCGCAATAAGGCACTAAAGTAATACTGCAAAAAATGTGGCAAAGAAATAAACGTTTGTCCTGAATACAACAAAACACATCACTGAGTACCATATATTTTCAAGCATGGTCGTGGCTGCATCATGTTATGGGTATGCTTGTCATCGGCAAGGACTAGAGGTTAATTTTAGGACAAAAATAAACACAATAGAGCTAAGCACAGGCAAAATCCTAGAGAAAAACCTGGTTCAGTCTGCTTTCCAACAGACACTGGGAGACAAATTCACCTTTCAGTAGTACAATAACCTAAGATTCACGGCCAAATATTCACTGGAGTTGCTAACCAAGATGAAATTGAATGTTCCTGAGTGGCGTTGTTGCAGTTTTCACTTAAATCGGCTTGAAAATCTATGGCAAGACTTGAAAATGGCTGTCTAGCAATGATCAACAACCAACTTGACACAGCTCGAAGAGTTTAAAAAGAATAATGGGCAAATGTTGTACAATCCAGGTGTGACTTAGAGACTTACCCAAATGTGATTCTAACATCTATTGACTCAGGGTGTTGAATACTTACTGTATCTAATCAAGATAAGTGTTTTATTTGTCATTCATCTTAAACATTGTTTTTGAATTATTCTTCCACTTTGACATTGGAGTCCACTTTAAACGCAATTATTAACACAACAAAATGTGTAAAAAGTCAAGGGGTGTGAATACTTTCTGAAGGCACTGTAGTTGGGAAGGTGTCCTGTCTGATTGGCTGGTACAGGAGAAAGATGTCGGTCTGACCTACCTGGTGACAGAGTGGTTCTCGATAAGGTACCAGGTAGCTGAGAAGTTCTCGCTGGTGAACTCTCCACTCACACCTGAAAACATGGCCTCCAGATCTTTCAGAGGGACCTTACCCCTGAGGGAGAAAACACACATATAAAAGAGATTACTTTGGAAACCCTGTTAAATTTATATTTTATGTCTCCTATGTATGATCATGCTGTGGTCCCTGTATGGCTCAGTTGGTAGAGTATGGTGCTTACAATGCCAGGATTGTAGGGTTCAAATCCCGGGGCCACCCATATGTAAAATGGATGCATGTATGACTGTAAGTCACTTTCAGTTAAAAGTGTCTGCTAAAAGGCATGTATTATTATGTATTATGCTGCAAAACCCATTTCGCTCTTTGACAATAAAGTTGAAACTTGAACTTGAACAATCTACACCAACACTGAATTAGAGGGAATGCTTGCAACTGTACATAGTTACTCAAATAAGAAATAATATTTACCAGTTACATTGTACAAAATAACAAGAATTTCATTCTATAATGTAATAAGTTGAAAGGTGAGTTGGGGGTGTTGGTATAAAGTCCTCCAGCAGGGTCAGTGTGAGGCCAGGCCGTGCCCAAGGAGGAAGGCCTGGGCATCGGAAGAGCAGTGTGTGATGCCTGGGCGCCCCTGGAGCCCCTGGAGGACCCAGAGCTTGTTAGGAAGGTTTGATCTGTGGTAATGACCCGTGGGCTACACAAACTAAACTCTAAACCAAACCCACCACCCACCCAGTCTCTACTGTCCTGTACTGGAGCACACTGAGCCCTGAGGGGATAAATACACACACACACATACGGATGCACGCAGGTGCGAACACACACACACACACACACACACACACATATAGACATACACACACAAGCACACATGACACAGAGCAGAATGATCTCAGTGTCGATCAGTAAAGATGGGTTGTCATGGGAAAGAAGTGGGCGAAAGAGAGGGTGAAACTGCATCATCATGGAAGGTTAACATCAATTAACCTCTCAAACCACTTTCACCACACTTTCGTCTCACAGTACCGGTGCTCTTCTTGTAACGGTGTGGCTCAGTTGGTAAGAGTGTGGCGCTAGCAATGTACAGGCTGCGGACTGAATTACCACAAAGATCATCTACACACATACTAAAAATGTACTCACTGTACTGTTAGGCGCTTTACAAAGCGTCTGCTTTAAGTGGCATATTACATTTATACATATGTATCTCGAAAGAGAGCAAGAGAGAAACAGAGAGAGAGATAGAAAGAGAGTAAAAGAGAGAGAGAGAGAACTTTCTCAGCCTGTTCAGTTATCCATACCTGCCAAAGTATCAAAGCCTGCTTTAACATGTTTCGGCTCTGCTGCTTTGCTCTGCTCTACACAGACAGACAGGTTACTTTTTTGGTTACTACACGATTCCATGTGTTATTTCATAGTTTTGATGTCTTCACTATTATTCTACAATGTAGAAAATAGTAAAAATAAAGAAAAACTCTTGAATGAGTAGGTGTTCTAAAACTTTTGACCAGTAGTGTATAGACAAAAAACACACAGAAACATCACCGACATCACACCTGCCCAGACCCACATGATACCACCGCATCTATCTCCAGTGCTTGTAAGACTCTATGCCATATGGGCTCAAATTTAGCTATTCTGTTTTTCGCTGTCGCCCACACATTTTCAATATTGAAATTATAATGCATTTGATTCTTCCACTGTCTTAACGATGGAGGATCATTTGATTTCCAGTTTTTAAGTATTTTTTTTCTCAAAATGATTGACAAGAAAAGTATGGTCCAATCCATTTGGTATCTCACCGCACCCTCATATGCCAAGTCTTGAAATATGCAGATAGACAGATTAAAAGTACATCTACATTGTAAAACATCTGACAGCCAACTTTAAGTCCACCCATAACTTTTGGACTTCATAGCATTCCCAGAAGGCAAGAATTAGTGAGTCATTATTAATTTTACACTTAAGACATGACTCTGCTGTTGTACTGTAGAATTTGTGAATTTTTTATAAATATACATTTGTCTATACTGGATTAAGCGGACATTTCAGTTAACTGTAATTTCGTTAATTATGTTCCAGCACACCCTCCATCGTGTGACAATATCAGTTATTTTTAAGTCTTGGTCCCAATAGTTTATATTTTGTCAGTTGGATTGTCAGTTGGATAGGCTCTCTGCAAGGTTTTTTTATGTCTTACCTATCATAGTTATATCCTTTTCTGACTCAAATAGGATTCCCTCAACATTGCTCTGATGTCCAAAATATTTCAAATCAAAATGTTGTGATTTAAAACGTTTAGTTTGCTTGCATTTAAAAATGTCTACATTGGTCAGTCCAACATGGCTTTTTAATTTTGTCATGGAAATAATTGTATTTCCTACTACCAAGTCATTTACAGTTTCTATGCTTTTAGTTTTACATGTATGCCAATTTATCGGTGAATTCTGAAAATCTTTCCAAGGACTGTTCCATAGGGATGCGTTTCATTTTCTTCCATATTGTTATAGTGTTCTTAACTATGAAGTTGTTAATGTTCTTAGCTGTATCCTTTGAAAATAGACAGGGAATTTTTACTAGGATCAAATGTCAGGAATTGTGAAAAACTGAGTTTAAATGTATTTGGCTA
Organism: Coregonus lavaretus; assembly: GCF_964263955.1. Classification (NCBI taxonomy): domain Eukaryota; kingdom Metazoa; phylum Chordata; class Actinopteri; order Salmoniformes; family Salmonidae; genus Coregonus; species Coregonus lavaretus. The sequence goes on along the minus strand of NC_140008.1, from coordinate 37,045,451 downwards.
AGGTGTATGTAAACTTCCGACTTCAACTGTATAACTAAAAATGTTGTCTGACTCCGTCCGCTCTACTTCTCCTGGTCAGCTATTTCTAGTTTGGACAGCTAGCCACCGTCTCTATAGTAAACAACATTGGCTACATTCATTAATGTGATGTGTGTGTGTGTACTGTGCAGTGTGCATGTGTGCGTGTGACCATTTTCGACTATGTGGTTATCAACATGAAGAGAAGACACCACGCTTTCTCAGTTAGAGTTAACTGACTGGGTAATAGTAGCCTACCAGTAGGCCCAGGAAAGTGACCCTGGACATGGAGGGTTTGCAGCCCAGTCAGGGGCTCTCCTCCCTGGCCACGAGCGGTCACTTGCCCCCTGGATCCCCTGGCCCCTCTAAACAGAACACACATCAGAGGGCCTAGAGCACAGACATACCAGAACTAAACTATACAAAGTAAACATTACATTACAGACTGTGCTTTCTCTGCCAGGCGCGTGGGAGGCAGAAGCCACACCATACGGCCTGCCTGCTATGGTCATGTGTAGTGGGTTGCACTCTTTCTTTTCAACTCTTTCCTCTCCTTTAAACACAATTATGGTGTTTCCAGTGCCTTTGTGCAGCGGTTAAAGCCAGTTGAGCCATTGCTGTGTTGGCATAACATTTCAAACAACTCCACATGGGGATTGTTTGTTTGTTAGACTTAATGACTTAAGCCTGTGTGTATATGTGTATGTATGTATGTATGTATGTGTGTGTGTGTGTGTGTGTGTGTGTGTGTGTGTGTGTGTGTGTGTGTGTGTGCGTGTGTGTGTGTGTGCGCCCCTACTTGTCAATGTCGATGCCTAGTGGATTGCTGGGTCGTAGGGAGAGGGGGGAGATGCCTTTGTTGCGGTCGGTTCTCATGTCATAATAGTTCATCTCATCCACCCACACAGCAGACTGGTCCAGGATACCTACAGCACAGACACACCGGAAACACATCATCACTGAGGGACAGCCTAGATCACACACACTCAATATAGTACCTGACAGAGCTACTATACAGTTTGTAAAGCAACACAGGACAATAGAGTATGAGTTTGTGGTGTGTTGCCATACTTTATTTCCCAGCTGCCTCAGGTTGGAAAAACTGAGGAAGATTGTCTGTTCTAGTGCAACGGAGTAGTTGTTCTAGAGTTAATCTGATGATTGACAAAGAGAGCGAGAGATGTATTTGTAGATTTATATTAGAGCTGGTGTGGTCGCCGAGGGCAGCAGGAGTATCTTACCAATCTTCTCAGCCTTGAGCAGTTTGAAGGAGACGGTGGAGGTGCCGTTGCCTCCTGACTTGGTGGTGACGATGATCTCTCCCTTATCGTCTTTGGCTGGGCCCACACGACACACTATCTTACTGGCTGACATCCACTCAGCCGTCAGCAAGCAGTTGTGACCACATATGGACAGACCTGAGAGAGAGAGAGAGAGAGAGAGAGAGAGAGAGAGAGAGAGAGGAGAGAGAGAGAGGAGAGAGAGAGAGAGGAGAGAGAGAGAGAGAGACAGAGAGAGAGAGAGAGACAGAGAGAGAGAGAGAGAGAGAGAGAGAGAGAGAGAGAGAGAGAGAGAGAGAGAGAGAGAGAGAGAGAGAGAAGTGAGGCTAATCAAATATATAGGCACGCTTACAGCAACAGGACAAACAAACAAGTAATAACATAGAGACACACTGAGAGAAACGGCATGACACATTGACCCCTAATGACAGGTTTATTAAACTGCTATTTGTGTCAAAGTTCAGGCCAGGTCCAGTCAGTCCTGTGGGTGGCCCTGACATGAGTCTCTCAAAGCGTCATCATTCTGTCCACACAGAGTGCTGTGACTTCACTGCTAAGTGGCTCAATAAATATATATTTACTGTACTTTTACACTCTTTCTCTCTTCCCTTCTCCTTGTCAGTCTGAACACTGGAATAAAGAGAGAGAGTTTAGAGAGGAGAGAGAGAGAGAGGCAGAGAGAGAGAGAGAGAGAGAGAGAGAGAGAGAGAGACAGATAGAGAGAGCAAAACCCCTTCCTCTGATTTATCTGACTAGATGGAACTCGACAGCGTCAGACATGTGTAATCCAACATCATAAAAGCCTGTGAGAGATGATTAAAAAAGAATCCTTGAAACAAACTGTGAATAATAATACGGCTATTAAATTAAAGCACATTTCCTGCCTCTGTACTATACTGGTCATTTTGTTTGAATACATAAATATGCACAAAACACAATTTGTTTTGCTATCTAACATATACAGTAATTAATTAAGTAAGCTAATTCTATGCTCTGGGGACATTAGTGGTCAGAAATAGATCCAAACGATTGGCCAGGACTCCGCCTGCCAAGTGCACAACAGTATGTGTGAGGCCATGTTTCGGGACTTTTCTTTCGCGGGTGTTTTGATTTTAATTGTTGAAAATAACACACTGAAATTCTAGGCATATTCTAATTGGTGACATTTTGACAATATAAAAAAGTTGGACATGTATATTCAAATAAAACTGTTTTATGTTTACATTATGTTCATAAAATGCAGAAACAAGAAATGGGGTAGTGGTGTTTCTTTTTGTTTCACTAGCGCTACTCTTTCGCAAAGTAAAAAATCATGGCCACAGATGTTTGGCTTTTTAAAAAATGTGTTCTGTTTTTAAAGTTCTGTTTAAAAAATAATTATGTGAAACAGATTATCAATTATAAAACATCTTGTACTTTTTGGCAATTCAATTCAGATCAAAAACATGACATGCAGTATTTAGATAAAATTATTAACATGATAAGTATTTTAGCCAACAATCTGTTCTACTTAATAACATGTATTATCTGCACTGCAGTTAAACAAATCGTGTTCACTGATATTCCTATTCACAGTCATTTCCTGTTATGGCTATAATATTCCAGACAAAAAAGGGCTTGGTAAATGTTGATGTTCTAGATAATAATTAAGCTATTGTCCAGTTATTAGAAGTTAACCTAACAATATTTAGGCGTACATATATCCTACCTTATTTCAATGTTAAAATACATAGATTTAAAAAGGGCAATCTGCAGTTGCTACATACATTTATTGACTTGTAAATAAATGATATATACCCATTGATTCTTGAAGAATATAACCTATAAATGCCTCATGAGCTTAGTTCAACTGTCACACCTCGTCAGAACCCAACTGCAGACTGGCCTTTTTTAAATCTTATTAAATGCAGTGAAATTAAATTAACAAATACCAAACAAGGTTTGTTTCTGGATCAAAAAGGGGCTTAGGTGGTGGGCGTGGCATGGGGCGTGTCGGCACAGCTGAATTTCTTGAGAACATTTTAAAAGGTGGTGTAGATTTTAGATTTATTTTTTAAGCCAATTTCTTGCAATTCTATGCATTTTGCCATGGCTAATGCTGTGTTCTTATGCACAAGCATAACAAAATCATTACTGCTATTGGAATTTTCAATTCTCCCTAGCTTTTACTTTGGTGATTGTTAGTTCTCAAAGATTATTTAAAAAATATAGGTCTATTACGTTTTCTACATACTTTATATCTGATTTTAGTTGTTTAAGTTTACAATGAAAACGTTTTTCCATGCTGAAAATGTATTTAAAACAATATTATTTCTTTTTCTACACACTTAGGTGGCCCGCCCAATGATTACAATGGCAGAAAAATCTCTGCTAAAGGCATGCAATTCAATATTATTCAGATATCTAAAAAAATTATTTAGCATATAAAATCACATATTTTAAATGTAGTTAAATTATGTTCTAAAATAATGTTATAGTATTTAATTTTTCACTTAACCAATGTTGTTTAAAACTCATTATCTTGGGTGTATTCAATTCATTCGGTTAAACGAAACAAAAAGTTATTTAATCTAATCTAGATTCATAAAAAGGTGTTTTCCAACCGTTTATTTGATAAACAGCAACAAACACTCTGTGTAATGTAAGCAGAGCCTGACCACCGCTAACTGGTCCAGTGAGTTCTGTGGTAGACTGTAGGCTAGCAAGGCTCTAGTCAAGCTCCGGGTCATAACGGCATGAACTCTACTGCACACAGACTTCCTTACACATTCTCTATCATACACTCTGTCTAACACACTCTCTCACACACACAAACAAATATCGTCAGTGCCAGTGAAAACATTCACATACCAAACAGAATAATTGTATGCATCAAAAACAACTGCAGCAATGAATTCACACACTGGCTAATTTCGAGATTACCATTACAGAAAAGTGGGAGACTTGACATTATAGGAAGTGATTTGACTGTTGGAAGTCGAATGAAAATAACAGTGTGTGTGTGTGAGAGTGTGTGTGTGTGTGTTAGTACTGTGACGGTCATGGAATTTCAGGTGTCGTGGTTGGCGTGTCATATGTCCGCAGTTATCGACATAACCGACAGCGGGCGGCACAACATTAGCGGATATAGGCCTAACTGTCTTGCTCTTGCTGTTGAATAATTAATTAATTGTCAGACACTTTTTTAGAAGATACATTTATTTAACATAAAGCAATAAAAACCTGCATTGTATTATAGAATGTGTACACAAACTATATTTTTTGTCTACTAAAGTGCCATAGGCTAGCGCTTCTACAATAAATTACCACTAACAGCAGCGACATAAATAGGTAAGAGCAAATATTAACAGTATAATTAAATAAATATAGAATAAAAAAATGGTGCTATTTTACAGCAAACAGCGACACCTGGTAAAATACAAACTACACATTATCTTCTACCTCCAGCTCCAGGTTCCGTGCATGGAACACAAGCATATTGACTTTGTCCGGCTTGAGGCACAAGCGGAACATTCGCTCTGATGCGGTGCTCCTGGCGCAAATACACATGCATCTGCGTGCCAGCTTCGACATCAATGGATAGAGAGTCTGGTTGTCTCACCACCAGGTCAGGGGATTATCTGTTGGGTCAGGCTGTTCCTGCAGGTAGTGAGTCAGTTCGGTGTCTGCACGGACTCTGAGGGGTACAAGGGCAGTGTTTTGGGCCCTTCGCTTCTGGAGGAGATCCCCTAAATTCCTTTTCTTGGCAGACGGTGGCGCACTCGCACCATCGTTCGAGTCATCATCTCTCTCAGTTGCAATAGCAGCAGTAGCACCACCAGCCTGCTTCCACAATCTCTTTCAGGAGTGCTTCTTTCATCTCGTTCAAATCATCCCCTTTGCCTCTGTATCTTGGGTCGAGGAGGGAAGACTTGGACAAAAGTTATTTTTATTTCCGGTAGGCTGTACTTTTCCTCGAGACATCTTCTGGACATCTTCCTTTTGAGGCTTTGTGTTAGGTCGGTGTCGTTGAAGAGGTCGGCTTGTGCAGATCTCCCGTCAGTAACTGGAACACGAGACAGGACGTAACTCTCACCCGAGAGAACATCAGTGAAGTTAGCAACAGGTTTCAGTGCTGCTTGGACTGATGACAAGATGTCTTTGTCCTGCCATTTGAGGATGAGGTGATTATGTTTACGATACGAGACCAGGACTCGTTCAATGGCTGTTGCTTGCTCCAAAACCCTATCTACCATTTTCGGTTTGGTTCCCCACCTAGTTAAACAATGCTTTGGAATAAAACATTTGATTGGCAGGATAAACAAACAAAGAGGCAAATGTTGTTATTAAAATACAATGGGCCTACGGTAATCCAACATTGAATGATTTAATGTTGCATTACTATAGGCCAATTGTATTTTCACAATGAAATTAGCCTTTTCTTGTTTGTTTTTTTTGCTAGTGCATTTGAATAACATAATTCTATGTGAACAATAATTTAACATAGCATAGCTCAGGGATGGGCAACTTTGCTGGGGTGGGGGCCACAAAAAATCTGAAATGCTTGCGTGTCTGCATACCACATTTTTATCAGCCCCCCTCTTGACAGCGCAGAGACATTCTTTACATTTTAGAGTTAATAGAGAAAATGTAGCAGTTTTAAAGCAGGTTTGCTGCAATTCTAAACATTTTGCCATGGGGAGGAGAAAACGTTTAGCAGTTTTAAAGCAAGTGTGCTGTAATTCTACACATTTTGCCATGGGGCAGTGGGAAGATTTTGCAATTTTATAACTACTTTCATGCAATTCTACTCATTTTGCCATGCGGCAGAGAGGAAAATGTGCTGTTTGCAGATTTTAATATGATATATGAGTGAGACTGACTAACAATATCAATGGGGGCCCCAGGGCAGTAATTCGACCATTATTACTTAATTTAGATAGCTGGCTGCTAGACTAACTTACCAATCAAAACATAACAAGAGAAAAACTGCTGATGCACAACCAAATTTCTAAATTGCACCTTTTGTATTCTACTATTCTAACTTGCAACAGTAAGTTGAGACCCAGACTGAGTAAAAAACAATTAAGTAACTCAAATATATAAATATATATGCTACCAGTCAAAAGTTTGACTGGTAGCGTATACTACTCATTCAAGGGTTTTTCTTTATTTTTACAATTTTTTTACATTGTAGAATAATAGTGAAGACATCAAAACTATGAAATAACACATATGGAATCATGTAGTAACCAAAAAAGTGTTAAACAAATCAAAATATATTTGACATTTGATGACAGCTTTGCACACTCTTGACATTCTCTCAACCAGCTTCACCTGGAATGCTTTTCCAACAGTCTTGAAGGGGTTTCCCTTTTTGGTTACTACATGATTCCATATGTGTTATTTCATAGTTTTGATGTCTTCACTATTATTCTACAATGTAGAAAATAGTAAAAATAAAGAAAAACCCTTGAATGAGTAGTATACGCTACCAGTCAAACCTTGAATGAATAGGTGTGTCCAAACTTTTGACTGGTACTGTATATATGTATTTTTTGTGATCCTAGGGGCTTCAAAAGGGGGACCCGCCAGTTGCCCATCCCTGGCATAGCTTAGTCTTTAAACATTGAATAGGCTATATCAAACTTAATTTCTCACCACAATGAGGCTGTTATTTGGGAGGTTCAGCTCCGTCTAAGCCTTCAGTAGGGCCCTCTTTTTTTGCCAGCTCTATGAAAAAGTGCCCACCAGAGTTCTACATAGGCCTAGAGCCCAGCCTGTGCGTGTGATTTTTGCTGTTCATGCCGTTGGTGACGATGAGATGGCGATTGTGGCCAAAGCAAATTAGCCAAGGCCAGTTTAGTTGCCTCACGGAAGCCACAATGTTGGCCCCGTTGTCTGTGGTGATATAGGACCATTTATTTTCGTCAAGGGCCCAGTCTAGCCATCCCGAATGCAGGGCTTTGGCCAGGTTGTCGGCTGTGTGGGATTCCGGCATGTAGGTTGTTTCCAAACAACTGGATTTCAGACTCATATTTACACTTGACCGATGTTCCCTCTAAGCTGAGCGCAGTAGCCCGAGACTGCCACGCAGGTTCCCTGTTAGTTAACACTATCAACGTTTCCCTTTACTGTGTGTGGCAATTGTGATTGAATCAACGCAATATTAGCCACTTTCAATGCAACATACCGAAACAAAACAAACTATGCAAGATTTTGTTGTAGAACGCATCAGAGTAGGATTCTATTGCACGTACTCTACACAGACCGGTGTGGCATAACCAATCAGAGCTGCGGTAGGCCTATATTCAAATAGACCATACCCATACAGTGAGGGAAAAAAGTATTTGATCCCCTGCTGATGTTGTACGTTTGCCCACTGACAAAGATATGATCAGTCTATAATTTTAATGGTAGGTTTATTTGAACAATGAGAGACATAATTAAATAAAAAAAATCCAGAAAAACGCATGTCAAAAATGTTATAAATTGATTTGCATTTTAATGAGGGAAATAAGTATTTGACCCCTCTGCAAAACATGACTTAGTACTTGGTGGGAAAACCCTTGTTGGCAATCACAGAGGTCAGATGTTTCTTGTAGTTGGCCACCAGGTTTGCACACATCTCAGGAGGGATTTTGTCCCACTCCTCTTTGCAGATCTTCTCCAAGTCATTAAAGGTTTCGAGCCTGACGTTTGGCAACTCGAACCTTCAGCTCCCTCCACAGATTTTCTATGGGATTAAGGTCTGGAGACTGGCTAGGCCACTCCATGACCTTAATGTGCTTCTTCTTGAGCCACTCCTTTGTTGCCTTGGCCGTGTGTTTTGGGTCATTGTCATGCTGGAATACCCATCCACGACCCATTTTCAATGCCCTGGCTGAGGGAAGGAGGTTCTCACCCAATATTTGACGGTACATGGCCCTGTCCATCGTCCCTTTGATGCGGTGAAGTTGTCCTGTCCCCTTAGCAGAAAAACACCCCCAAAGCATAATGTTTCCACCTCCATGTTTGACGGTGGGGATGGTGTTCTTGGGGTCATAGGCAGCATTCCTCCTCCTCCAAACACGGTGAGTTGAGTTGATGCCAAAGAGCTCGATTTTGGTCTCATCTGACCACAACACTTTCACCCAGTTCTCCTCTGAATCATTCAGATGTTCATTGGCAAACTTCAGACGGGCCTGTATATGTGCTTTCTTGAGCAGGGAGACCTTGCGGGCGCTGCAGGATTTTTGGCCTTCACGGCGTAATGTGTTACCAATTGTTTTCTTGGTGACTATGGTCCCAGCTGCCTTGAGATAATTGACAAGATCCTCCCGTGTAGTTCTGGGCTGATTCCTCACCGTTCTCATGATCATTGCAAGTCCACAAGGTGAGATCTTGCATGGAGCCCCAGGCCGAGGGAGATTGACAGTTATTTTGTGTTTCTTCCATTTGCGAATAATCGCACCAACTGTTGTCACCTTCTCACCAAGCTGCTTGGTGATGGTCTTGTAACCCATTCCAGCCTTGTGTAGGTCTACAATCTTGTTCCTGACATCCTTGGAGAGCTCTTTGGTCTTGGCCATGGTGGAGAGTTTGGAATCTGATTGATTGATTGCTTCTGTGGACAGGTGTCTTTTATACAGGTAACAAGCTGAGATTAGGAGCACACTCTTTAAGGGAGTGCTCCTAATCTCAGCTTGTTACCTGTATAAAAGACACCTGGGAGCCAGAAATCTTTCTGATTGAGAGGGGGTCCAATACTTATTTCCCTCATTAAAATGCAAATCAATTTATAACATTTTTGACATGCGTTTTTCATGATTTTTTTGTTGTTATTCTGTCTCTCACTGTTCAAATAAACCTACCATTAAAATTATAGACCGATCATTTCTTTGTCAGTGGGCAAACGTACAAAATCAGCAGGGGATCAAATACTTTTTTCCCTCACTGTATGTATGTGTGTGTGCAAGTCCTTGCTTTCATGTATACATGTGTGTGTCGTACCAACGAGGTCAGCGGTACCCGTGCCCAGGTTCTCTCCTCGGATGGTGACCTTGGTCCATGAGGTGCCCTCATTGGGCGAGATGCCCGTGACCAGGGGGGGCTGGCGGGCACGAGACATGGTAGGTCACTGATTGTCACGCGTGTGCAGGAACACAGGAAGAATCAGTCAGCAACCTGTGAACATGCCGAGGGGCAGTGGGAGGAGGGGACACACAATATGGTTATTAACACAGAGACCAGGCGAGAGAGACACAGTTGTAATGTACAGTTATAATGCATTATTACTTTTTTTTTAAACATATATGCCTTTATAATGTCTTATTATAAGAGATTTAATACATCTAAAAAGGTTTCTAGGAGTTTAAGAGAGAAGGCTACAATTTCTACACACAGGAGGACATGAAGGTGCTGGGACTAGACAGAGAGAGAGAGAAAAAGGGGGAGGAAATGAACAATGTAAAACTCGGAGAGAAGGATAAATAAACCTGCTCTCCTTCATCGATTCCACATAACCTACTTAATGTGTGTATGAGACTGTATAGCTTGCCCTAGCCTAATACCTAGAGGAGGTATGTGTAATGTGTATGTAATGATGAGGGAGAACATACACAGTAAAACACCAATCACCTGTGTAGATGATGTGCCAGTGTGGAAGAGAAATGACACAGGCCAGATACAATTCTGAATGAAATGTGCAACTGTTAGTCTAAGCCTATCAAAAGGAGGAAAATAGGCTAGATGTGTTATGAATGGATGTGAGGAGATCTAAAAAGCCAGTATGAGGGGGCTTTACATTTTTTGCTAACACAGATGTGTGGTAATAAATTGCTGCCAGGTCTGGTTGAACAACCTAACAGCTTTGCAAACACTAAATCCAAAACACGTTCCCCACAAACAAGGCAGGAGTTCACACGGAACAGAGCAGACAAGCAACCGGGGAACCATGGGTGACGCAGCAGTTTTGTGGCAACATCATCATCTCAGAGCGTACGTGTACACTTGTTGAACAAATCTTTATACACTGAACAAGTTTAGTTAAGAGCTTGTTGCGTAAAGAGATGGGGGTCTGATAACTCAAATAAAAAATATTTGTCACATGCTTCGTAAAAAACAGGTGTAGACAAACAGAGTTAAAGATAAAAAACTAAATAAAAAATAGAAATAGTGACACAAGGAATAAATACACAGTGAATACGAATAACAATAACGAGTAAAAATACACATGGCTATATACAGGAAGTACCAGTACCGAGTCGATGTGCAGGGGTACGAGGTCATTGAGGTAGCTACAGTGCCTTCAGAAAGCTCATGTAGTGGATCAAATATCTGTGTCCTTATGTTAAAGCTAATTTGGGTACAAATAATAGCATAAATCTAAGTATCCAATCCTTCTGAGCATTTCATTGATTATTGACCGATGAGGTCAAGGTTGAGGTTAGGGAGTGAACTAAGACAGATCCTCTAAACCCCTCTGACAAGCAGTGTCCCTCTGAGACGTATCCAGTGCCTTCAGAAAGTATTCATACCCCTTAACTTATTCCACATTTTGCTGTGTTGCAGCCTGAATTCTTTTCTCACCCATCTACACACGATACCCCATAATGCAGCGTTTCCTAAACTCGGTCCTCGGGACTCCAAGGGGCACATTTTAGTTTTTTCCCTAACACTACACAGCTGATTAAAATCATCAACGTTTGATGATTAGATGATTATTTGAATCATCTGTGTAGTGCTAGGGCAAAAAACTAAATGTGCACCCCTTGGGGTCCAGACGACCGAGTTTGGGAAACCCTGCCATAACGACAAAGTGAAAACATGTTTTTAGAAATGTTTGCTAATTTCTTGAAAATGAAATACAGAAATATCTAATTTACTGTACATAAGTATTCACACCCCTGAGTCAATACATGTTAGAATCACCTTTGGCAGCTGTGAGTCTTTCTGGTTAAGTCTCTAAGAGCTTTGCACACCTGGATTGTACAATATTTGCACATTCTTTAAAAAATTATTCTCCTTTGTCTTGCTGACGTTGAGGTATATGTTGTTGCCCTGGTCCACACTGCCAGGTCTCTGACCTCCTCTCTATAGCCTGCCTCATCGTAGTCTGTGATCAGTCCTACCACCGTCGTGTCGTCAGCAAACTTGATGATGGTGTTGGTGTCGTGCGCGGCCACGCAGTTGTGGGTGAATAGGGAGTACAGGAGGGGACTAAGCACACACCCCTGGCTCAAAGGGGATGTAACTCATGTAGTCTAACCTCCGCTGTCTTGTGCTTGTCAGAGGAAATCTAGGGGCAGGGGCATCTGACATGGAGAAGATAAGAGTTTAACAGGCCTTAAACAAGCCCCTCATCTGTCGTTAATCAAGCCTATATGTTTTGGGTGGGAGTTGGAGTGGAGGGGGAATATAAGGGGGAGTCTGTCTTCTTCTGCACAAAATGTCTACGACTGTTGTGTTACCTCAACAGGAGTGTTTTTATCCCCGTCTTGGGAATACACGTGTACACACACACACACACACACACACACACACACACACACACACACACACACACAGAGGCTGGGCAGAATGACAGCTCTGCTCGGTTGCGTGCGAGGGGCCGAGCTGGCGCTGTGTGGTCTGTGTGTATGTGAGAGAGCATGTGGAGGGATCTGTGCTGTGGAGCGGTCTGGGCAGTGTGTGTGTGTGTGTGTATGTGGTCTGGGTGTGTGGTCTCTGGCTCAGCCTGGGGAGAGCCTGCTGACGGCTGGGATGAGAAAAGAGCTGCTGTGTTTACTTTACTCTGGGGCCATGCATGGACATGGGAACACAGCCCAAACCCCTCCGCTCTGTAACACACACACACACACACACACACACACACACACACACACACACACACACACACACACACACACACACACACAGAGAGAGAGCAAGGAGTCACAAACTAGTGGAACAACCCTGTCAGCGACAAGTGAGGCGTAGATGTACAATTTTGAATCAACATTTTATGTAGGCTATTATATTGACCCAGCTCATATATGACAGGAGAAATAAAACGAAGCTGTATCAGAAATCACTCAAAAATCATGGGCATTAATATGGAGTTGGTCCCCCCTTTGCTGCTATAACAGCCTCCACTCTTCTGGGAAGGCTTTCCATTAGATGTTGGAACATTGCTGCGGGGACTTTCTTCCATTCAGTCACAAGAGCATTAGTGAGGTCGGGCACTGATGTTGGGCGATTAGGCCTGGCTCGCAGTCTGCATTCCAATTCATCCCAAAGGTGTTCAATGGGGTTGAGGTCAGGGCTCTGTGCAGGCCAGTCAAGTTCTTCCACACCGATCTCGACAAACCATTTCGTATTGGCCTCGCTTTGTGCTCGGGGGCATTGTCATTCTGAAACAGGAAAGGGCCTTCCCCAAACTGTTGCCACAAAGTTGGAAGCACAGAATCGTCTAGAATGTCATTGTATGCTGTAGCGTTAAGATTTCCCTTCACTGGAACTAAGGGGTCTAGTACGAACCATGAAAAACAGCCCCAGTTTCCACTTCTCCAGAGTCCAATGGCGGCGAGCTTTACACCACTCCAGCCGACGCTTGGCATTGCGCATGTTGATCTTAGGCTTGTGTGCGGCTGCTCGGCCATGGAAACCCATTTCCTGAAGCTCCAGACGAACAGTTAGTGTGCTGACGTTGCTTCCAGAGACAGTTTGGAACTTGGTAGTGAGTGTTGCTACCGAGGACAGAGGTTTTTTACGTGCAACGCGCTTCAGCATTCGGCGGTCCCATTCTGTGAGCTTGTGTGGCCTACCATTTCGCGGCTGAGCCGTTATTCCTCCTAGACGTTTCCACTTCACAATAACAGCACTTATAGTTGACCGGAGCAGCTCTAGCAGGGCAGAAATTTGACGAACTGACTTGTTGGAAAGGTGGCATCCTATGACGGTGCCACGTTGAAAGTCACTGAGCTCTTCAGTAAGGCCATTCTACTGCCAATGTTTATCTATGGAAATTGCATGGCTGTGTGCTCGATTTGATACACCTGTCAGCAACCGGTGTGGCTGAAATAGCCAAATCCACTAATTTGAAGGGGTGTCCACATACTTTTGTATATATAGTGTATTTCCATGACTGGACTGGAGAAGGTTTTACATCAGCACGTTTGTTTATTTGTTTGACAAAAATGCTCTAGGGGGCATTATAGGACCCTCTTTTGACTCGTGGCATTAGCCTACAATGAGAATCACCTCAAAACCCAAGGTAGGCTTCACAAGTACACAGCACAGTTATAACAGTTCACTTAAAGTAAATATATAAATATAAATGGCACTGTCTATCATTCTCTCTGTCAGTTTCTTCTGATCATTCTTATTGTTAAATCCTGTGTTGTTTATCAAACATCTTCCTACTCATTCGCCACATTACTGATGCTGAAGCATTCTCTCCCTCCCTCCCTCCCTTCCTGCTTATGTTCTAATTGGGCTAAAATGGCAGGTTTGTTTTACTTGGAGAGGGACTTATAAACAGAGTGACTGCCCCTCCTCTATTTGGTAGCTCTGTCACACCAGAGCCTAGGACTGAGCAACAGGAACAGAGCTAACAAGCTCATGGAGAAAGGAACTCTCTGGCTAGGGAAGACTGTAGCCTTGCGTCCCAAATGGCACCCTATTCCTAATATAGTGCAATACTTTTGACCAGAGCCCTATAGTAGTGCACTAGCCTATAGGGAGTTGGGTGCCATTTGATGCACAGCTGTAGAATGGGCTGAATATAAAGAATGGCTTTTCATAGGAAGTATACTGTATATTTATACTATAATAGATTTTAAAAAAAACATATAAGCCTAGGCCCTAGGACATTTCCTACAGCACACTTTAAACAATATATACCCCACACTCACACATGATGCCAGGAAACTTTTCTGTTTCAGAAAGAGGCATATGGAAGCTACCCAGATAGCACATAACGTTCTGAGAACCATATGTTTCTTTATCAGAATTTCAGTACTTCAGCATAATGTTTCCTACAGGTTTCCTCATAGTTCTATTTAAATTGTTCTGAGAACGTTAAGAAACAACGTTCTTCTGTGGGAATTTCTATTTAAAATCATGTTTTTAGAACATTAAGAAAACTTTCCATAAAAACCACAAGAAAAAATTAGTAACGTTCTAAGCATGTTATTTAAAAACATACATTCCATTCTCAGAGTCAACAAAACTCTCTCTATCCTCCATCTTTCTAAGTGTGTTCAGGTGTGTTGGCCGCACCCACTAATTGGCCACACCTGATCTTAATGATTGCTTGTTTCATTTGAAATGGGGTCTGTGTGAATAGACTAAAATTAACAGCTTTGTATGAGTACCACAATAAAAAAATAAATGTGTTTGATTGATTAATGCCTAAGCAAATACATGTCCATGTGTCCTATCTGTGCTTGGATTCAAAACAGTTGACCCAAACTAAGCTAGCAGTGTTAAAAGTCTTATTAAAACATGTTCTCAGAACGTTATTTAATTACCTTAAAATAACCTATAATTTCCGTTCTCAAAATGTTAATAAAACCTCCTAGGAAAAAACTTTCAGGGAACCACAGTAAAACGTTCTCAGAACCTCCCTGCAACCAAAACCAAAAAATGTAGGTTCCCAGAACAGGCACATTTTCACTTCCGTTGTCAGAACGTTTAAAGAACTTTCAGTTTTACCGGTCAGGAAACGTATGGCTTCATTCCGAGAACCAAAGGGAAACCAAAAACCTTTGTTCCCACAACTTCCAAGGCAGTGTGACTGATCATCAGTCCATCATATTAGCCCCCCCTCTGAGAGCCTGCAGGGTGCAGTGTGGGTTTTTGGGGTTTGGCTGATTTTCCCCTGCTGTTTAGGCTAATGCACTGGATGGGGTGGGGTGGTATTCACACGAAAAGGGGGTGACTTTACTTACTGCTCCCAAATGTAGTCCTAAAGTGGTTTATTTAAGTCATCTATTCCTAAACCTTCGGACATAAAACTTCCAGCATGAGTCCCCCTTCATCCCCCTCCTGCAACAGAAGGAATGAGTAACTGTGAGAAGGACCTGTGGCGTAGAGGGGAGTTAAAGAGGGTGGAGGAGGGTCAGAGAGGCGTCCCCTTGGCTATCAGGGGGATATCCCTGCTGGAGACAGCAATGGGCTCAGTTTACAAACAATTCCCCAAAATAAATCCTGATACTCGCTCATGTTACACAGATAACTGTCCTGCTCATTCTGAGCCAGATAATGGGTAGTGTAGAGGTCGCCTTTACTCTGGTCTGAGCTCAATGCTTGTTCTCTCCTTCTCAGATCCCCATATTGGAGTGATTGACAGGTGAAAGGTGGTTAGGTTGAGTGTGTTTGGGTTATGTGTTATGTGTTATGGTCTGGGCTAGGGGCACAAAGGGACCCTTTCAGACATATTTGTCTGCCCCCCACACTGCCACCCCTGCCTCCCCATCAGTGCTGCTACCACTAAGCCTCTCCCAGTACCCCACGCTAACACTCAAGTCAGACCCCAACATTACACAAACACCAGATTCCATCAAAGAGCCCCCTCAGTCTGAATACACAGAGCTGGCCAAACATCATGGCCCTGGTATGACCGGCCCTGATCTCTGATCTGACAGGCCAGCGATTTAAGAAACCATTCCTCACTCAAAACTCACACCAGAACTCATACAGACTGCTTTGAACTGGCTCTCAGTTGCAGACTGGCAGGGGACAGAGAGAATGCTGCCAATAATTTAACAGAAAGCATCAGTTAGGCTACACTCTGTCTGATTTGTGCATTAAAGGAAAAGTAATGTGATCAAATAAGGTTCAGAAGTCTGAACTAGGCTAATACATAGGCACATTTGTGACCTCTTTCAGGAAACTAATCGTATGTTGTGCGTCACTACTTCACAGGAGAGGCATTTGAATGTAAACTTTTATTTTTTATAAAAATGTTTTTGGGGAGAAATGCCTTCTGGAACATGTGAACTTTCAGGTGCCTTAATAACAAACGTGTATACAAATGCACATTTTAAATTACAAGCCTAGCTAGTTTAGCCATGGAAAAAGACAGGAACCTTCCCGCTAGCCATGATTGGCTGAGATAAAGGATGGGCTGGACATGCCGAGAGATGAGTTCGGATTGGTCTGCCATGTAGCACGCTTATGTCTATAACATGAGCTGCTCAGTATGTGTATGTAATCCTTTCTAACGCTGCTTTTTTGAAATACGCGCTCCACTTTCTGGAGGACCGAGTTTTGAAATCAGTAGAATGTCCGGTGGAAGCAGAGTATGATAGCTAAGGAGATGGAGAAAATGTTGGCGTTTGATTGCAAATATGCGGAGGGAGTCGAAAAGAGACCACAAGGCTGTTGTATAAAACACCTGTCTCCGGATTACATCTTCAAACTAAGGGCAACCATGGCATCCATTTGCATTGCTAGTTTTAGCCTAATGTTAGCTAGCTAACATTTAACCTAGTTGGTTAGTTTTAGCTACCAGCAGATTCAAGCAGGGTAGTAACATTATGGGTTAGGATTATGGTTCATTGTTTAGCTAGCTAGCTACATGTCTAAACAAAAGACTCCACTATGCAAGTAACCATTTCATTGTACTGTTTACACCTTCTGTATCCTGTGCATGTGACAAATAAACTTTGATTTTATTTGATATAGTGTGTGTTTACCAGAGACGGTGATGTGAAGAACAACATGACCTGCACCAAAGTCAAATTAGGATATAACGTTAGGCCAATGAGACAGTATCCAAGATCTAAAACTCTGCGGTAGAATGCCCTGCTTTCATCACACTCACAACCATAAGCTATTTTCAGTAATTAACTCGCCATTAACTTGTAAATAATAATCTGCAGTGAGTTAATTTTTCTGTAATAATGAATACAAATTAGCTAAAGTTAAGACGTTGTCAGCTATATATGGTCATTATTTGAACTGGCTAGCCAGCTAGCTTGCTAACAAGATAGAAACAAACCAAAACATTGTTTAGAAAGTTGCTTTCAGTTGCCTGGTTTGCTAGATTGACATTTACTAAATTCATTTTTAAATGGATGGGTTTATTGGTGTTAAAATACACCAGTTCTGCTATTTTGGACCACCAGGCTGCTGATGTCATGCAGCCAGTCATTTCGACAAGTTGTCATAACGACAAGTTTGATGTCGGACAAGAATGTTCATGATGTCACTAAGACAACTGTCTACAGACATGTCGATAGACGTAGTATAAACCAGCCATTAGTCTTGAGATCTTTGGTTGTTTAGCACCTGGCCTCACATGTGAATCCTTAAAAAGATGGGTGGGGCTAAGGCTTAAGACGTGGTGAAGGATGCTGAATGGGTGTAGACAAAGAAGAGCTCTCCAGCAGGTGTACCAAAACATTCAAGGGCCATTTTTTCAAAAGTGAGGTTATCAACTTTCAAAACAGAATTACTTTCCCATTGTTCCTCAACTGAAGTGTATGATATACCATTTTCTAGCTCTGAGTCTCTACTTTTATCCAATGTAAAAAACACAATTTCAAATTTTGCTAAATAACACCGAATCGAGCCGGTCGGTCACATTTTATTTACACTGAACACAAATATAAACGTAACATGTTAAGTGTTGGTCCCATGTTTCATGAGCTGAAATAAAAGATCCCAGAAATGTTCCATAAGCACAACATTTTTATTTCTCTCAAATTTTGTGCACAAATTTGTTTACATTCCTGTTAGTGAGCATTTCTCCTTTGCCGAGATAATCCATCCACCTGATAGGTGTGACATATCAAGAAGCTGATTAAACAGCATGATCACCACAGGTGCACCTTGTGCTGGGGACAATAAAAGGCTAATCTAAAATGTACAGTTTTGTCACACAACACAGTGCCACAGATGTCTCAAGTTTTGAGGAAGCGTGCAATTGGCATGCTGAATGCAAGAATGTCCACCACAGCTGTTGCCAGAGAATTGAATGTTTATTTCCCTACCATAAGCTGCCTCCAACATCGTTTTAGAAAATGTATCAGCATGTCTAACCGGCCTCACAACCGCTGACCACGTGTATGGCGTCGTGTGGGCGAGCGGTTTGCTGATGTCAACGTTGTGAACAGAGAGCCCAATGTGGCGGTGGGGTTATGGTATAGGCAGGCATAAGCTACGGACAATGAACACAATTGCATTTTAATCGATGGCAATTTGAATGCACAGAGATACTATGACATAATCCTGAAGCCCATTGTCGTGCCATCACCTCATGTTTCAGCATGATAATGCACGGCCCCATGTCGCAAGGATCTGTACACAATTCCTGGAAGCTGAAAATGTCCCAGTTCTTCCATGGCCTACATATTCACCAGATACAGTATGCCACCCATTGAACATGTTTGGGATGCTCTGGATCGACGTTTACCACAGCGCGTTCCAGTTCCCGCCAATATCCAGCACCTCTGCACAGCCATTGAAGACGAGTGGGACAACATTCCACAGGCCACAATCAACAGCCTGATCAACTCTATGCAAATGTGTCGCACTATATGAGGCAAATGGTGGTCACACCAGATACTGACTGGTTTTCTGATCCACGTCCCTACCTATTTTTAAGGTATCTGTGACAAACAGATGCACATACAGCAAAAGTATTCATCCCCCTTGGCGTTTTTCCTATTTTGTTGCATTACAACCTGTAATTTAAATGGATTTTTATTTGGATTTCATGTAATGGACATACACAAAATAGTCCAAATTGGTGAAGTGAAATGAAAAACATAACTTGTTTCAAAAAATAAATAACGGAAAAGTGGTGCGTGCATATGTATTCACCCCCTTTGCTATGAAGCCCCTAAATAAGAACTGGTGCAACCAATTACCTTCAGAAGTCACATAATTAGTTAAATAAAGTCCACCTGTGTGCAATCTAAGTGTCACATGATCTGTCACATGAGCTCAGTATATATACACGTGTTCTGAAAGGCCCCAGAGTCTGCAACACCACTAAGCAAGGGGCACCACCAAGCAAGCGGCACCATGAAGACCAAGGAGCTTTCCAAACAGGTCAGGGACAACGTTGTGGAGAAGTACAGATCAGGGTTGGGTTATAACAAAAATATCAGAAACTTTGAACATCCCACAGAGCACCGTTAAATCCATTATTTAAAAAATGGAAAGAATATGGCACCACAACCAACCTTCCAAGAGAGGGCCACCCACCAAAACTCACGGACCAGGCAAGGAGGGCATTAATCAGAGAGGCAACAAAGATACCCTGAAGGAGCTGCAAAGCGCCACAGCGGAGATTGGAGTATCTGTCCATAGGACCACTTTAAGCCGTACACTCCACAGAGCTGGGCTTTACGGAAGAGTGGCCAGAAAAAAGCCATTGCTTAAAGAAAGAAATAAGCAAACACGTTTGGTGTTCGCCAAAAGGCATGTGGGAGACTCCCCAAACATATGGAAGAAGGTACTCTGGTCAGATGAGACTAAAATTGAGGTTTTTGACCATCAAGGAAAACGCTATGTCTGGCGCAAACCCAACACCTCTCATCCCCCGAGAACACCATCCCCACAGTGAAGCATGGTGGTGGCAGCATCATGCTGTGGGGATGTTTTCATTGGCAGGGACTGGGAAACTGGTCAAAATTAAAGGAATGATGGATGGCGCTAAATACATGGAAATTCTTGAGGGAAACATATTTCAGTCTTCCAAAGATTTGAGACTGGGACGGAGGTTCACCTTCCAGCAGGACAATGACCCAAGCATACCGCTAAAGCAACACTTGAGTGGTTTAAGGGGAAACATTTAAATGTCTTGGAATGGCCTAGTCAAAGCCCAGACCTCAATCCAATTGAGAATCTGTGGTATGACTTAAAGATTACTGTACACCAGCGGAACCCATCCAACTTGAAGGAGCTGGAGCAGTTTTGCCTTAAAGAATTGGCAAAAATCCCAGTGGCTAGATGTACCAAGCTTATAGAGACATACCCCAAGAGACTTGCAGCTGTATTTGCTGCAAAAGGTGGCTCTACAAAGTATTGACTTTGGGGGGGGTGAATAGTTATGCACGCTCAAGTTTTCTGTTTTTTTTTTCTTATTTCTTGTTTGTTTCACAATAACAAATATTTTGTATCTTCAAAGTGGTAGGCATGTTGTATGAATCAAATGATACAAACCATTTTAATTCCAGGTTGTAATGCAACAAAATAGGAAAAATGCCAAGGGGGGTGAATACTTTTGCAAGGCGCTGTATGTATTCCCAGTCATGTGAAATCCATAGATTAGGGCCTAATTAATTGATTTCAATTGAATGATTTCCTTATATGAACTGTAACTCAGTCAAATCTTTGAAATTGTTGCATGATGCGTTTTATATTTTTGTTCAGTACAGAATCAAACACATTACTTTTGACTTTTTATGAGGCAGGAATCCATCAAATAAGACTAAGACAAGATCCATCCTTATGAAATTTACAAACTACAAAATTGAATTCAATCAGCACTATTCTGTAAAACAATAATCTGACTCATATGTTGTCATTGCAGTGGTATTTATGTTTTTGGGCAGACATACATTTTTCGTTGTCAAATCTGTTGACCCACAGTGAGTCAGCACTTCTCAGCCAATTCTAATACAGGACAGTAAGAGAGTAACCAATCCCAACACAGTACAGTGAGAAGGTCCAGGAGAGGACCAGAAGGGAGCAATCAGGGATCCGGCATATGGGTTTAGCTCTCTCTATCCCCTCTGTCTCACTCTCTTCTCCCGTTTGTTGTCCTTTGGCCGATTCTCTGTTTGTTGGTCTCAAATTGGATTTTTAAGATCTAAATTCTCCTCTCAGAATCCTGGCTAAATAAACCGAATGGGAAATGTGTGCGCATGCAGGCTGATGTTTATAGAGGGCTTAAGATGTGGAGACAGACAGCTATAGACTGAGATGCCACGGGGAGTCAGGGTTTAAACCTTGTTAATGCCGTGTCACAAGTACAGTAACTAATGTTTACAAAAACATGGATCATCATGAGGAGCGTGAGAACTGGGAACTAGGACTAGGGCCTAGGACTAAGTTAGTTCAACATTTATCTTTGCAGAAAATGTCAAAAACAGCTCCTTCAGCCTAAATTGCAAACAGCGATCAGTGTTTCCCCTATATTCATTTAATTTATTCAACTACATTTTTGCCAACGCTGCAAAAAATATGATGTTATTGCATTTTAAGTTGACAACGAAAAATGTCTGTCTGCCCAAAAACATAAATACCACTGCAATGAAAATTAAAATATGTTAAATAGCCAGCGATTCTCTCCTCCCACAATATTGATCCACAATGCACCATCATTTACAGTATACTGCAGTATATATATATATATATATATATACACACACACACACACACAGTGGGGAGAACAAGTATTTGATACACTGCCGATTTTGCAGGTTTTCCTACTTACAAATCATGTAGAGGTCTGTAATTTTTATCATAGGTACACTTAAACTGTGAGAGACGGTATCTAAAACAAAAATCCAGAAAAACACATTGTATGATTTTTAAGTAATTAATTTGCATTTTATTGCATGACATAAGTATTTGATAAAGCAGAACTTAATATTTGGTACAGAAACCTTTGTTTGCAATTACAGAGATCATACGTTTCCTGTAGGTCTTGACCAGGTTTGCACACACTGCAGCAGGGATTTTGGCCCACTCCTCCATACAGACCTTCTCCAGATCCTTCAGGTTTCGGGGCTGTCGCTGGGTAATACGGACTTTCAGCTCCCTCCAAAGATGTTCTATTGGGTTCAGGTCTGGAGACTGGCTAGGCCACTCCAGGACCTTGAAATGCTTCTTACAGAGCCAATCCTTAGTTACCCTGGCTGTGTGTTTCGGGTCGTTGTCATGCTGGAAGACCCAGCCACGACCCATCTTCAATGCTCTTACTGAAGGAAGGAGGTTGTTGGCCAAGATCTCGCGATACATGGCCCCATCCATCCTCCCCTCAATACGGTGCAGTTGTCCTGTCCCCTTTGTAGAAAAGCATCCCCAAAGAATGATGTTTCCACCTCCATGCTTCATGGTTGGGATGGTGTTCTTGGGGTTGTACTCATCCTTCTTCTTCCTCCAAACACGGCGAGTGGAGTTTAGACCAAAAAGCTCTATTTTGTCTCATCAGACCACATGACCTTCTCCCATTACTCCTCTGGATCATCCAGATGGTCATTGACAAACTTCAGACGGGCCTGGACATGCGCTGGCTTGAGCAGGGGGACGTTGCGTGCGCTGCAGGATTTTAATCCATGATGGCGTAGTGTGTTACTAATGGTTTTCTTTGAGACTGTGGTCCCAGCTCTCTTCAGGTAATTGACCAGGTCCTGCCGTGTAGTTCTGGGCTGATCCCTCACCTTCCTCATGTTCATTGATGCCCCACGAGGTGAGATCTTGCATGGAGCCCCAGACCGAGGGTGATTGACCGTCATCTTGAACTTCTTCCATTTTCTAATAATTGCGCCAACAGTTGTTGCCTTCTCACCAAGCTGCTTGTCTATTGTCCTGTAGCCCATCCCAGCCTTGTGCAGGTCTACAATTTTATCCCTGATGTCCTTACACAGCTCTCTGGTCTTGGCCATTGTGGAGTGGTTGGAGTCTGTTTGATTGAGTGTGTGGACAGGTGTCTTTTATACAGGTAACGAGTTCAAACAGGTGCAGTTAATACAGGTAATGAGTGGAGAACAGGAGGGCTTCTTAAAGAAAAACTAACAGGTCTGTGAGAGCCGGAATTCTTACTGGTTGGTAGGTGATCAAATACTTATGTCATGCAATAAAATGCAAATGAATTACTTAAAAATCATATAATGTGATTTTCTGGATTTTTGTTGTAGATTACATCTCTCACAGTTGAAGTGTACCTATGATAAAAATTACAGACCTCTACATGCTTTGTAAGTAGGAAAACCTGCAAAATCGTCAGTGTATCAAATACTTGTTCTCCCCACTGTACATATATATATATATATATATATATATATATATATATATATATATATATATATATATATATATATATATATATTTTTTTTTTTTTCAGATGACGCAGATGCTATTCTACAGGACTGTTTAACTAGCACAGACTGGAATATGTTCCGGGATTCATCCAATGGCATTGAGGAGTATACCACCTCAGTCTCCGGCTTCATCAATAAGTGCATCGACGACATCGTCCCCACAGTGACCGTACGTACATACCCCAAACAGAAAACATGGATTACAGGCACCATCTGCACTGAGCTAAAGGCTAGAGCTGCTTTCACTTTCAAGGAGTGGGACACTAATCCGGACACTTGTTGAACCATCAAACAGATAAAGTGTCAATACAGGACTAAGATTGAATCCTACTACACCGGCTCTGACGCTCGTCGGATGTGGCAGGGCTTGCAAACTATTACGGACTACAAAGGGAAACCCAGCCGCGAGCTGCCCAGTGACGCGAGCCTACCAGACGAGCTAAATGCCTTTTATGCTCGCTTCGAGGCAAGCAACACTGAAGCATGCATGAGAGCACCAGCTGTTCCGGGAGACTGTGTGATCACGCTCTCCGTAGCCGATGTGATCAAGACCTTTAAACAGGTCAACATTCAGATCGATTACCAGGACGTGTACTCAGAGCGTGCGCAGACCAACTGGCAAGTGTCTTCACTGACATTTTCAACCTCTCCCTGACCGAGTCTGTAATACCTACATGTTTCAAGCACACCACCATAGTCCCTGTGCCCAAGAAAGTGAAGGTAACCTGCCTAAATGACTACCGCCCCGTAGCACTCACATGCTTTGAAAGTCATGGCTCACATCAAAACCATCATCCCGGAAACCCTAGACCCACTCCAATTCGCATACAGCCCCAACAGATCCACAGATGACGCAATCTCAATCGCACTCCACACTGCGCTTTCCCACCTGGACAAAAGAAACACCTATGTGAGAATGCTGTTAATTGACTACCGCTCAGCATTCAACACCATAGTTCCCACAAAGCTCATCACTAAGCTAAGGACCCTAGGACTGAACACCTCCCTCTGCAACTGGATCCTGGACTTCCTGACGGGCCGCCCCCAGATGGTAAGGGTAGGCAACAACATATCAAATCAAAAATCAAATCAAATCAAATTTTATTGGTCACATGCGCCGAATACAACAGGTGCAGACATTACAGTGAAATGCTTACTTACAGCCCTTAACCAACAGTGCATTTATTTTAAACAAAAAAGTAAGAATAAAACAACAACAAAAAAAGTGTTGAGAGAAAAAGAGCAGAAGTAAAATAAAGTGACAGTAGGGAGGCTATATATACAGTAAAATAAAGTGACAGTAGGGAGGCTATATATACAGGGGGGTACCGTTGCAGAGTCAATGTGCGGGGGCACCGGCTAGTTGAGGTAGTTGAGGTAATATGTACATGTGGGTAGAGTTAAAGTGACTATGCATAAATACTTAACAGAGTAGCAGCAGCGTAAAAAGGATGGGGTGGGGGGGCAGTGCAAATAGTCCGGGTAGCCATGATTAGCTGTTCAGGAGTCTTATGGCTTGGGGGTAGAAGCTGTTGAGAAGTCTTTTGGACCTAGACTTGGCACTCCGGTACCGCTTGCCGTGCGGTAGCAGAGAGAACAGTCTATGACTAGGGTGGCTGGAGTCTTTGACAATTTTGA
This sequence comes from Coregonus lavaretus, assembly GCF_964263955.1. Classification (NCBI taxonomy): domain Eukaryota; kingdom Metazoa; phylum Chordata; class Actinopteri; order Salmoniformes; family Salmonidae; genus Coregonus; species Coregonus lavaretus. The sequence goes on along the minus strand of NC_140008.1, from coordinate 37,020,511 downwards.
GGGCCTTCCTCTGACACCGCCTGGTATAGAGGTCCTGGATGGCAGGGAGCTTTGCCCCAGTGATGTACTGGGCCGTACGCACTACCCTCTGTAGTGCCTTGCGGTCAGAGGCCAAGCAGTTGCCATACCAGGCGGTGATCTGCCACGCTGATCCTCAATACGGGGGCCCCTCAAGGGTGCGTGCTTAGTTCCCTCCTGTACTCCCTGTTTACCCACAACTGCGTGGCCAAGCACGACTCCAACATCATCATTAAGTTTGCTGACGACACAACAGTGGTAGGCCTGAACACCGACAACGATGAGACAGCCTATAGGGAGGTCAGAGACCTGGCAGTGTGGTGCCAGAACAACAACCTCTCCCTCAACGTGAGCAAGACAAAGGAGCTGATCATGGACTACAGGAAAAGGAGGGCCAAACACGCCCCCATTCACATCGACGGAGCTGTTGCGGGTCGTCCTTGGTGTCCACATCACCATCACCAACAACAAACCAAGACAGTTGTGAAGAGGGCACGACAGCACGTTTTCCCCCTCAGGAGACTGAAAAGATTTGACATGGGTTCTAAGATTCTCAAAAAGTTCTACAGCTGCACCACCGCCTGGTATGGCAACTGCTCGGCATCCGACCGTAAGGCGCTACAGAGGGTAGTGCATATGGCCCAGTACATCACTGGGGCCAAGCTTCCTGCCATCCAGGACCTACAGTGTAAATCAGAAGTTTAAACTCAGTTTTTCACAATTCCTGACATTTAATCCTAGTATAAATTCCCTGTCTTAGGTCAGTTAGGATCACAGCTTTATTTTAAGAATGTGAAATGTCAGAATTATAGTAGAGAGAATGATATATTTCAGCTTTTATTTATTTTATCACATTCCCAGTGGGTCAGAAGTTTACATACACTCATTTAGTATTTGGTAGCATTGCCTTTAAATTGTTTAACTTGGGTCAAACGTTTCGGGTAGCCTTCCATAAGCTTGGGTGAGTTGTGGCCCATTCCTCCTGACAGAGCTTGTGTAACCGAGTCAGGTTTGTAGGGCTCCTTGCTCGCACATGCCTTTTCAGTTCTGCCCACACATTTTCCATAGGATTGAGGTCAGGGCTTTGTGATGGCCACTCCAATACCTTGACTTTGTTGTCCTTAAGCCATTTTGCAACAACTTTGGAAGTATGCTTGGGGTCACTGTCCATTTGGAAGACCCATTTGCGACCAAGCTTTAACTTCCTGACTGATGTCTTGAGATGTTGCTTCAATATGTCCACATCATTTTCCTTCCTCATGATGCCATCTATTTTGTGAAGTGCACCAGTCCCTCTTCTAGCAAAGCACCCCCACAGCATGATGCTACCACCCCCATGCTTCACGGTTGGGATGGTGTTCTCCAGCTTGCAAGCCACCCCCTTTTTCCTCCAAACATAACGATGGTCATTATGGCCAAACAGTTCTATGTTTGTTTCATCAGACCAGAGGACATTTCTCCAAAAAATACGATCTTTGTCCCCATGTCCAGCTGCAAACCGTAGTCTGGCTTTTTTATGGCGGTTTTGGAGCAGTGGCTTCTTCCTTGCTGAGCGGCCTTTCAGGTTATGTCGATATAGAACTCGTTTTAATGTGGATATAGATACTTTTGTACCTGTTTCCTCCAGCATCTTCACAAGGTCCTTTGCTGTTGTTCTGGGATTGATTTGCACTTTTCGCACCAAAGTACGTTAATCTCTATGAGACAGAACGCGTCACCTTCCTGAGCGTTATGACGGCTGCGTGGTCCCATGGTGTCTATACTTGCGTACTATTGTTTGCACAGATGAACGTGGTACCTTCAGGCGTTTCATCCCAAGGATGAACCAGACTTGTGGAGGTCTACAATTCTTTTTCTGAGGTCTTGGCTGATTTCTTTTGATTTTCCCATGATGTCAAGCAAAGAGGCACTGAGTTTGAAGGTAGGCCTTGCAATACATCCACAGGTACACCTCCAATTGACTCAAATGATGTCAATTAGCCTATCAGAAGCTTCTAAAGCCATGGCATCATTTTCTGGAATTTTCCAAGCTGTTTAAAAGGCACAGTCAACTTAGTTTATGTAAACTTCTGACCCACTGGAATTGTGATACAGTGAATTATAAGTGAAATAATCTGTCTGTAAACAATTGCTGGAAAAATGTACATTGCCTGCCCCCCCCCCCTGTTTATTACCTATGCATAGTCACTTTACCCCTACCTACATGTACAAATGACCTTGAATAACCTGTACCCCCGCACCGGTACCCCCTGTATATAGCCTCGGTTTAGTTATTTTATTGTGTTACTTTTAATTTTAATTTTTTACTTCAGTTTATTTAGTAAATATTTCACGGTAAGGTCTACACCTGTTGTATTCGGCACATGTGACAAATCAAATGTGATTTCATTTGATTTCTGCTGAGATGCGCTTTTAAATGGATAGTCGTTGGCTGAATGACTAGAAGTCTATGGGAACAGCTCCTGCAGCATGTCATTGCACTAACGCTAGAAGCTGTAGTAAAAATACTGTACTAAAATAAAACTGGTATATACTATAGTAATTAATGTTGAATGTTCTTGCGGACTGTAGTATACTGTAATATTTACTGTAGTCTTTTTGCAGACATTACTATAGTATTTACCATAGTGTTTCTGTTTTATTATATTTGACACAGATTTGGAGGCTTTCTCCTTCAAAAAACCTACTGGAGAAATACCAAAATAGCTAATTTTCCATAACCTGTAGGTTGGACTGGGGTCTCATCTATAACCTATTGGGAACACAATTTATGGTCTATACTTGGCATGTAGGGTTTCTCACTTATGGGTGGCAGAAATTGCGATATGGGGGAGTAAAATGGGCAGGGTATATGCAAATCAAATACTACAGTGTGTAGTACAGTATCCTACAGTTGACTATATAATTCTATAGTAAGCACTCACTGTGGGAAAGGCGGGACGACAGGGGTGAGAGAGAAGTGCCACTCCAAAAACATTGCCCCGCATCACCCTTTCACCCCCACCGTAATCGCTCTGGTTCAACCCGCCCTGGCCTAACAGTAGAGCAGGGTTTCTCAATGTCGGTCCTGGGGCACTCCCCCCCCCCCCCCCCCCCATGCATATTTTGTTTTTTGCCCTAGCACTACACAGCTGATTCAAATAATCAAAGCTTGATGATGAGTTGGTTATATGAAATCAGCTGAGTAGTGCTAGGGCAAAAACAAAACCTGCACCAGGGGGGGCCCAGGACCAAGTTTGGGAAACCCTGCCTTAGAGCAGCAACCACTGCTGCGAAAGTGCCACAAAAATTTAACCCGCCACTGCATTCCACCAAAACAAACAAAAAGGAGCCGGCCGGGCCACCCAACATTTCCAATTAGAGCCCGAGAGAGGGCAGGAAACAGCCCTGTGTCCCCCCCAGGGAGATGGCTGGAAGTCAGGGGTGAGGTAAGAGGGTCTTCAAGAATCCAACCAGAGAGAGGCTCAGCGATAGCTTAGTACTAATTTCCTGTGACATGCTATGTGTCAATCACACAATGATACATACACACACGGTGGAAAAAGTTGCATAAAATGTTCAGTAGTTATTAATAAAAAAAAATTTTAAGTAATTAAAAAAATCCTTGAAAAATAATACAGTAGGCCTTATTGATATAGGCTTGCACACCCACACTGTAAAACATTTCCTGTAAAATGTACAGCAACTTACAGGCAGCAATTGGCCAGTAAGTTACTGAAATGTATTTAACGGTACAGCTACTGTAATCCATTTTAGGGTAATATATTTTACAGTACCAAAAATGTTTCTGTAGTATATTACTGGAATTACCCATGCTGCGACATATTACCCAGTGTTCTTTGCAAGTTCTAATTTTTTATATTTACATTGAAATGTTGGTCATTGGGCGACCTCTCTTATCCTTAGCAACTTACAGTCAGTGCATTCAACCAAGGTTGATTAAAAAAAACACATATTACAGTCATAGCCAGTGTTTTCCATTAGCGGAGGAGAATACCACCTCAGTCATCGGCTTCATCAATAAGTGCATCGACGACGTCATCCCCACAGTGACCGAAAGTACATATCCCAACCAGAAGCCATGGATTACATGCCGCTTTCAAGGAGTGGGACACTAATCCGGACGCTTATAAGAAATCCCGCTACGCCCTCAGACGAACCATCAAACAGGCAAAGCGTCAATACAGGATTGAGATTGAATCCTACTACACCAGCTCTGACGCTCGTCGGATGTGGCAGGGTTTGAAAACTATTACGGACTACAAAGGGAAACCCAGCCGCGAGCTGTCCAGTGATGTGAGCCTACCAGACGAGCTAAATGCCTTTTTATGCTTTCTTTGAGGCAAGCAACACTGAAGCATGCATGAGATCACCAGCTGTTCCAGACGACTGTGTGATAGCGCTCTCGGTAGCCGATGTGAGCAAGACCTTTAAACAGGTCAACATTCACAAAGCCACGGGGCCAGACAGATTACCAAGACGTATACTCAAAGAATAAATTATTACCGCCCCGTAGCACTCACATCGGTAGCCATGAAGTGCATTAAAGGCTGGTCATGGCTCACATCAACATCATCATCCCAGATACCAAAGACCCACTCCAATTCGCATACAGCCCCAACAGATCGACAGATGACGCAATCTCAATTGCACTTCACACTGCCCTTTCCCACCTTGAAAAAAGGAACACCTATGTGAGAAGGCTGATCATTGACTACCGCTCAGCGTTCAACACCATAGTGCCCACAGAGCTCATCACTAAGCTAAGGACCCTGGGACTAAACACCTCCCTCTGCAACTGGATCCTGGACTTCCTGACGGGCCACCCCCAGGTGGTAAGGGTAGGCAACAACACGTCTGCCACGCTGATCCTCAACACTGGGGCCACTCAGGGGTGCGTGCTTAGTCCCCTCTTGTACTGTCTGTTCACCTACGACTGCGTGACCAAGCACGACTCCAACACCATCATTAAGTTTGCTGACGACACAACAGTGGTAGGCCTGATCACCGGCAACGATGAGACAGCCTATAGGGAGGTCGTCAGAGACCTGGCAGTGTGGTGCCAGGACAACAACCTCTCCCTCAACGTGAGCAAGACAAAGGAGCTGATCATGGACTACAGGAAAAGGCGGGCCGAACAGTAGTGGAGCGGGTCGAGAGTTTCAAGTTCCTTGGTGTCCACATCACCAACAAACTATCATGGTCCAAACACATCAAGACAGCTGTGAAGAGGGCACGACAACACCTTTTCCCCCTCAGGAGACTGAAAAGATTTTGCATGGGTCCCCATATCCTCAAAAAGCTCTACAGCTGCACCATCGAGAGCATCCTGACTGGTTGCATCACCGCCAGGTATGCCAACTGCTAGGCATCTGACTGTAAGGCGCTACAGAGGGTAGTGCATATGGCCCAGTACATCACTGGGGCCAAGTTTCCTGCCATCCAGGACCTATATACTAGGCGGTGTCAGAGGAAAGCCCAAAAAATTGTCAAAGACTCCAGTCCCCCAAGTCATAGACTGTTCTCTCTGCTACCGCACAGCAAGCGGTACCAGAGCACCAAGTCTAGGACCAAAGCGCTCCTTAACAGCTTCTACCCCCAAGCCATAAGACTGCTGAACAATTAATAAAATGGCCACCCGGACTATTTACATTGACACCCTCCTCCCCTCCATTTGTTTTTACACTGCTGCTACCCACTGTCTATTATCTTTGTATAGTCACTTTACCCCTACCTACATGTACAAATTACCTCGACGAACCTGTACCTCCGCATATTGTTTAGGTACCGGTACCCCCTGTATATAGCCTCGTTATTGTTATTTTATTGTGTTACGTTTTATCATTTTTTACTTCAGTTTATTTAGTAAATATTTTCTTAACTGTATTTCTTGAACTGCATTGTTGGTTAAGGGCTTGTAAGTCAGCATTTCACGGACCTGTTGTATTCGGCGCATGTGACAAAAAAAGTTTGATCTAATTTGATGGTAACGAAAACAGTCTTCTGGTAGATGGAAAGGCTTTCCCAAAAACCTACTCAATTAAATGTTAACTACAAAGTAGCCTTACCTTGCAGAATGATATCATTATTATTTTCATCAATCCAGTGGGTATTTGTTTAGCAAACTCTACCATCACATGTGCTACAAAAACACAGCTAAACAACAGCCTCTTGCTAGGTGTGCACTTGAATTAAAGGGAAGCCTAACTAAACCCCGACATTTCTCAGATTTTTTCTCCAGACCTCAAAAGTGGTCTCCTGCTGTGGTTTAAGCATTGTTGTGGACTTAGAACAGTGTGATTTTGAGAACGAAACCGGAAACAGAAAAACAAAACCATTCATTTATTTTTCAAGATAATGTGGGCTATTTACTTCATTTTTCTGTTTTAATAAAATACATAATTTGAAGAACAAACATCATAAGTCGCTTTGGATAAAAGCGTCTGCTAAATGGCATATTATTATTTTTATTATCATTGTGGCAATTCATATCTTGCAGTAAAACTGTAAATAACACTAAAATGTTGAAAAAGGTTTAATGTTCTCTTACTTAGAAAATTGTCCTGATCATAATGGCCTACATCTAGACAATATCAAATAACAATTAACTGAACTCATATATTTTCAGTAATTTAAATTGTAAAGTCAATACTACACAATAACACAACAAAAAAATTTTAACACTGCTCGGGGGCGCCTGACTGGCTACGTTTTCTATTTGGCTGGCTGCTATATGTACTTGTGGAATACACTGCATAGCAAGTAAAACGTTTCTGTAACCATTACTGAAAATGTTGTTGTAGTTAAGGATGCATTGGTATTCAAAATAATTGTAATTACAACAAGATATCTTACGATATATCTCTGACCATCTCTGGCTAGCGCCAATACAATGAAACACAGTACAATAAAGTACAAAGTGACTATTAACCTGTAAAAATTATTTCTACATTATTTAACTGTAAATACAATAAATTATAGTAAGCAGGTTGGCTGTAAGTATTTTCATATGAATGGATACTAGGTGTTTTATATCACTTGAAATTCTAGCGGCCTAAACAAAGGCTACCAAACTGGCCATGAAAACAGGGCAAAACAGAGCAGTGGAAGTATTCAACCAATAAAACGTTTAAGACCTGCAACCACTCTGATCTGTTTCCCATACACATTTAATTCTTAAGGAACCACTACCACATATCACTTAAATTGGTACAGGACTCTCACTAACGGATTCAAAAAATATAGCCACTTACAAGGCACGCCTTAAAATATGTTAAATAGCCAGCGATTCTCTCCTCCCACAATATTTATCCACAATGCACCATCATTTACAGTATACTGCAGTATATACATATATATATACATATCTATCTATCTATCCATCCATCCATCCATCCATCCATCCATCCATATATATATATATATATATATATATATATATATATATATATATATATATATATATATATATATATATATATATATATACATACATACATATCTATATCTATATCTATATCTATATCTATATATATACAGTACCAGTCAAAGGTCTGGACACACCTACTAATTCAAGGGTTTTTCTATATTTTTACTATTTTCTACATTGTAGAATAATAGTGAAGACATCAAAACTATGAAATAACACATATGGCATCATGTAGTAACCAAAAAAGTGTTAAACAAATCAAAATATATTTTATATTTAAGATTATTCAAAGTAGCCACCCTTTGCCCTGATGACAGCTTTGCACACTCTTGTCATTCTCTCAACCAGCTTAACCTGGAATTATTTTCCAACAGTCTTGAAGGAGTTCCCACATATGCTGAGCACTTGTTGGCTGATTTTCCTTCACTCTGCATTCCAACTAATCCCAAAACATCTCAACTGGGTTGAGGTCAGGTGATTGTGGAGGCCAGGTCACCTGATGCAGCAATCCATCACTCTCCTTCTTGGACAAATAGCCCTTACACAGCCTGGAGGTGTGTTGGGTCATTGTCCTGTTGAAAAACAAATGATAGTCCCACTAAGCACAAACCAGATGGAATTACGTATCACTGCAGAATGCTGTGGTAGCCATGCTGGTTAAGTGTGCCTTGAATTCTAAATAAATGAGCGACAGTGTCACCAGCAAGGCACCCCCACCTCCATGCTTCATGGTGGGAACCACACATGCAGAGATTATCTGTTCTCCTACTCTGCGTTTCACAAAGACATGGCGGTTGGAACCAAAAATCTCACATTTGGACTCATCAGACCAAAGGACAGATTTCCACAGGTCTAACGTCCATTGCTCATGTTTCTTGGCCCAAGCAAGTCTCTTCTTCTTATTGGTGTCCTTTAGTAGTGGTTTCTTTGCTGCAATTCGACCATGAAGGCCTGATTCACACTGTCTCCTCTGAACAGTTGATGTTGAGATGTGTCTGTTACTTGAACTTTGTGAAGCATTTATTTGGGCCGCAATTTCTGAGGCTGGTAATGCTAATGAACTTATCCTCTGCAGCAGAGGTAACTCTGGGTCTTCCTTTCCTGTGGCGGTCCTCGTGAGAGCCAGTTTCATCATAGCACTTGATGGTTTTTGCGATTGCACTTGAAGAAACGTTTAAAGTTCATGAAATGTTCCAGTTCGACTGACCTTCATGTCTTAAAGTAATGATGGACTGTTGTTTCTCTTTGCTTATTTGAGCTGTTCTTGCCAAAATATAGACATGGTATTTTACCAAATAGGGCTATATTCTGTACACCCCCGTTACCTTGTCACAACACAAATGATTGGCTAAAACTCATTAAGAAGGAAAGAAATTCCACAAAGATTTTCTATTGGGTTCAGGTCTGGAGACTGGCTAGGCCACTCCAGGACCTTGAGATGCTTCTTACGGAGCCACTCCTTAGTTGCCCTGGCTGTGTGTTTCGGGTCGTTGTCATGCCGGAAGACCCAGCCACGACCCATCTTCAATGCTCTTACTGAGGGAAGGAGGTTGTTGGCCAAGATCTCGCGATACATGGCCCCATCCATCCTCCCCTCAATACGGTGCAGTCGTCCTGTCCCCTTTGCAGAAAAGCATCCCCAAAGAATGATGTTTCCACCTCCATGCTTCACGGTTGGGATGGTGTTCTTGGGGTTGTACTCATCCTTCTTCTTCCTCCAAACACGGCGAGTGGAGTTTAGACCAAAAAGCTCGATTTTTGTCTCATCAGACCACATGACCTTCTCCCATTCCTCCTCTGGATCATTCAGATGGTCATTGGCAAACTTCAGACGGGCTTGGACATGCGCTGGCTTGAGCAGGGGGACCTTGCGTGCGCTGCAGGATTTTAATCCATGACGGCGTAGTGTGTTACTAATGGTTTTCTTTGAGACTGTTGTCCCAGCTCTCTTCAGGTCATTGACCAGGTCCTGCCGTGTAGTTCTGGGCTGATCCCTCACCTTCCTCATGATCATTGATGCCCCACGAGGTGAGATCTTGCATGGAGCCCCAGACCGAGGGTGATTGACCGTCATCTTGAACATCTTCCATTTTCTAATAATTGCGCCAATAATTGCGCCTGATGTCCTTACACAGCTCTCTGGTCTTGGCCATTGTGGAGTGGTTGGAGTCTGTTTGATTGAGTGTGTGGACAGGTGTCTTTTATACAGGTAACGAGTTCAAACAGGTGCAGTTAATACAGGTAAGGAGTGGAGAACAGGAGGGCTTCTTAAAGAAAAACTAACAGGTCTGTGAGAGCCGGAATTCTTACTGGTTGGTAGGTGATCAAATACTTATGTCATGCAATAAAATGCAAATTAATTACTTAAAAATCATACAATGTGATTTTCTGTAAAAGAAATGTATGGTATTTTACTGTGCATTCTACAGTAATCTACTGTATTCAGTTTATAAAGTAAGTTACTGCCAAGGCAGCAGCTACTCTTCCTGGTGTCTGGCAAAATTAAGGCAGTTATACTATTTTAAAAACATTACAATACATTCATAACAGATTTCACAACACACCGTGTATATGCCCTCAGGCCCCTACTCAACTACCACATATCTACAACACAAAATCCATGTGTACGTGTGCGTAAAGTGCGTATATTATCTTGTGTGTGTATGCATGTGTCTGTGCCTATGTTTGTGTTGCTTCACAGTCCCCGCAGTGTATTTTTATCTGTTTTTTAAATCTGATTCTACTGCTTGCATCAGTTACCTGATGTGGACTAGAGTTCCATGTAGTCATGGCTCTATGTAGTACTGTGCGCCTCCCATAGTCTGTTCTGGACTTGGGGACTTTGAAGAGACCTCTGGTGGCATGTCTTGTGGGGTATGCATGGGTGTCTGAGCTGTGTGCTAGTCGTTTAAACAGACAGCTCGGTGCTTTCAACATGTCAATACCTCTCACAAATACAAGTAGTGAGGAAGTCAATCTCTCCTCTACTTTGAACCAGGAGATATTGACATGCATATTATTAATGTTTGCTCTCTGTGTACATCCAAGGGCCAGCTGTGCTGCCCTGTTCTGAGCCAATTGCAATTTTCCTAAGTCCCTCTTTGTGGCTCCTGACCACACGACTGAACAGTAGTCCAGGTGCGACAAAACTGCCTTGTTGAAAGTGCTGTTAAGAAGGTAGATTAGCACTTTATTATGGACAGACTTCTCCCCATCTTAGCTACTGTTGTATCAATATGTTTTGACCATGACAGTTTACAATCCAGGGCTACTCCAAGCAGTTTAGTCACCTCAACTTGCTCAATTTCCACATTATTTATTACAAGATTTAGTTGAGGTTCAGGGTTTAGTGAATGATTTGTCCCAAATACAATGCTTTAGCTTCCTAATAAATTTAGGACTAACTTATTCCTTGACACCCCATTCTGAAACTAACTGCAGCTCTTTAAGTTAAGTGTTGAAGTCATTTCAGTCGCTGTAGTAGCTGACATATATAGTGTTGAGACATCCGCATACATAGACACACTGGCTTGAGGGCACACACTTTCCAGTAGGCTTAAATTGAAGATATGGCAAATAGGAGTGGCAATATTGTCCGCTATTATCCTCAGTAATTTTCCATCCAAGTTGTCAGACCCTGGTGGCTTGTCATTGTTGATAGACAACAATATTTTTTCACCTCTTCCACACTCACTTTATGGAATTCAAAATTACAATTCTTGTCTTTCATAATTTCGTCAGACATATTTGGATGTGTAGTGTCAGCGTTTGTTGCTGGCATGTCATGCCTAAGTTTGATAATCCTACCAATGAAATAATCATTAAAGTAGTTGGCAATATCAGTCGGCTTTGTGATGAATGAGCCATCTGAGTCAATGAATGATGGAGCTGAGTTTGCCTTTTTCCCCAAAATTTCACTGAAGGTGCTTCAAAGCTTTTTACTATCATTCTTTATGTAATTTATCTTCGTTTCATAGTGTAGTTTCTTCTTTTTATTCAGTTTAGTCAATTTCTTTCTCAATTTGCAGTACGCTTGCCAATCGGTTGTGCAGCCAGACTTATTTGCCATTCCTTTTGCCTCATCCCTCTCAACCATACCATTTTTCAATTCCTCATCAATCCACGGGGATTCAACAGTTTTTACAGTCGTTTTCTTAATGGGTGCATGCTTATTAGTAACTGGGATAATCAATTTCATAAATGTGTCAAGTGCAACATCTGTTTGCTCCTCATTACACACCACGGACTAATACATATTATTTACATCAACAACATAGGAATCACTACAAAACTTATTGTATGATCTCTTATATACTATATTAGGCCCAGCCTTTGGAACTTTGGTTTTCCTAGATATGGCTACTATATTGTGATCACTACATCCGATGGACCTGGATACTGCTTTCAAGCACTTTTCTGCAGCATTAGCAAAGATGTGATCAATACATGTTGATGTTTTAATTTCTGTGCTGTTTGTAACTACCCTGGTAGGTTGACTGATAACCTGAACCAGGTTGCAGGCACTGGTTACATTTTGAAGCTTTTTCTTGAGTGGGCAGCTTGCTGAAAGCCAGTCAATATTTAAATCACCCAGAAAATATACCTCTCTGTTGATATCACATACATAATCAAAAATGTCACACGTTATCCAGATACTGACTGTTAGCACTTGGTGGTCTATAGCAGCTTCCCACAAGCTTCTTTAGGTAAGAAAGATTCACCTGTAGCCATATTACTTCCAACAGTATTTAACATGAGATCCTCTCTAATCTTTACAGGAATGTGGTTCTGAATATAAACAGCAACACCTCCACCACTGACATTTCTGTCTTTTCTGTAAATGTTATAACCTTATATTGCTACCACTGTATCATCAAAAGTATTGTCTAAGTGAGTTTCAGAGATAATCAGAATATGAATGTCATCTGTTACTAGCAAGTTATTAATTTCATGAACCTTGTTTCTTAAGATACATATGTTAACATGGGCTATTTTTCTGGGATGCTTTCTTGTTTTCATTGCTTTACTGGGAAGCTTAGCATAAGTAGATATTCTCATGTTATTTATGTTAGTGCAGGGTGAGCTGCACACAGTTGACTTCCTACTAGGGCACACCGCCTCGGTGCTAACAGCATAAATCTGGTCCATAGACACATGATTGCTGCATACAATAGCTGTAGGATCAGCAGAGGCATTCAGGGCAGTTAGAGGGACATAAATTAGGTTACTTACATTGTGTCTACCAATGCCCCTGGTATAATGTACATTTGCTAAAGCATTATGATGACTCAGCGAAACTATGGTAGGGATTAACTGAGCTGGGCTTGGGTCATTGATAAATCACATGTGATTTTATGTGAAGTTAATGTGATAACATGTGACAACATGTGAAGCAACATGTGAAAACATGAAATTATAAGTGATAACCTTTGCGCACATGTGAAAACATGAAATTTGAGTCATGGGGATGCTAAATGTTAACATGTGACACCATGGAACTACACGTGACAAAATTGCAGGTGTCAAATGTCATAGAGAATATTTTACTTTAAAGCCATCATTTACATTCATTCAATTTAAATAGTAATTGTCCCCTGCAGGTTTTGTCTAGTTCTATAAAAGGACAGTATGCTGCTGTATTCTGATTTCATTAAGTACTATGACCACACTTGGAACTCAGCCTTAACTGGGCTTTGAACTTATATCCTCCTGGTCGCTAGCAACCTGAAATGTCCTGCTACATGTCCTTCTACACCACCAGGTCTGTGAGCATAAAATAGATATGGCCTGGTGATGGGGGAAAAAATAGATACAGTTACATATCGGATATTATTTTTGACGATATATCGTATCGTTTTGGCAATCTCACAATATTATTGTTGCACTAGTTGGCTGTACCTGCAATAAAACTCCAGTATTTTTCCTTCATTGCTTGTTCTCCATCTTGTTTTTAAATAGGGAGACAATTTGTTTTCAGCACTTTTATTTCCATGACTGATCAAAACTCGTTTTGTCATGGCTCTCTCTTGTCGCTCTGCAGCAGACATATGGTGAGCAATATGTTTGGATCATCGAATCGCAATAAAATCACAGTATCGAATCGCAATAAAAACTGTATTGAATCGCAATACATATAGAATCGCAATACATGTCGTATCGGCACATAAGTATCGTAATAATATCGTATCGTGTGGTCCCTGGCAATTCCAAGCCCTAATATGGCCAAAGACTTATTGGCAAGAATACCTTTCTGCACTTTGCTAAAAGTTACCCAGAATCAAGTCAATAATTGTGTGGTTATTTTAAAAAGGTATAATTGACATTAATTCAATTTAAATAGTCATGGGACCCCAGATTTTGTCTAGTTCCCGGTTTGTTCCACAGACCTGGAGGCGTAGCAGGAAATTCAGGTTGCTGTCAAGTATGAAAATGTATGCACTCACTAACTGTAAGTCGCTCTGGATAAGAGCGTCTGCTAAATGACTAAAATGTAAATGTAAATCTCCCTTACAAACCACATGATTTCACATGTGGAAAACATGTGAGAATGTGTTTTTGGAACATATCAAGTGACATTTCACATTAAATCATTTGCAAATGTGTTTTTGGAACACTTCACATGAGATCATGTTTTCACAAGTGCTTACATGTTGTCACATGTAAGTTTTATGTTATCACATGTTATCACATTAACTTCACATAAGATCACATGTGATCACGTGAAATTCATGTGGTTTTTCCGGTGAGGGCCATGTTAGGATGTTCTCAAGACATTTGTTGTACCAGTCATCAGGACGTCACGTGATGGTCGGTATGGTGGTTTTAAAGTAAGAGGTACCATGTTCAGCTAAAATATGACCCCACCTGGGATTTGAACTCACAACCTCTGGATTTGAAGTGTGCTGATCTTTCTGCTGCGCCACAAAGTCTGTAGCATTCCCTTACACATTCATTACCTATCAATACATCTTCGCACTTAGCAAAAGAGTTCCATCTGCACTGCTAGTTATCAGTTAATCTGACTATTCTCTCAACATTGATTTCAAATCATTATTTCTGAAATGTTGGGGTTTTCTGTATAGTTGTCTAATGTTGGTGGGGCATATTATTCTGTTTCAATGTTACTGCTGAATCACTATGGTAAATATAATAGTTTTCCTTGAGTGTATTTTTAACACAGCTGAGATTTACTTTGAAGTCCAAAGTGTAGGTAGGAATACAGGTGAAATCAGTTATTGACACACACAGACATAGTGGTGTAGCAGGAAGATCGGAATGGTGTGAACCAAGAGGTTGTGAGGACACGATGAATAATAATGACTGTATAAACATACACAATATAGTCATGTATGTCAAAGTGTGTCAAATATGTAAATTAAAAAACACTATGTTAAAATCATTGTGTGAGTGTGTATAATAATGACAGATTTTTCTTGTCAAATGTTGAAATGTCACATGTGAAGTGTTCCAAAAACACGTGATTTCACATATGAATACATGTGATTTTCCATATGTGAAATCATGTGGTTATTCCGTAAGGGCATACAGATAATGTAAGAATAACAGATCCTTTAATAAAGCACAGAGAGGGGAAACACTGAGAAGTACCTACAGTGGGGGAAAAAACTATTTAGTCAGCCACCAATTGTGCAAGTTCTCCCACTTAAAAAGATGAGAGAGGCCTGTAATTTTCATCATAGTTACATGTCAACTATGACAGACAAAATGAGAAAAAAAAATCCTGAAAATCACATTGTAGGATTTTTAATGAATTTATTTGCAAATGGTGGAAAATAAGTATTTGGTCAATAACAAAAGTTTCTCAATACTTTGTTATATACCCTTTGTTGGCAATGACACAGGTCAAACGTTTTCTGTAAGTCTTCACAAGGTTTTCACACACTGTTGCTGGTATTTTGGCCCATTCCTCCATGCAGATCTCCTCTAGAGCAGTGATGTTTTGGGGCTGTCGCTGGGCAACACAGACTTTCAACTCCCTCCAAAGATTTTCTATGGGGTTGAGATCTGGAGACTGGCTAGGCCACTCCAGGACCTTGAAATGCTTCTTACGAAGCCACTCCTTTGTTGCCCGGGCGGTGTGTTTGGGATCATTGTCATGCTGAAAGACCCAGCCACGTTTCATCTTCAATGCCCTTTCTGATGGAAGTAGGTTTTCACTCAAAATCTCACGATACATGGCCCCATTCATTCTTTCCTTTACACGGATCAGTCGTCCTGGTCCCTGTGCAGAAAAACAGCCCCAAAGCATGATGTTTCCACCCCCATGCTTCACAGTAGGTATGGTGTTCTTTGGATGCAACTCAGCATTCTTTGTCCTCCAAACACGACGAGTTGAGTTTTTACCAAAAAGTTCTATTTTGGTTTCATCTGACCATATGACATTCTCCCAAACCTCTTCTGGATCATCCAAATGCACTCTAGCAAACTTCAGACGGGCCTGGACATGTACTGGCTTAAGCAGGGGGACAAGTCTGGCACTGCAGGATTTGAGTCCCTGGCGGCATAGTGTGTTACTGATGGTAGGCTTTGTTACTTTGGTCCCAGCTCTCTGCAGGTCATTCACTAGGTCCCCCCATGTGGTTCTGGGATTTTTGCTCACCGTTCTTGTGATCATTTTGACCCCACGGGGTGAGATCTTGCGTGGAGCCCCAGATCGAGGGAGATTATCAGTGGTCTTGTATGTCTTCCATTTCCTAATAATTGCTCCCACAGTTGATTTTTTTTCTCAATTTGTCTGTCATAGTTGACGTGTACCTATGATGAAAATTACAGGCCTCTCTCATCTTTTTAAGTGGGAGAACTTGCACAATTGGTGGCTGACTAAAAACTTTTTTTCCCCACTGTATATTACTGTTAGTCTTAATTTTCTAGTTGTTGTTTAACATACTGTATTCCTAGGTGTGATAACAGCAGAAGGCTTAAGTCTCATTAAGTGTGTCATACCTTAAGCTGCAGAGCCGAAAGCTAAAAAGCTGCCTGTGCAGTCTCTCTCTCTCTCTCTCTCTCTCTCTCTCTCTCTCTTTCCCCACTGCTCCAGCTGAAACAGCACACCGTGTGTAGTATGAGGACACACGCACACATACACACACCAACAACAAGGTCTATGCTCTGACCTTTCACCTCTGAGGGTAACACAGTAGGGGTAAT
The DNA here is from genome assembly GCF_964263955.1 of Coregonus lavaretus. NCBI lineage: Eukaryota > Metazoa > Chordata > Actinopteri > Salmoniformes > Salmonidae > Coregonus > Coregonus lavaretus. The sequence goes on along the minus strand of NC_140008.1, from coordinate 37,003,896 downwards.
GTTCCTCTACCAATAACATGACCCCCTCAACACTGACCTGACATGAAAAATGAGGGGCTCTGATAAATTGAGACAGCGCTTGCCTCTCTGCAACACTTAGGCCTACATCATTTTGATGATATCTAAGCTTAAAAATCATACAAGAAGCTTAAACAAATGTAGGCTATTGCAAAGTCTCATTTAGATCAAAAGTCTGATAAAGCTATTTAAAAATGTATCCAAGGAGACTTAAGCACCAAGGTAACAATGATCTGTATACAGTTTCAAGACACTGACCTTCTAGCTACCAATTATGGATGATTGAGAACACAGCAATATGCTGCTGTGGGGTAATTCCATGGTAACTAAATTACGCTTTGACTCAGCTTTTTCACTTCAAAATGTATACCAAACAAAAACCATTGATTTAAAAGTTTAACAAACCATACAACTCTATGAACAAGGACTACTTTTAACAATTTCCACAGAAAATGTTACAAAAACTAAGTTAGTGGAAGAACTGTGCAGATGCAAACTGTGGTAACGGAAATCTCCCTCAGGTTTGTATGCGAACACGTTTTCCAAAAAGGTGTAAATATCTGCTCCGAATTAAGATTCAAAGATCTCTGCAGAAAGAATGGTGTGTCAGCTATGAGTTTTATTCACTTAATAATTCATTTAAAAACATTATATCAGTAAAATCACTAACTAATTGGTAGGTCTACCTTTACTTGTTACTTCTGTGAACTTTCATTATCCTCCCTCCTCCTGAGGGAGAGACATTAGAAAATATTGTATCTTAAAGATATGTGGGTTTCTGGTAACAGAATTACAAGGCACAAGGCAACATGTTTCCAAAACGTAATATAAGTGCTGATATTAGTTGGCAGGGATCTTTATGTCAACATTATTGTGTTTTAATGTTTTTCTGATACCTTTTAAGACTTTTTCCGGAAGTTTTTTTCTAAAACCCCTTTTCCATCTGTTTATCCAGAAATCAAAGCCTTGCTACATTTTTAAGACGGAAAATGGTTGAACATTTATCTATGCCTTAATTTCCCCCAAATATAGACTCTTAGCTTTCATTTGACACCCAATTTGATTTGCTCCTTTGAACTTCACATGTTGGTGCTCATGGGTCCTTTTCGATTTAAATGCCCTGTATCAGCGCAGATGGATCACAGCCTAACGAAATGTCAATCACAACAATCAAGCCAATAAGGGTTGGCGGCTGTGCAGAGGCTGGGACAGTGTGTCAGAGCAGGCAAATCACGTCAGGCCTTATTTAAAATAAAATAACATTTTATTTGTCATATGTGCCGAATACAACAGGTACCTGAATAGAACAACCTTACGGTGAAATGCTTACTTACAAGCCCTTAACCAACAATGCAGTTTAAAGAAAATATTTACTAAATAAACTAAAGTTCCAAGTCAATGTGCGGGGGTACAGGTTAGTCGAGGTAATTTGTACATGTAGGTAGGGGTAAAGTGACTATGCATAGATAATAAACATCGAGAAGCAGCAGTGTAAAAACAAATGGGGGGGGGGACAATATAAATAGTCCGGGTGGCCATTTGATTAATTGTTCAGCAGTCTTATGGCTTGGGGTTAGAAGCTGTTAAGGAGCCTTTTGGACCTAGACTTGGCGCTCCAGTACCGCTTACCGTGCAGTACTAGAGAGAACAGTCTATGACTTGGGTTACAGGAGTCTTTGACCATTTTTGGGGGCCTTCCTCTGACACCGCCTAGTATATTGGACCTGGATGGCAGGTAGCTTGGTACCAGTGATGTACTGGGCCGTACGCACTACCCTCTGTAGCGCCTTACGGTCGGATGCTGAGCAGTTGCCATACCACGCGGTGATGCAACCGGTCAGGATGCTCTCAATGGTGCAGCTGTATAACTTTGATGATGAAGACCCCAAGGAACTTGAAACTCTTGACCCGCTCCACTACAGCCCCATCGATGTGAATGGGGGCATGTTCGGCCCTCCTTTTCCTTTAGTCCACAATCAGCTCCTTTCTCTTGCTCACGTTGAGGAGAGGTTGTTGTCCTGGCACCACACTGCAAGGTCTCTCACCTCCTCCCTATAGGCTCTCATTGTTGTCTGTGATCAGGCCTACCACTGTTGTGTCATCAGCAAACTTAATGACGGTGTTGGAGTCGTGTTTGGCAACGCAGTCATGGGGGAACAGGGAGTACAGGAGGGGGCTGAGCACGCACCCCTAAGGGGCCCCCGTGTTGAGGATCAGCATGGCAGATGTGTTGTTGCCTACCCTTACCACCTGGGGGCGGCCTGTCAAGAAGTCCAGGCTCCAGTTGCAGAGGGAGGTGTTTAGTCCCAGGGTCCTTAGCTTAGTGATGAGCTTTGTGGGCACTATGGTGTTAAACGCTGAGCTGTAGTCTAAGAACAGCATTCTCACATAGGTGTTCCTTTTGTCCAGGTGGGAAAGGGCAGTGTGGAGTGCGATTGAGATTGCGTCATCTGTGGAGCTGTTGGGGCGGTATGCAAATTGGAGTGGGTCTAGGGTTTCCGGGATGATGCTGTTGATATGAGCCATGACCAGCCTTTCAAAGCACTTCATTGCTACCAACGTGAGTGCTACGGGGTGGTAGTCATTTAGGAAGGTTACCTTCGCTTCCTTGGGCACAGGGACTATGGTGGTCTGCTTGAAACATGTAGGTATTACAGACTCGGTCAGGGAGAGGTTGAAAATGTCAGTGAAGACACTTGCCAGTTGGTCCGCGCATGCTCTGAGTACACGTCCTGGTAATCCGTCTGGCCCCGCAGCCTTGTGAATGTTAACCTGTTTATAAGGTATTTCTCACATCGGCGATGGAGAGCGTGATCACAGGGTGGTCCGGAACAGCTGGTGCTCTCATTCAGGCTTCAGTGTTGCTTGCCTCGAAGCGAGCATAAAAGGCATTTCGCCCGTTTGATAGGCTCGCGTCACTGGGCAGCTCACGGCTGGGTTTCCCTTTGAAGTCTGTAATAGCTTGCAAGCCCTGCCACATCCGACAAACGTCAGAACCGGTGTAGTAGGATTCAATCTTAGTCCTGTATTGACGCTTTGCCTGTTTGATGGTTCGTCGGAGGGCATAGTGGGATTTCTTATAAGCGTCCGGATTAGTTTCCCGCTCATTGAAAGTGGCAGCTCTAGCCTTTAGCTCGGTGCGAATGTTGCCTGTAATCCATGGCTTCTGGTTGGGATATGTATGTACGGTCACTGTGGGGACAATGTCGTCGATGCACTTATTGATGAAGCTCCTCAATGCCATTGCGTGAATCACAGAACATATTCCAGTCTGTGCTAGCAAAACAGTCCTGTAGGGTAGCATCCGCGTCATCTGACCACTTCCGTATTGAGCGAGTCACTGGTACTTACTGCTTTAGTTTTTGCTCTTAAGCATCGCCTATGCTACCCTCCAGTCCCTCGACTTCTTGGCGCTGACGGAAACATGGATTATCACAGAAAACACTGCTACTACTGCTCTCTCCTTGTCTGACCATGTGTTCTCGCATACCCAGAGAGCATCTGGTCAGCGGGGCGGTGGCACAGGAATCCTCATCTCTCCCAAGTAGACATTCTCTCTTTCTCCCCTGACCCATCTGTCTATCTCCTCATTTGAATTCCATGCTGTCACAGTCACTAGCCCATTCAAGCTTAACATCCTTATCATTTATCACCAGGTTCCCTTGGAGAGTTAATCAATGAGCTTGACGCCTTGATAAGTTCCTTTCCTGAGGATGGCTCACCCCTCACAGTTCTGGGTGACTTTAACCTCCCTACGTCTACATTTGACTCATTTCTCTCTGCCTCCTTCTTTCCACTCCTCTCCTCTTTTGACCTCACCCTCTCACCATCTCCCCCTACTCACAAGGCAGGCAATACGCTTGACCTCATCTTTACTAGATGCTGTTCTTCTACTAATCTCACTGCAACTCCCCTCCAAGTCTCCGACCACTACTTTGTATCCTTTTCTCCCTCGCTCTCCTCCAACACTACTCACTCTGCCCCTACTCAGATGGTAATGCGCCGTCGCAACCTTCGCTCTCTCTCTCCCGCTACTCTCTCCTCTTCCATCCTATCATCTCTTCCCTCTGCTCAATCCTTCTCCCTCCAATCTCTTGATTCTGCCTCCTCAACCCTCCTCTCCTCCCTTTCTGCATCCTTTGACTCTCTATGTCCCCTATCCTCCCGGCCGGCTCGGTCCTCCCCTCCTGCTCCGTGGCTTGACGACTCATTGCGAGCTCACAGAACAGGGCTCCGGGCAGCCAAGCGGAAATGGAGGAAAACTAGACTCCCTGCGGACCTGGCATCTTTTAACTCCCTCCTCTCTACATTTTCTTCCTCTGTTTCAGCTGCAAAAGCCACTTTCTACCACTCTAAATTCCAAGCATCTGCCTCTAACCCTAGGAAGCTCTTTGCCACCTTCTCCTCCCCCCTCCTCCCTCTCTGTGGATGACTTCGTCAACCATTTTGAAAAGAAGGTTGACGACATCCGATCCTCGTTTGTTAAGTCAAATGACACCGCTGGTCCTGCTCAAACTGCACTACCCTATGCTGACTTCTTTCTCCCCTCTCTCTCCAGATGAAATCTTGCGACTTGTGACGGCCGGCCGCCCAACAACCTGCCCGCTTGACCCTATCCCCTCCTCTCTTCTCCAAACCATTTCCGGAGACCTTCTCCCTTACCTCACCTCGCTCATCAACTCATCCTTGACCGCTGGCTATGTCCCTTCCATCTTCAAGAGAGCGAGAGTTGCACCCCTTCTCAAAAAACCTACACTCGATCCCTCCGATGTCAACAACTACAGACCAGTATCCCTTCTTTCTTTTATCTCCAAAACTCTTGAGCGTGCCGTCTTTAGCCAACTCTCTTGTTATCTCTCTCAGAATTACCTTCTTGATCCAAACCAGTCAGGTTTCAAGACTGGTCATTCAACTGAGACTGCTCATCTCTGTGTCATGGAGGCTCTCCGCACTGCTAAAGCTAACTCTCTCTCCTCTGCTCTCGTCCTTCTAGACCTATCTGCTGCCTTTGATACTGTGAACCATTGGATCCTCCTCTCCACCCTCTCCGAGTTGGGCATCTCCAGCGCAGCTCACTCTTGGATTGCGTCCTACCTGACAGGTTGCTCCTACCAGGTGGCGTGGCGAGAATCTGTCTCCGCACCACGTGCTCTCACCACTGGTGTCCCCCAGGGCTCAGTTTTAGGCCCTCTCCTATTCTCGCTATACACTAAGTCACTTGGCTCTGTCATATCCTCACATGGCCTCTCCTATCATTGCTACGCAGACGACACACAATTAATCTCCTCCTTTCCCCCTTCTGATAACCAGGTGGCGAATCGCATCTCTGCATGTCTGGCAGACATATCAGTGTGGATGACGGATCACCACCTCAAGCTGAACCTCGGCAAGACGGAGCTGCTCTTCCTCCCGGGGATGGACTGCCCGTTCCATGATCTCGCCATCACGGTTGACAACTCCGTTGTGTCCTCCTCCCAGAGTGCAAAGAGCCTTGGCGTGACCCTGGACAACACCCTGTCGTTCTCCGCTAACATCAAGGCGGTGACCCGATCCTGTAGGTTCATGCTCTACAAAATTCGCAGAGTACGACCCTGCCTTATACAGGAAGCGGCACAGGTCCTAATCCAGGCACTTGTCATCTCCCGTCTGGATTACTGCAACTCGCTGTTGGCTGGGCTCCCTGCCTGTGCCATTAAACCCCTACAACTCATCCAGAACGCTGCAGCCCGTCTGGTGTTCAACCTTCCCAAGTTCTCTCATGTCACCCCGCTCCTCCGCACACTCCACTGGCTTCCAGTTGAAGCTCGCATCTGCTACAAGACCATGGTGCTTGCCTACGGAGCTGTGAGGGGAACGGCACCTCCGTACCTTCAGGCTCTGATCAGTCCCTACACCCAAACGAGGGCATTGCATTCATCCACCTCTGGCCTGCTGGCCCCCCTACCTCTGCGGAAGCACAGTTCCTGCTCAGCCCAGTCAAAACTGTTGGCTGCTCTGGCACCCCAATGGTGGAACATGCTCCCTCATGACGCCAGGACAGCGGAGTCACTCACCACCTTCCGGAGACACTTGAAACCCCACCTCTTTAAGGAATACCTGGGATAGGATAAAGTAATCCTTCTACCGCCCCTTACCCCACCCCAAAGGAGACATTTAAAAAATATATATATATATATTGTAAAGTGGTTGTCCCACTGGCTATCATAAGGTGAATGCACCAATTTGTAAGTCGCTCTGGATAAGAGCGTCTGCTAAATGACTAAAATGGAAAATGGAAATGGAAAGCAGGAATCAGGCGGATAGAATTATGGTCAGATTTGCCAAATGGAGGGCGAGGGAGAGCTTTGTATGCGTCTCTGTGTGCGGAGTAAAGGTGGTCTAGAGTTTTTTTCCCTCTGGTTGCACATGTGACATGCTGGTAGAAATTAGGTAAAACGGATTGAAGTTTGCCTGCATTAAAGTCCCCTGCCACTAGGAGCGCCACTTCTTGATGAGCATTTTCTTGTTCGCTTATGGCCTTATACAGCTCGTTGAGTGCAGTCTTCGTGCCATTGTCGGTTTGTGGTGGTAAATAGACGGCTACGAAAAATATAGACGAAAACTCTCTTGGTAGATAGTGTGGTCTACAGCTTATCATGAGGTACTCTACCTCAGGCGAGCAATACCTCGAGCATATCTTAATATTAGACATTGCGCACCAGCTGTTATTGACAAATAGACACACACCCACACCCCTCGTCTTACCGGACGTAGCGGTCCTGTCGATGCACGGAAAACCCAGCCAACTGTATTTTATCCGTGTCGTCGTTCAGCTACGACTCAGTGAAACATAAGATATTACAGTTTTTAATGTCCTGTTGGTAGGATAGTCTCGAACGGAGCTCATCCAGTTTATTCTCCAGTGATTGCACGTTGGCCAATAGAACGGATGGTGGAGGCGGGTTACCCACTCGCCGACAAATTCTCAAAAGGCACCCTGATCTGCGCCCCCTGTATTTCCTTATTTTCTTCGTGCGAATGACGGGGATTTGAGCCTTGTCCGGGAGCAACATTGAAAAAAAATACAAATTCACCATGTGTCTGCCTTGATGTTCAAAAAACTCCACAGACCCCTCTTGCGCAGTGGAATCCAGAACCCATGCGTGACCACTTGGTTAAGGCGACACCCTTCTGCCGAGGACACCCAAACCAGAGTGGCCACTGCAAAACCCAAGGAGCCTGACCCTCTCTGGAAGATGCTGTAGCCTTGCTTGGGATATTTAGCCTAAATTGGCTATTGATTGAGACGCAGGGCCCATTCTAGCTTGGTATGTCAGGGTGGGCAATTGGAACATTTTTAATTGGGCCAAGTTGGATGTAATAATGCATTTAGGTTATAGTTTATTGAGATGCATGAATACACCACACCAAAAGCTTGATTTGATGTCTGTTTTAAAACGAATTTCCTGCAATTCTACGTAGTAATGATTTATGGTTCACTACATGGTAAATGTATTTAATAGCATGTTTAATCTATGCAAATAAATTCTAGGAATTAATAGTTCACCTCTCTGTTTTCTTTTATTCTGTAATAGGGTATATTGTAACCATGTGTTCAAGCTAATGAAATCAATGTTTATTTATGATACAGCGTGTTAGCTACACAATACAATGAAATGCCTACTCGCAATAAAGCTCTCCTTGCAAACAGTGCAAGGATATTAAGCTATATGTATTTGTATTTACATTAGGCTATAACCTACAAATAGCTATACCACGTAGCCGTAGGCCTATTAGCCTATAGGCCTACTGAATATTATTGTTTGGGTTCATGAACTGGCTAAATGGCAGAGCTATCCTTCAGCACCACAAGTTGGTTCAACTTCTTTAACATCATTGCACGATCCTGGCACTGTCCTTTCAGCACCAAGAAGGGCGTGCCAATCTCATCTAGATCTGTTTTCGACGCCTAATAGTCATACTCATCACTTATTATTATTAATTACAAATAGATTATCACTTCTCACAATGGTGCATGTTTAGTAAAGTTATATCAAAACTGAATCAATGTCTCGCAAGATCACATTATGATTAATCTGCATTCCTCAAAACAGAACCGAATATTAGCATGATAGGCCTAATGTGTACATTTGACTCTGCAGAGGCAGATGTAGAGGTGTTCTATAGGATAGAATGGAAACAATGGCCTGTCAAACTAAAAGCCTTTTCCTCTTTTGTTTTGTTTGATTGATGGTAGCCGACTGTTACACCAAAAACACCTCCTCATTTCTATGATTGGCATGGAGATGCAGTTTGGACATTTCACCAGTAAAACGTGAAGAATTATAATTCAAGATTGACAGTGATGATGGCCGATTTAGAAATTAGGTAACCTATGCCTAACTTGGTGTTTGAGGGTATTAAAAATATAACATTTTCTTTAGACAATATGTGTGGGCATTGGCAGACGTTGCAATGGGAGGATGCATTTTATGCATATTATATAATGATAGGCTGGCTATTCCATTGGCTAAATCTGTTGGTACAAACTTTGATTGTGGAAATTATGACCTTTTTTTTTTTATTACGATCCCCACCTACAAAAATAGCACTACACCACTGCCCATCGTGGAGTTGAGTTTAGTCGGCTACCATCAATCAAACAAAACAAAAGAGGAAAAGGCTATTAGCTTGACAGGCCATTGTTTCCATTCTATCCTATAGAACTCCTCTACATTTGCCTCTGCAGAGTCAAATGTATACATTTAAACACAGTGTATATTTCATGAGATTGGCGTTACACAGGCCTAGCCCTACACTAAAATACAGTAGTACCCAATAAACCAAGGAAAGCAGTAAGCAAGACTAATAACTAAAACATTTCTCAAGTGCGTTCGCTGCCAGACCAATATAAATACTTAGACAAATACTTAGACCATCAGACAAACATATATAGTCACGATATGAACAGTAAATTCGAAGTTGACACTGTTAGCTGACTAACGTTACTTAGCAGTAGGCAAGCCAGCAGGCTAGCTTTGCCTTTGATAACGGAAATGTAAACAATCATCGGAGCTCTCTGCAAAGTGAGACAAACTAAGATCGTGACTCCAATCCAATGTTAAAATAAAGCTTTCATATGTGTCACAATATTTTGTCAAATAAATAGATAACATAGGGTAACTTACAATGCAGCTGTTGAATGAAAAATTCCAGCTAACCTTTAACGAAATCAACTTTCAGGTTGCCACTTCCTGCAACGCCCAGTCGGTGATGTCATCACGCAATCTACTTTGCATCCCACTAAGAGCATCAGAGCCATCAGCTCAGGAGCTGGGTTGAGTGAGTACAATTTTGTATGGTGTTGATAGTTACTCAAAACACTGTAGCTTAAAATGCATTGTACTACTGAGCATACAAAACATTAGAAACACCTAATCTATCCATGATGTAGACTGACCAGGTGAATGCTATGATCCCTTATTGATGTCACTTGTTAAATCCACTTCAATCAGTGTAGATGAACGGGAGAAGACAGGTTAAAGAGGATTTTTAAGCCTTGAGACAATTGAGACATGGATTGTGTGTGTGCCTTTAAGAGGGTGAATGGGGAAGACAAAATATTTAAGTGCCTTTGAACAGGGGATGGTAGTAGGTGCCAGGCCCACCGGTTTGAGTGTGTCAAGATCCGCAACGCTGCTGCGTTTTTAACGCTCAACAGTTTCTCATGTGTATCAAGAATGGTCCACCACCCAAAGGACATCCAGCCAACTTGACACAACTGTGGGAAGCATTGGAGTCAACATTGTCCAGCATCCATGTGGAACACTTCTGACACCTTGTAGAACCATGCCCGACGAATTGAGGCTGTTCTCGGGGCAAAAGGGGGTGCAAATCAATATTAGTAAGGTATAACAAATATTTTGTACACTCAGTGTGTATATATATGTATATATACTGAACAAAAATATAAACACAACATGCAACAATTTCAAAGATTTTACAGAGTTACAGTTCAAATAAGGAAATCAGTCCAATTTAAAAAAATTAATTAGGCCCTAATCAATGGATTTCACATGACTGGGCAGGGGCGCAGCCATGGGTGAGCCTGGGAGGGCATAAGCCCATCCACTGGGGAGCCAGGCCCAGCCAATCAGAATGAGTTTTCCCCCACAAAAAGGCTTAATTACAGACAGAAATACGCCTCGCAACCCCTCAGACAATCCCACAGGTGAAGAAGCCGGATGTGGAGGTCCTGGGCTGGTGTGGTTATACATGGTCTGCGGTTGTGAGGCCGGTTGGAGGTACTGCCAAATTCTCTAAAATGACATTGGAGGCGGTTTATGGTAGAGAAACAAACATTCAATTTTCTGGCAACAGCTCTGGTGGACATTCCAGCAGTCAGCATGCCAATTGCACACTCCCTCAACTTGAGACATCTATTGTGTTGTGTGACAAAACTGCACATTTTAGAGTGGCCTTTTATTGTCAACCGGCTCCTGAGTGGCGCAGTGGTCTAAGGCACTGCATCGCAGTGCTAACTGTGCCACTAGAGATCCTGGTTCGAATCCAGGCTCTGTCGCAGCCGGCCGCGACCGGGAGACTCATGGGCGGCGCACAATTGGCCCAGCATCGTCCACGGTAGGGGAGGGAATGGCCGGCAGGGATGTAGCTCAGTTGATAGAGCATGGCGTTTGCAACGCCAGGGTTGTGGGTTCGATTCCCATGGGGGGCCAGTATAAAAAAAAACTAAAAATATATAAAAACTAAAAAAATAATATATATATAAAAAAAATAAAAATAATTACAACTGTAAGTCGCTCTGGATAAGAGCGTCTGCTAAATGACAAAAATGTAAATGTAATTGTCCCCAGCACAAGGTGCACCTGTGTAATGATCATGCTGTTTAATCAGCTTCTTGATATGCCACACCTGTCAGGTGTATGGATTATCTTGGCAAAGGATACATTCTTACTAACAGGGATGTAAACAGATTTGTGCTCAACATTTTTGAGGAATAAGCTTTTGTGCGTATGGACACTTTCTGGGATCTTTTATTTCAGCTCATGAAACATGGGACCAACACATTACATGTTGCGTTTATATTTTTGTTCAGTATATATATATATATATATATATATATATATATATATATATATATATACAGTGAGGGAAAAAAGTATTTGATCCCCTGCTGATTTTGTACGTTTGCCCACTGTCAAAGAAATGATCAGTCTATAATTTTAATGGTAGGTTTATTTGAACAGTGAGAGACCGAATAAAAACAAAAAAATCCAGAAAAACGCATTTAAATTTTTTATAAATTGATTTGCATTTTAATGAGGGAAATAAGTATTTGACCCCCTCTCAATCAGAAAGATTTCTGGCTCCCAGGTGTCTTTTATACAGGTAACGAGCTGAGATTAGGAGCACACTCTTAAAGGGAGTGCTCCTAATCTCAGTTTGTTACCTGTATAAAAGACACCTGTCCACAGAAGCAATCAATCAATCAGATTCCAAACTCTCCACCATGGCCAAGACCAAAGAGCTCTCCAAGGATGTCAGGGACAAGATTGTAGACCTACACAAGGCTGGAATGGGCTACAAGACCATCGCCAAGCAGCTTGGTGAGAAGGTGACAACAGATGGTGCGATTATTCGCAAATGGAAGAAACACAAAATAACTGTCATTCTCCCTCTGCCTGGGGCTCTATGCAAGATCTCACCTTGTGGAGTTGCAATGATCATGAGAACGGTGAGGAATCAGCCCAGAACTACACGGGAGGATCTTGTCAATGATCTCAAGGCAGCTGGGACCATAGTCACCAAGAAAACAATTGGTAACACACTACGCCGTGAAGGACTGAAATCCTGCAGCGCCCGCAAGGTCCCCCTGCTCAAGAAAGCACATATACAGGGCCGTCTGAAGTTTGCCAATGAACATCTGAATGATTCAGAGGAGAACTGGGTGAAAGTGTTGTGGTCAGATGAGACCAAAATCGAACTCTTTGGTATCAACTCAACTCGCCGTGTTTGGAGGAGGAGGAATGCTGCCTATGACCCCAAGAACACCATCCCCACCGTCAAACATGGAGGTGGAAACATTATGCTTTGGGGGTGTTTTTCTGCTAAGGGGACAGGACAACTTCACCGCATCAAAGGGACGATGGACGGGGCCATGTACCGTCAAATCTTGGGTGAGAACCTCCTTCCCTCAGCCAGGGCATTGAAAATGGGTCGTGGATGGGTATTCCAGCATGACAATGACCCAAAACACACGGCCAAGGCAACAAAGGAATGGCTCAAGAAGAAGCACATTAAGGTCCTGGAGTGGCCTAGCCAGTCACCAGACCTTAATCCCATAGAAAATCTGTGGAGGGAGCTGAAGGTTCGAGTTGCCAAACGTTAGCCTCGAAACCTTAATGACTTGGAGAAGATCTGCAAAGAAGAGTGGGACAAAATCCCTCCTGAGATGTGTGCAAACCTGGTGGCCAACTACAAGAAACGTCTGACCTCTGTGATTGCCAACAAGGGTTTTGCCACCAAGTACTAAGTCATGTTTTGCAGAGGGTTCAAATACTTATTTCCCACATTGAAATGCAAATCAATTCATAACGTTTTTGACATGTGTTTTTCTTGATTTTTAGTTGTTATTCTGTCTCTCACTGTTCAAATAAACCTACCATTAAAATTATAGACTGATCATTTCTTTGTCAGTGGGCAAACGTACAAAATCAGCAGGGGATCAAATACTTTTTTCCCTCACTGTATATACAGTACCAGTCAAAAGTTTGGACACACCTACGCATTCAAGGGTTTTTCTTTATTTTTACAACTTTCTACATTGTAGAATAATAGTGAAGACATCAAAATTATGAAATAACACACATGGAATCATATAGTAATAAATCAAAATATATTTTATACTTGTGATTCTTCAAATAGCCACATTTTGCCTTGATGACAGCATTCTCTCAACCAGCTTCATGAGGTAGTCACCTGGAATGCATTTCAATTAACAGGTGTGCCTTCTTAAAAGTTAATTTGTGGAATTTATTTCCTTCTTAATGCGTATGAGCCAATCAGTTGTGTTGTGACAAGATAGGGGTGTATAAAGAAGATAGCCCTATTTGGTGAAAGACCAAGTCCATATTATGGCAAGAACAGCTCAAATAAGCAAAGAAACGACAGTCCATTATTACTTTAAGACATGAAGGTCAGTCAATATGGAAAATGTCAAGAGACCTGCTTGGGCCAAGAAACACAAGTAATGGACATTAGACCGGTCTGGAGTCCAAATTGGAGATTTTTGGTTTAAACCCCCGTGTCTTTGTGAGACGTGGTGTGAGTGAACGGATGATCTCCGCATGTGTAGTTCCCACCGTAAAGCATGGAGGCGGAGGTGTTATGGTGTGGGGGTGCTTTGCTGGTGACTCTGTTTGTGATTTATTTAGAATTCAAGGCACACTTAACCAGCATGGCTACCACAGCATTCTGCAGCGATACGCCATCCCATCTGGTTTGGGCTTAGTGGGACTATCATTTGTTTTTCAACAGGACAATGACCCAACACACCTCCAGGCTGTGTAAGGGCTATTTTACCAAGAAGGAGAGTGATGGAGTGCTGCATCAGATGACCTGGCCACCACAATCCCCCGACCTCAACCAAATTGAGATGGTTTGGGATGAGTCGGACCGCAGAGTGAAGGAAAAGCAGCCAACAAGTGCTCAGCATATGTGGGAACTTCTTCAAGATTGTTGGAAAAGCATTCCAGGTGAAGCTGGTTGAGAGAATGCCAAGAGTGTGCAAAGCTGTCATTAAGGGGAAGGGTGGCTATTTGAAGAGTCTCAAATATAAAATATATTTTGATTTGTTTAACACTTTTTTTGGTTACTACATGATTCCATATGTGTTATTTCATTGTTTATGTGTCTTCACTATTATTCTACAATGTAGAAAATATATACACTTATTCCAGCAGTTTTGCACAGATCCATACGCTCTGTGTGCCTCCAGTTGATGAACTACACTTCCTACACTTCCTCCCCACACACAGTTGTTCAGAGCACGCTAGATTGCTAATTAGCACAGGTGGCTGCCTATGTCTTCCGTCTGTCTTCCGTAAACAAGTACTGCAACATGGAGATATGGCCATGTCGGGAACAGGAACCCTATAAAGGTGTGTAGTAATTTAACCTTTTTGTATTTTGACAATTATTTCTCACTGATATGAAAGATACGTTCCTTATGTTTCCAAAATCGTACTGCAAACACTGTATGTTCATGTTCAGACCTAGCGTCAGGCCTCTTAACAAAAGTCACCCGGGAAGAAGATACTTCATTAATAGGTGCTAAAGGTAGTTAGCGTCTATGAATGGGGTACTGCTAAGGCAGCAGCTACTCTTCCTGGGGTCCAAACAGGGTTAAAACAGTTACATCATAACAAACCTCAACAGCCTACATCATAAATGAAACAATACATCATACAAGACATTATTACGTTATTACTCTAATATTACAAATGTACAATATACAACCCACAATATTACAATGTGTTTGTGTGTAGAGTGCATGTTAGAGTGTGTGTGCGAGTATGCGTTTGTGTGTGTGTGTGTGTCTCTTCACAGCCCGCGTTGTGTTGTTTTATCCGATTATTATTTTTTTTATCGGATTTTACTGCTCGCTTGAGTTACTTGATATGAAAGAGGATTCCATGTAGTCATGGCTCTATGTAGTACTGTGCGTTTCCCAGAGTCTGTACTGGACTTGGGGACTGTGAGGAGACCCCTGGTGGCATGTCTTGTGGGTTATGTATGGGTGTCTGAGCTGTGTGTTAGTTGTTTAAAAAGACAGTTTGGTGCTTTCAACAAACCAATACCTCTCACAAAGACAATAGTGATGCAGTCAATCTCTCCTCTACTTTGAGCAGGAGAGATTGACATCCATGTTATTGATATTAGCCCTCCATGTACATTTAAGCGCCAGCCGTGCAGCTCTGTTCTGGGCTAACTGTAATTAGCCTATGTTCTTCTTTGTGACACTTGACCATATAACTAGGCAGTAGTCCAGGTGTGATAAAACTATTTAAAAAAAAAAATATATATATATATATATTTAGGACTAGCTTATTACTTGCCACCCATTCTAAAACTGGCTGCAGCTCTTTAAGAGTATCAGTGATTTAACTTCCTGTGGTAGCTGACGTATGAGTCATCAGCATACATAGACACACAGGCTTTACTCAATGCTAGTGTTAGGTCATTTGTAAAAATAGGGGTCAAGACAGCTACCTTGAGGTATGCCAAGCTCTACTTGGTTTACGTTAGAGAGGCTTCCATTAAAGAACACCCTCTGTGTTCTGTTACACAGGTAACTCTCGATCCACGATATGACAAAAGATGTCAAGCCATAACACAAGTTTTATTCAGCAGCAGACTATGATCGATAATGTCAAAAGCTGCCCTGAAGTCTAACAAAACAGCTCCCACAATATTCTCATTATCAGTTTCTTTCAGCCAATCATCAGTCATTTGTGTTAGTGCCGTACATGTTGAGTGCCCTTCTCTATAAGTGTGCTGAAAGTCAGGTTTGTTGACTATCAACCTCTCCTTCTTGGCACTAACAGCATTGCTGGGCCCAGTTCACACTAATAGCCTACTTTATTTAACATAACATATTATATAACCTGAAATATCTTTGAACCATTCTGTATTCATCTCTCCCATGATGCTTTATTTTGATCATAGGCATAGACATAACGTGGGTCTACCGAGCAATTGTTTTATACATTTTTCACAATTGTTAATTGTTTCTTTGAGAATAATAGCCCTATTGTCTTGATTGAAGCGTAAAATATTGACAGTAAAACAGGCTTTTCTGCTGCTGATATTGCCGTGTTAGTGTTCTGTGCCTGCCAAGCACACTGCAAGAGTGTGCCTGTGTCTTTCTCCTTCTCAAGACATTGTTTCTTCTTAGTTCATTCTTGATTCGCTGGGTCTCAAATCAAAGAGCCCCAACCAAACCTTGGGATGGCAACCTTTTATTTTCCTAGTAGGAAGTGATGTTTGTGATATAAAACTCAAACATCTACTTGTGCTGGCTAGTTCACACAGACCTGCCCAGTAGCCTACTGCACAGCAAACATCCTACCATTATGCAACGCTTCCAGGGAGCCGTCTGGCTGAGATTAACACGTCTGGACTGTTTGTAGATGGTTGGTTTCCTGATGTGGAAAAAATAACTCAACCACTTACAGTATAGAGAGAGCTATTGATTCTGTCTGTGTTTGCTATGCGTATTGGCTTAGTAAAGCAATATAAGATAATTTGAAATTAGAAATACACGTTTAAGAACTAGGCTATGCTTTGCGGGAATTGTAGAATATTATATAAAGTACAGTAAATGTATATCCATTTGTGAGTATTGTTCACCGTGGGAATATTGGCTGTTTCTTTTTGCTTTATTTACCCTGGAGTTTACACTTTTGGGATTATTGCATTGTACCAGGTAACCCAAATCAAGCGCAGTTACTGTTTTAAAATCTTCCACATGGTTCTCTTGGCTCACAGAAATGTTCCATGCTCTATATTACTGTGTACTAGAATGTTAAATATGTCTATCTAGTAGAGTGGTTCATGCTGAATATTTATGTGTAGTAGAATGTTTAATGTTTTAGTGTAATATAATTGTTCATGGTGAATGTTTCTGTTTATTACAATTGTTCATGGTGAATGTTTCTGTGTAGTTGAATGTTTCTGTGTAGTATAACTGTTCATGGTGAATGTTTCTGTGTAGTAGAATTGCTCATGGTGAATGTTTCTGTGTAGTAGAAAAGTTATCAGGGTCGTGCCTGGGGTCTGTGAAAACAGGAGCTGGCTGGTGTGTCTACTGTAAGTGGTCATGAAACCCAATGGCGTGTGAAATGGACAGCTGGGACTTGGTGTTGGATTTATCCTAGAATCCTCAGCCGCTGGGCCGCCACACCTTGCGTGCGAATCCCTCAGAACTCTAAATTGTGAGAAAAAAAATAACCCATTACGACTCCCTCTGGTCAAAGCACCAAAACCCCTCATCATGTTCAGGAAGGAGCACCAGTCCAGTCGGTATGCGTACAACAGAGAGATGAGGTAGTCGCCAAACCACCCGCCCAAATCTCAGTTTGATCCCTCCATTATCACATTAACCCTGGCTAATTGGAAGAGAGGGTATTTGTACCCCTTTAGGAATAAATCTCAACCTTTTTTTCTGAGAGTGTAATCCAATGGCCTGAAACTCATGGTTTACAGGCCACATCAGGCCTGCAAGTCATATTATGCTGGCTTGCAAGGTGATGTGTAATTCCAAATAAACACTCTGCTGTGCCTTGGACAGTTTGGTGAGATAAATATGTTGGTACTATCAGCGCTCAGAGCTCCAGTGTGCCTTAGCAGTGGTGGAAAAAGTACCCAATTGTCATACTTGAGTAAAAGTAAAGATACCTTAATAGAAAATGACTCAAGTAAAAGTGAAAGTCACCCAGTAAAATCGTACTTGAGTCTAAAAAGTCTAAAAGTATTTGGTTTTAAATATACTTAAGTATCAAAAGTAAATGTAATTGCAAAAATATACTTAAGTATCAAAAGTAAAAGTATAAATCATTTAAAATTCCTTATATTAAGCAAACCAGACGGCCCCATTTTCTTTTTTCTAAATGTACGGATAGCCAGGGGCACGCTCCAACACTCAGACATCATTTACAAATGAAGCACGTGTTTAGTGAGTCCGCCAGATCAGAGGCAGTAGGGATGACCAGGGATGTTATCTTGATCAGTGTGTGATCATTTCCTTTAGTGAAGTAAGAGTAAAAGTTGTCAAAAATATAAATAGTAAAGTACAGATACCCCAAAAAACTACTTAAGTAGTACTTTCAAGTATATCTACTTAAGTACTTTACACTACTGCTCAAAAGTTTTAGAACACCTACTCATTCAAGGGTTTTCTTTATTTTTACTATTTTATACATTGTAGAATAATAGTGAAGACATCAAAACTATGAAATAACACATATGGAATCATGTAGTAACCAAAAAAAAATTCAACTAATATTTTATATTTGAGATTCTTCAAATAGCCACCCTTTGCCTTGATGACAGCTTTGCACACTCTTGGCATTCTCTCAACCAGCTTCATGAGATAGTCACCTGGAATGCATTTCAATTAACAAGTGTGCCTTCTGAATCAGGCCTTCATGGTCGAATTGCTGCAAAGAAACCACTACTAAAGGACACCAATAATAAGAAGAGACTTGCTTGGGCCAAAAACACGAGCAATGGACGTTAGACCTGTGGAAATTTGTCCTTTGGTCTGGAGTCCAAATTTGAGATTTTTGGTTCCAACCACCGTGTCTTTGTGAGATGCGGTGTGGGTGAACGGATGATCTCTGCATGTGTATTTCCCACCGTAAAGCATGGAGGAGGAGGTGTTATGGTGTGGGGGTGCTTTGCTGGTGACATTGTCTGTGATTTATTTAGAATTCAAGGCACACTTAACCAGCATGGCTACCACAGCATTCTGCAGCGATACGCCATCCCATCTGGTTTGGGCTGTCTGTGACAGTGTCTCCTGTAGCTCAGTTGCCTCCTGTAGCTCAGTTGGTAGAGCATGGCGCTTGCAACGCCAGGGTTGTGGGTTCGATTCCCATGGGGGGCCAGTATGAAAAATTTATGCACTCACTAACTGTAAGTCGCTTTGGATAAGAGCGTCTGCTAAATTACTAAAATGTTAAATGTATTTAGAATTCAAGGCACACTTAACCAGCATGGCTACCACAGCATTCTGCATCGATACGCCATCCCATCTGGTTTGGGCTTAGTTGGACTATAATTTGTTTTTCAACAGGACAATGACGCAACACACCTCCAGGCTGTGTAAGGGCTATTTGACTAAGAAGGAGAGTGATGGAGTGTTGCATCAGATGACCTGGCCTCCACAATCCCCTGACCTCAACCAAATTGAGATGGTTTGGGATGAGTCGGACCGCAGAGTGAAGGAATAGCAGCCAACAAGTGCTCAGCATATGTGGGAACTCCTTCCAGACTGTTGGAAAAGCAGCTGGTAGAGCACGGCGCTTGTAACGCCAGGGTAGTGGGTTCGATCCAAGGGACAACCCATACGTAAAAATTTATGCACGCATGACTGTAAGTCGCTTTGGATAAAAGCATCTGCTAAATGGCATATATTATATTATATATATTATATATTATATATATTCCAGGTGAAGCTGGTTGAGAGAATGCCAAGAGTGTGCAAAGCTGTCATCAAGGCAAAGGGTGGCTATTTGAAGAATCTCAAATCTCAAATATATTTTGATTTGTTCAACACTTTTTTGGTTACTACATGATTCCATATGTGTTATTTCATTGTAGAAAATAGTAAAAATAAAGAAAAACCCTTGAATGAGTAGGTGTTCTAAAACTTTTGACCGGTAGTGTACACCACTGTGCCTTAGTGGTCCCTCCCTGACTGCTGACTCCATGTCGCAGCTCTAATGACACTGCCTGTGCCTTTCCCAGAACAAGTGGAAATGCCACAGTGATGTACCGTGAAGAGAGAGAGGAGGTCAGACTCCCAGCTGGCATTTATACACAGCAAATTCTCCCCCAAATTGTTTTACACAGAGTGTTAAATCAACAATGAAAGTGTGGAGTCTGTGGACCCATATATACACCGGAGCAGTGTTAAATTAACACACTGCTTAATGTAAAATCTTATTCAAATATTTCCTAGGGTGCCTTGCCTTTCGAGTAAATTGTAGAGGTACCACCCATGACTGTATTTGTTAGTGACAGAGACAAAGCAGCTTAAAGTATGATGACCAAAGTATGAAAAATGACTGTTGCTTCTACATTGATTTAGTTTGATCATAAAGTTACTGGTCCCCTTCCCCATGTCAAACACTTGGATTAATTATTAAGGGGACAAGGTGCCAGAACCTTAACTCTCATTTGAATACACCAATGGTAACATGCTATTCTCTTAACTAATTTAAATAAGTACCGCCTTGTAACAAACATCGGAGAAGGCGTGTTTGCAGAGGGGCATGGTTTATATAGCTAGATAGCTACCAGTCGCGGTCAGTGCCGTTTAAGATGAGGGCGGACGATGATAATTTTTTTATGAGTATGGCCTTATTTCTATTACAGCATATTGGATGACTGTCATTTATATTCCATTCACCCAGCTCAATGTAACATCAATAGGTTTAGGCTACTACATGATACTCAAATTTTCCCTATACCCATCATGAGGTTGCTTCAACCTATGAACGAAAGTTTACAATGTAGGTCCACAGGTCGAGAGAAATTTGAGTAATCAAGGTGATAGACAGTGACACATTAAATACCGCCTTGCACACTCTTGCCTGCATCTAGCTGATCTCGGGTGTAATCAATAGTCCAACCGTTGCAAACATTAGTTTCTATTGGAAAAATTCAGGTATGTTTATTCCGGTTTCGTTCCGTTGCTACTGTTTAAAAAAAAAAATTCTACAGAATCGGCGGAATGAATACACCCCTGATCACACACAAACACAGTTCACTTTCATAGCAGCCACATACAAAAACATGATCACTTTGATCGTTGTAGCTATAATTCCTTCTCGTATCTACATGTTCTCCTCCTCTCACCTTTTCCCTTTGCTTGTGGACTTGAGTGCACAACACATCAGTTGTCTAACCAGGCAAGAACTATTTCCAAGCCAAACCTTCATATCATAATCGTTGTCACCATTATTAGCTAACGTCAAGGTCAACATAGCTACTAGAACTAACGCATTAGTAAACCCACTACAATCATGCAGAACAGTGTAAAGTAAGCAAGGAGTTTAGAAGTTACACCGGCGGGCCCCGCTGGCAATAAATTAATAAACCCAAAAGCTTACCTTGACTTGGAAGAGTTCCAGTGTTGGATAGCCATAGCCAGCTAGCTAACATAGCATCCCTCTTTGTTTGAACCAGGTGTTTGAGTAGGCTAAACTAGCTGGCTGCATTCGCTAGCTAAGTAAGTGAAAGTAAATACATATATATATATATATATATATATATATATATATATATATATATATATATAGCTCTCTCTCTTGCTTCTCCTTCATTTTTGAATAAATGAATTTGTTCAAAAATTTTACATTCTCTCGCTTTGAGTCATTTATTCATCACATTTTATGCACTGCAGTGCTAGCTAGCTGTAGCTTATGCTTTCAGTACTAGATTCATTCTCTGATCCTTTGATTGGGTGGACAACATGTCAGTTCATGCTGCAATAGCTCTGATAGGTTGGAGGACATCCTCTGGAAGTTGTCATAACTACTGTGTAAGTCTATGGAAGGGGATGAGAACCATAAGCCTCCTAGGCTTTCAATTGAAGTCAATGTACCCAGAGGAGGATGGAAACTAGCTGCCTTAGGCTACACCATAGTTCCACCCTACAGAGTGCTGTTGAGGCTACTGTAGACATCCTTTATTGCTAAACAGTGTGTTTTAATCAATTATTTGGTCATGTTAATATATTTAGTATAGTTTTATCTAAAAAGGGTAACTTTTTAAAAATGTTTCACTATTTGTACTTCTATGAAATTCACTGAGGAGGATGGTCCTCCCCTTCCTCTTCTGAGGAGCCTCCACTGATAGCTACTCTACTAGTGCCAACATTTGACTGTAAGGTGTCAGCAAATATAATTAAAAGTTTTGACTATTCATCTATGGCAAAGATACTTTAATGTTTCCACTTTCAACTGTGTCTGGTGTTAGCTAGTCACTGGCTAGCTAGGTCTTCAGCCAGCATGGAACATAGGGGGGGAAAGGTCGTTCAAAACTCTGAGGCAGTTGTTAAGTCAACACATCAGTCAGTGCTGCTGTGAACAGACCGAATCACAAAAGACATGCCAAACGGGAGATGTATAAAACATATCATTGATGCAATTTCAGTGTTGTTTGAGTTGGTTTGTGTGTTACCAAATTAGCTTGAGAGGATTTTACTGCAACACTGCCCACTGCATCCAAGTTGCTTGACATAGGCGTTTCAAAGAGTTGTCAGTCAAGGCAAGCTCATGAATATAAGCTACCCGGCCACTCAGCCTGTCTTTTCAAACTTCCTGTTAGTTAGCCATGAGAGAAAAATTACTTTTTAGAATGACTGTTCAGGACCTTTAACACAATACCATACGTATTTCATAAGGCCTTCTTTTGAGGGCCTAGTTTTACCCTAATGCAGGGGCCACATCAGGCCTGCAAGTCACATTATGCTAGCTTGTAAGGTGATGTGTAATTTCTATTGGAATCTAGACAGTGTGGGGATATCCAACTTTTTTTTTTAAATATCACCCACAACCTGTATTGAGAATGACAGCCAGAGTTGAGAAGACTAATTTATGCGACTACCTAAAGCATCTAAACTGGAACAACCATTTCAGTAACAGGTGCAAGTCCAAGTAACATATTGGCTAAGTTTAGAATTTTTTGTAATTTATATTTGAGTAACATAAGGTTAATTAATTAATCAATCAATCAATCAATGTACATGCACAAACAGATATTGAAACAAACAATTCCAAAAACTCTACCTGCAATACAGCATGCTGGGAAATATGATAATGATGGGCGTGGTTTTGGTTCAAAGTGACGTTCATGAGATTCAGGCCCCTGTATTAGGCTAAGGTCAGCGCTATCCGGGACCCTTAGGACGTCCCTACCCTAAACGCTAACCTTAACCCCTATTTTAAATGTCAACTTCAATAGTGTAGGGACGTCCCAAGGATCCCTGATAGCACAGACCATTAGGCTAATAGCACAGTTATCCTGACCCCCGCTACACCAGGCCTAGAGACCCCCCACCCCTCTATTCAAACCCTCCCTCTGTCCCATGGCACACGCTGTGTTGGCACCGTAACTCAAGCCCCAAAACCCTCTATTGTTCATTGTTTGTCTTTCATAATTTTTTCCCATGGGCCCCTGGCCAGCGAGAGGAAGAGCTCACTATAAATATTACTCTCCTCCTCAGCCTCCCTCCCTCTTGAGGGGGGGTCTCACTGTAGTTTAGATCCAAGGGTCCACATCAAACGAGAGAGAATCGATCAATGTCAGAGAGCACTGCTATGAGACTGTACTGTTTTGTTGTCATTACCATTACTATACCGTGGGTCTGGGCTGTGTGGATGGATGGATTATTGACACTATATAGTTTGAACAACATGTAGACATCAATTAAATGTGTTGAAATAATGTAATCAACCATGCTAAAACAAGGCTAATGATTGTTCATTAAGAGTCTAGCTCAAAGGACAGGGAATGGTTTTGGTGAAATGCTAGCGAGTCGGGGACTGTGCCCTATAACAGAATATTGTAAAGGCCATATTGCTCATTTTACCATCCAAGGTCAATCTTTTAGAGGTGTATGAGACCCCATATGACGCTGTGCTTGTAATGTTGCTGTGCCTGTAATGATTTTCATTACATTTAGCAGACGCTCTTATTTAGAGTGACTTACGATTAGTGCATTCATCTTAAGATTGCTAGGTGGGACAATCACAAATCAAAGGCATAGTAAGTACACTTTTCTTCAATAAAGTAGCTATCAGCAAAGTCAGAGCTAGAAAGGGGGGGGGGGGGGGGGGGGGGAGTGAAGTGCAAGTGTTGGTTCAGGTTTAATTTTTTTGTGTGTTGGGGGGGGTACTCTTTGAAGAGGTAGGGTTTCAGGTGCTTTCGGAAGATGGGCAGGGACAATGCTGTCATAGCTTCAGGGAGAAGCTGGTTTCACCATTGGGGTGCCAGGACAGAGAAGAGCTTGGACTTGGCTGAGTGGGAGCTGCCCTCCCGTAGGGGTGGGAGGGCCAAGAGACCAGAGGTGGCAGAACGGAGTGAGTAGCCTGAAGGTAGGGAGGGGCAGTTCCTTTTGCTGCTTCGTAGGCAAGCACCATGGTCTTGTAGTGCAACTCTGGGAGGGCGACACTGTGGAGTTGTCAACCGTGATGGAGAGGTCTTTGAGCGGGCAGGCCTTCCTCGGGAGGAAGAGCAGCGCCGTCTTGTTGAGCTTGAGGTGGTGGGCTGACATCCAAGCTGAGATATCTGCCAGGCACACAGAGATGCGTGTCGCCACTTGGATGTCAGAAGGGGGGAAGGAGAAAATTAGTTATGATAAATTTGCATAGCAATGATAGGAGAGACCATGTGAGGATATGATGAAGCCGAGTGACTTGGTGTATAGAGAGAAGAGGAGAAAGCCTAGAACCAAGCCCTGGGGGACACCAGTAGTGAGAGTACGTCACCTAGTAGGAGCGGCCTGCAAGGTAGGATGCAATCCAAGAGTGTGCAGACCCTGAGACCTCCAACCCTGACAGGGTGGAGAGGAGGATCTGATAGTTCACGGTGTCGAAGGCAGCGGATAGATCTAGGAGGATGAGAACAGAGGAGAGAGAGTCAGTTTGGCAGTGTGGAGAGCCTCTGTGACACAGAGAAGAGCAGTCTCGGTTGAGTGACCAGTCTTGAAGCCTGACTTGTTAAGGTCAAAAAGATAGTTCTGAGAGAGATAATGAGAGAGTTGATCAGAGACAGCACGCTCAAGTGTTTTGGAAAGAAAAGAAAGAAGGGATACGGTTTCTCGAGGAGGGGAGCGACTCTGGCCATTTTGAAGTCAGAGGGGACGCAGCCAGTGGTAAGGGATGAGTTGATGAGATGAGGGAAGTGATGAATGGGAGAAGGTCTCCAGAGATGGTCTGGAGGAGGGGATGGGGTTGAGCAGGCAGGTTGTCGGGCAGCCAGACCTCACTAGTAGCATGATTTCATCTGGAGAGAGCGGAGAAAGAGGTCAAGGCATAGGATCATTCTGTGTGAGTGGGACCAGTGGACTCAATAGGCTGAG
Source organism: Coregonus lavaretus (assembly GCF_964263955.1). Classification (NCBI taxonomy): domain Eukaryota; kingdom Metazoa; phylum Chordata; class Actinopteri; order Salmoniformes; family Salmonidae; genus Coregonus; species Coregonus lavaretus. The sequence goes on along the minus strand of NC_140008.1, from coordinate 36,979,007 downwards.
TGAATGAGGAGCGGATGTTGTCAACCTTCTTTTCAAAGTAGTTGACAAAGTCGTGCACAGAGAGGGAGGAGGAAGTGGGATGGGGTGGAGGATTAAGGAGGGAGGAGAAGGTGGAAAATAGTTTCCTACGGTTAGAGGGATAAGCTTGAAATTTAGAGTGCTAGAAAGTGGCTTTAGCAGTGGATACAGAGGAAGAGAAGGTAGAGAGGAGGGAGTGAAAGGATAATAGGTCCTCCGGAAGTTTAGTTTTCCTCCATTTTCACTCAGCTGCCCACAAACCTGTTCTGTAAACTCGATGGAATTATTTAATCTGGAGATGGTGAATAAACTGGATGAGCTCCGTTCGAGACTATCCTACCAACGGGACATTCAAAACTGTAATATCTTATGTTTCGCCGAGTCGTGGCTGAACGACGGCACGTATAAAATACAGTTGGTTGGGTTTTCCGTGCATTGGCAGGACAGAACAGCTACGTCTGGTAAGACGAGGGGTGGGGTGTGTGTCTATTTGGCAATAACAGCTGGTGCGCAATGTCTATTATTAAGGAAGTCTTGGTATTGCTCGCCTGAGGTAGAGTACCTAATGATAAGCTGTAGACCACACTATCTACCAAGAGAGTTTTCATCTATATTTTTCGTAGCCATCTATTTACCATCACAAACCGATGCTGGCACTAAGGCCACACTCAACGAGCTGCATAAGGCCATAAGTGAACAAGAAAATGCTAATCCAGAAACAGCGCCCCTAGTGGCCGGGGACTTTAATGCAGGAAAACGTACATCCATTTACCTAATTTCTGCCAGCATGTCACATGTGCAACCAGAGGAAAAATAATTCTAGACCACCTTTACTCCACACACAGAGACGCATACAAAGCTCTCCCTCACCCTCCATTTGGTAAATCTGACCATAATTCTTTCCTCCTGATTCCTGCTTACAAGCAAAAACGAAAGCAGGAAGTACCAGTGACTCGCTCGATACAGAAGTGGTCAGATGACGTGGATGCTACGCTACAGGACTGTTTTGCTAGCAAAGACTGAAATATGTTCCGGGATTCATCCAATGGCATTGAGGAGTATACCACCTCAGTCACTGGCATCATCAATAAGTGCATTGCGATGTCCCCTCCACAGTGACCGTACGTACATATCCCAACCAGAAGCCATGGATTACAGGCAACATCCGCACCTAGCTAAAGGCTAGAGCTGCCACTTTCAATGAGCGAGACACTAATCCGGACACTTATAAGTAATCCCGCTATGCCCTCAGACGAACCATGAAGCAGGCAAAGGGTCAATACAGTCCTAAGATTAAATCCTACTACACCGGATCTGACGCTCGTCGAATATAGCAGGGCTTGCAAACTATTACGGACTACAAAGGGAAATCCAGATAAATGCCTTAAATGCTCGCTTCGAGGCAAGCAACACTGAAGCCTGTATGAGAGCACCAGCTGTTGCTGTTCTGGACGACTGTGTGATCACGCTCTCCGTAGCTGATGTGAGCAAGACCTTTAAACAGGTCAACATTCACAAGGCCGCGGGGCCAGATGGATTACCAGTACTCAGATCATGCGCGGACCAACTGGCAAGTGTTTTCACTGACATTTTCAACCTCTCCCTGACCGAGTCTGTAATACCTACATATTTCAAGCAGACCACCATAGTCCCTATGCCCAAGAAAGCAAAGGTAACCTGCCTAAATGACTACCGCATGAAGTGCTTTGAAAGGCTGGTCATGGCTCACATCAACATCATCATCCCAGATACCCCAGAACCACTCCAATTCGCATACCGCCCCAACAGATCCACAGATGATGCAATCTCAATCGCACTCCACACTGCCCTTTCCAACCTGGACAAAAGAAACACCTATGTGAGAATGCTGTTAATTGACTACAGCTCAGCGTTCAACACCATAGTGCTGACAAAGCTCATCACTAAGCTAAGGACCCTGGGACTAAACACCTCCCTCTGTAACTGGATCCTGGACTTCCTGACGGGCCACCCCCAGGTGGTAAGGGTAAGCAACAACACATCTGCCACGCTGATCCTCAACACGGGGCCCCTCAGGGGTGCGTGGTTAGTCCCCTCCTGTACTTCCTGTTCACCCACGACTGCTTTGCCAAGCACAACTCCAACACCATCATTAAGTTTGCCAAACCGACAACGATGAGACAGCCTATAGAGAGGAGGTCAGAGACCTTGCAGTGTGGTGCCAGGACAACAACCTCTCCCTCAACGTGAGCAAAACAAAGGAGCTGATCGTGGACTACAGGAAAAGGAGGGCCGAACACGCCCCCATTCACATTGACAGGGCTGTAGTGGAGCGGGTCGAGAGTTTCAAGTTTCTTGGTGTCCACATCCCCTACAAACTATCATGGTCCAAACACACCAAGAAGGTCGTGAAGAGGTTACTACAGCACCTTTTCCCCCTCAGATGACTGAAAAGATTTGGCATTGGTCCTCAGATCCTCAAAAAGTTATACAGCTGCACCATCAAGAGCATCCTGACTGGTTGCATCACCGCCTGGTATGGCAACTGCTCAGCATCCGACCGCAAGGCGCTACAGAGGGTAGTGCGTACGGCCCAGTACATTACTGGGGCCAAGCTTCCTGCCATCCAGGACCTATGTACTAGGCGGTGTCAGAGGAAGGCCCAAAAAATTGTCAAAGACTCCAGTCACCCAAGTCATAGACTGTTCTTACTGCTACCGAACAGCAAGCGGTACCGGAGCGTCAAGTCTAGGTCCAAAAGGCTCCTTAACAGCTTCTACTCCCAAGCCATAAGGCTGCTGAACAATGAATCAAATGGTCACCCGGACTATTTACATGCCTTTGTTTTTACATTGCTGCTTCTCGCTGTTTATCTATCCATAGTCACTTTACCCCTACTTACATGTACAAATTACCTCGACTAACCTGTACCCCCGCATATTGACTTGGTACCGGTACCCCTTGAATATAGCCTTGTATTGTTATTTTATTGTGTTACTTTTTATTTTATTTGTAACTTTATCTTATTTAGTAAACGTTTTCTTAACTCTATTTCTTGAACTGCATTGTTGGTTAAGGGCTTGTATGTAAGTATTTCACAATAAGGTCTACACCTGTTGTATTCGGCACATGTGACAAATACAATTTATTTGATTTGATCAATAGTACAGAATTAACACTCACTTTCATCATTAAAGAATACTGAATGAGAGTCCCCTGATGGCTGCAAAACCAAATAATGTTTGGTCAGAGACGGAAGAGGAAGCGAGACACCCCACTCGCTGTATTTTTCTGGTTCAATGAAAGTCAATGAATTAAGTAGACCAGACCCAGCTGCTATCGCATTGGTGTCTATGGGAGACACATCCAGTTAAGTAGACCGGAACTGACACATTTTTTTCAATGGTAAATGGCCAGAGTGAACTACAGTATCTTCATTTATTCACCATCTTTGGTTTAATGTGCTTGGCAGCCATCTTGGTCAGGTGATTGTCACCTGAGAGGTTACCTGACTTAGAGGCCATCTTGATTGACATTATCTGGCCAAACAGTTCTGAACATTGTGCACTTTTTATGGGAGCATTATAGGAACTTTATCTTAGCAGATCAGCTTACGTTGAAGAATTGGGAACACATAGGGTTACTAAAATATAGGACCATTAGGTATTATTGTAAATAGCTCAAACAGCGGTGTAAGTAATCAATATATTGCTTTTGCAGGAGGAAAACAAAGATATCACATAAAGTAAAAATAATTTTGTCTCAGCTTGTGACCAAGGAAAAATGTCAGAACATTACATTTTAGTCATTTAGCAGACGCTCTTATCCAGAGCGACTTACAGTTAGTGAGTGCATAATTTTTTTTTTCATACTGGCCCCCCGTGGGAATCGAACCCACAACCCTGGCGTTCCAAACACCATGCTCTACCAACTGAGCTACACGGGGCCTACATTCATCATGTAAATGTGAAGGTCATTGTTCACAGGTCCACATCTCCACAGTAACTGCTAAATGCAATACTCATATTTTTAATAAAAGGCAAGATGCCTAATAATACAGTAATAACAATTTCTGTCCAATCCCTGCTGTCAACGTGTAAAACATACAAAGCCTTGGATTCCAGGGGAAATGAAGAGAGTCTTAAGAACTCCTGACCCATGTATGGCTAATCGCTAGCCTGTAGCACTGCTGTTAATATAAGACACAGAGATTTAAATAACCCCCCTGATATTTGGGTTTGTTTTCCTTTTGAGTTGCGCCCCAACACCCCTCCTGCTACTCATTTCCTTTCCCGGAGGAGCTAGTCCCTTTCCTTGGGCTCAGAGTTGGCGTGTGGGCTCTGGAAATCCAGGCCTGTGCCAGCTTAGGTTGGAAAATCACTTGGATAGGCACAATGGGGCAGGAAGAGACAGAGAGAGCTGGGAGGAACAGAGACCCATTGAATCAGCCTGTTGCTGAATGCTGACGATACTAGGTGGAGGACATATCTGAGAGGTTAAGGGAGAGATGTAGGAAGAGAGATATGGAGAGAGAAGATGGAAAGGAATATTGTGTGTGATGATGTACCTATGTAACGCGTCTCTGCCGTGCTGTTGTCATCGTGTTGCATTCTTCTCTGATGCTTTACCTGAAGTGACCTTTGAGGCTGAAACATCACACTTGAGATTATGTTTATGCTGCTCAATGGAGTTATACATTTAGCCAGACCTACGAACACACAGGGGGGTGTTAGTGCTGTCAAATAACTGAAGTGTTCTGGCTCACACACACTGATATATTATAACTCACACATTAGCCATTTAGCAAGCACTGGATCTGCAAGCATAACAAGGCAGGATCATGACAATTGAAAGGGGCTATGGTGGGATACATAGAGCTAGGTAAAGAGGGTATTTCGCAGTGATGTACAGGATTTTACCACCAAGGTTGCCATAACAGGACAGCTTCTCCCCTGCCCTCCCAAAACACTCTCCCTTCTTAACCTACACAACCTAGAGAACAGGCTACTGTGTCTCCCTGAACAAGCGGGATCATATGTAAGACTATAGTCTGAATCTGGAAGCTATCCATAGATAGCTTGATCATTACAATACATGATAGGAGAGAGAGGAAGGAGGAAGGCAGACTTATCAACCAGTTCCCATAAAAGCCAGTGAATACATAATAGGAGAAATTAATACATCCCTATCGATCCATTTCCCAACATGGCCGCCTGCCTTCCACAGTACAGTTCAGGCCCATCAGCCAGTAGCCCTCTGATGGATAGTGACAGTTGAGAGTGTGTGAATACTGTTTGTTGTTTGTGGAGCTTGTTACAGACTGATGTTTGGTTACTGGATGGGTCGATGCCAGGATGAAGAACGGACCCGGACTGCCGTGTTGGGAGTGAGGTCACTGGACTGACTGAGGTAACGTGGCGCTGATACACTATAGTGGGGGTGGGTGGTGGGTTGAAGAGGACACATTATGGGGTCAAAGGTAATCAGACATGATTCACACTATTGTCATTGCTGTCTGTATCTACCACTGTGTAGAATCCTTACTCCCATCCTATACAATAACTGTGATGTGAAATCTAAACGTTACAATGATGTAGTAATGCAACAATGTCATTTTAATGTGAGCACACAACGCTATAAAGACATGAAACCCAAGTGCTTCATGCTTTCATCTTTCCAGAAAAACTTGGAACAGTATAGTGATATCAGGGAATGGAGGAGAGAAATGAGATGAGCACAGAGGAGAGGATAAAGTGAAAGGATGCCTGCTGCTTGAGGGTGTTTGATACATAGGCTGAGGTGTTATGATACCAGAAGGGGGCGCCTAAGAACATAATTTGGTTACAGTACTGTATACATGACCTCTTTCAGGGGAAGAGGAGAGTATGAAAGGTAGAGAGAGGGGGGAGTTATAATGATGTTATAAAGTCGAGAAATATAATGGAAAAAAGCCTTTGGACCTTGTTGTGGTCATCTTCAATGAGTATGTGTTGTCTCCAGCTGGAGAGCGTGATGGAGAGTCCCTGTCCCAACACTTTCTCACTGCATTATCCCGTTTAGCCTGTTTATCCAACATTTACAGGAGGACACAACTTTATGAATACGTTGACACAGACATCTAACACAATGGTCTGGAAAGCCAGCCCAGGGTTTGGGCCCCATGTATGGCATCTGGTCCATATCATATGGACTGGCTTACATAATGTATATGTTGATCTTCTGACCTATGTATCTCAGGTAAACAATGGACAAGACATTGTGTCTCAGAATCTGGTTTCAAATTGGGTGTGAATGAATGAATGGGACATGTCCCTTGTGTGTGTGGCTGGGTGGTTGTATAAAATGTAAACACACGTACCTGCTGATTGGGAAATAGTCTGTGAAAGGGCCAATCCGCAGTTGAAACATTAACAAAGCAGGCACCCCACTACCGTTTTGGTAAAAAGCTGATTTGTTTACATTTATGTTGTTTACAACATTGGAGTAAATAAAACAAGTTTTTATTTTGGGTTCTGATGGGGTATGACAGTTGAACTAAGCTTTTGAGGCATTTCTAAGTTATATTATTCAATAATCAATGTGTATATACAGTATGTAGTCCAAAAATTAATGTAGCAACAGTGGATTGCCCCTTTAAGGCAACATTTGTATGTATTTACATGTACAGTATGTGTACATTCATGTGTATTTATGTATTTACATAGTATGCAGGTGTATGGCTGCTGATCCATATGTATATGTATATGTAGATGTGTATACAGTCTACAAGTGTGTATGTTGATCTGTGATTGTGTATGTATTTGTATACGTTGTACATGTGTGGGTAGGGAGTATAAGTATGAACGTGGCTGTTTGCAGTGAAAACACTGGCACAGAGGACAGGGAGAGGAAGCCAAACAAAGAGCAGTCTTTGAAGTGGAGAACAGGGTAATGCTGCGATTGTCAGGTAGTTCTTCAGTAAACACCAGCTAGCATCTGGGGGGTGGAGGGGTCTGGTGTACAGCTATACTGCTTTCTCCATGGGAAGCAGAAGTTGGGGCAGGGACTTATGCAATGAGTGTTTGAAGTGAATTTTTGAGGGACGAGTGGGAGGAGTGGATGCATACATGTGTATTAGTTTGTTTGTGTGTGTGTACGTGTGTGTTGGATCTCTATAGGTTCTCAGAGGATAAGGAGGGAGTCTCTTCACTCATCCACCTGCACCTGGACTGAAAGGCTAGACGGGGGGTTAATGGGGTAGAGAGCATGGGGCCGGCGGAAGACCATCATATTAGGGAGATGAGGTAGTGTGTCATACAGGAAAGGACTGTGTGTGTTTGCGTGCGTGTGTGTGTGACTCACAGCGGTACAAATTGAGGTCAGTTTCAGCAAGTAGCCTCAAGCTTTGATCCTTAAACTGGGCTAGATGAAAGACATCCTGCTTCCCTCACCTATTAGAGAGAGAGAGAGAGAGAGAGAGAGAGAGAGAGAGAGAGAGAGAGAGAGAGAGAGAGAGAGAGAGAGAGAGAGAGAGAGAGAGAGAGAGAGAAATATGAGTGGTAAGAACGAGACAGAGAAAGAGAGAGAGACAAGAGAAAGAAAGAGTAAGGGAAGGAGAGAGAGAAGGGTTTGTTTTCTCACAATGTTGTTCAGTACAGTATCAAAACGTATCTCTTCTGTTTCCTCACAAACTCTCCACGGATAATCTGTTAGTTTCATCTGTCTCTCCTCTCCTCCGCTCTGCCAAACTCTGCCCACGCTTTAGTGTAAATCACCCCTTTTTTTCCTGCTAATATAAATCCTGATGGGCTCTATCATCGCTCTCTCTGTTTATCTACCTCCTTTCTCCCGATCTCTCCATCCCTCCCCCTCGCTTTTAATTTTCCTCTATGGTCCAGTGTGTGTGATATTTACCCACGACCTGTCAGAGGGTCTAAACCCTGAAGTGTTCCTGTGTGTGTGTGTGTGTGTGTATGTTTGTGTGTGTGTGTTGACAAAAGCATGCAGGATCTCTGCTGAGCGCTTGTGTTGTGTTTCGATCACAGATAATTAGAAAAATATGTAAAAAGTGAGAACAGATATTTGGGTCATGTACTGAAGTATTCTATCAGCTTCTGTTATCCTAAAATCAGACTATCCAATATGCTTTATGAATGAATGCCTCATATCCTCTAATATGAATATTTTGGAGTAGGGCAGAAAGAATATAGGGATGGGTTCCAGGCGTGGATTCCATTGACTCTGTAGGGCCGTCCGGGCATTCCATGCCCCCAGAGCAGCAGCCTTCTGGCTCCCAGTCTGTCAGAGTGACTGGCTTTTATGGGAACACTGGTTGATAAGTCTCTTCCTCCTTCCTCTCTCTCAGCTTCTCTCTCCAGCTAGCTCTCTATATCTCTCTCTCCATCTCTCTTCTCCCTTTGTCCCTCTCTCTATCCACAGTTTGAGCCCTAGGCTGGGCTGGAGCACTTCAAAGCTATGGAGCTTTTTCAGTGGAAAGAACAGAGACATACGGAACACACATGACGGGATGGAACTACAGTCTCATATACAATAGAGAAGGGAGGGGCAACTGGCAAAAGAGCAGGGATGGGCAACCCCGACTGAGTTTAGGAACTGAGTCAGGGTCTCAACTTACCGTTGCAATTTAGAATAGTAGAATACAAAAGGTACAATTTCGAAATGTGGTTGTGCATCAGCAGTTTTTCTCTTGCTTTGTCATTCACTGATAGTCACAAATAGTCAGTGCAAATAGTCTGGGTAGCCATGATTAGCTGTTCAGAAGTCTTATGGCTTTGGGGTAGAAGCTGTTAAGAAGTATTTTGGACCGAGACTTGGTGCTCCGGTACCGTTTGCCGTGCGGTAGCAGAGAGAACAGTCTATGACTAGGGTGGCTGGAGTCTTTGACAATTTTTAGGGCCTTCCTCTGACACCGCCTGGTATAGAGGTCCTGGATGGCAGGAAGCTTGGCCCCAGTGATGTACTGGGCCGTACGCACTACCCTCTGTAGTGGCTTGCGGTCGGAGGCCAAGCAGTTGCCATACCAGGCGGTGATGCAACCAGTCAGAATGCCCTTGATGGTGCAGCTGTAGAACTTTTTGAGGATCTGAGGACCCATGCCAAATCTTTTCAGTCTCCTGAGGGGGAATAGGCTTTGTCATGTCTTGGTGTGTTTGGACCATGATAGTTTGTTGGTGATGTGGACGCCAAGGAACTTGAAGCTCTCAACCTGCTCCACTACAACCCCGTCCATGAGAATGGGGCGTGCTCAGTCCTCTTTTCTTTCCTGTAGTCCACAATCATCTTCTTTGTCTTGATCACATTGAGGAAGAGGTTGTTATCCTGGCACCACATGGCCAGGTCTCTGACCTCCTCCCTATAGGCTTTCTCATTGTTGTCGGTTTGGCAAACTTAATGATGGTGTTGGAGTTGACAAACTATAAGAATAACTGAGCCAATCTAACACACAGTCAACTCTCTCTTGTGTACACACACACACACACACATACACACACACACACAGACACACACGGAAGATGGTGGCGTACTGTATGGCTGCCGTCTTGCGAGATCTGACCGAACTTCGCTATTTTGTGATTTTTTCCCGTTTATATTTTCTTATTTATCACTTCATATGATCGCCAATAACTTTTGAACATAAGATCGACAGTTACTAAGCTAAATTCCAATTTCGACTCATCTGCACTTGGCTCTTTGTGTAATTCCGACCCTATTTTTGGGCTACCCAAGAGGAAATGCCTGCGAAAAAGAGGCAGGAGAGGGGGAGTCCTGGCGAGATTAAGGTTAAGGGAAAAATGGCCACCTCTTCCCTCCATTTTATTGGCCAAGTCACTTGATAATAAGATGCATGACCTCCGATTGCGGATTTGCTATCAGCGGGACTCTCGTAAATGCAATAATCTCTGCTTTTCTGAAATATGGCTTTCAGACAGGATAACCCCCATGGCTATCCAACTCGATGGATTGTCCATTCACCGAGTGGACAGGACATTGGATTCAGGGAAATCGAGACGGGGGAGGGGTATGTCTCTTCATCAACAACAAATGGTGTGCTGACTCTAGCGCAGTGGAAGTCTCCACCCATTGTTCACCCATCTTGGAATACCTGATGGTCAAATGCCAACCTTTCTACCTCCTGAGAGAATTTTCAGCTGTTATCGTGGCTGCTGTATATATTCCATCTCAGGACAAGAAAGAAAACAAGTTGGCATTTAACGAACTGTACGAGGCTATAAACAAGCAGGAAACCATGCATCCAGAGGCTGCTTTTCTGGTTGCCGGTGATTTTAAATACGCGGCATTAAGACACGTGATGCCCAACTTCCATCAAAACGTCTCTTTCGCCACTAGGGGCGATAAAGTCCTAGACCACTGTTACTCTTCGGCAAATCAGATCATCACTCTATTCTCCTGCTTCCTGTCTACAAGCAGAACCTCAAACAGGAAGTACCCGTGACGCGCTCCGTAGAGAAATTGTCCTCTAAATCAAAGGCTATGCTACAAGACTGCTTTGCTTATGCTGACTGGAATATGTTCCGGGACTCCACCAATAGCATTGACGAGCTAACCACCACCATCACCATCTTCATTAGGAAATGCATCACCGACATTGCCCCCACAGTGAATGTTCGCTGCTTCCCCAATCAAAAGCCATGGATTAACACCGAGGTTGGCACTAAGCTAAAGGACAGGGCTACTGCACACAGTGCTATCGCAGCCAACCCTGAGGCTATGGCTGAGGACATGAACAAGTACAAGAAGTCCTGCTACAACCTCCTCAGAGCCATCAAACAAACAAAAGGACAATATAGGAACAGTCCATTACGGATTACAAAGGAAGACCCAGCTGTTATCTGCCCAACGATGCCTCTCTACAAGACAAACTCAATGCATTTTATGCACGTGTCGTGGAAATTACCACCAGGGACACCTGAAGTCAATCTTCATTGAATCATTCTTTATTAACAGCAAGCTGGAGAGGTCACAGTCAAACTTAGATGCATAAAGTAACGGTCTGAAGTGAGCTCCCTTATTACTCTCTCTGCATCTTCGACAATTCTCTTGTCGTTACTTCCTATGCACCATATGTACAGTGGTGTGAAAAAGTGTTTGCCCCCTTCCTGATTTCTTATTTGTTTGCATGTTTGTCACACTTAAATGTTTCAGATCATCAAACACATTTTAATATTAGTCAAAGATAACACAAGTAAACCCAAAATGCAGTTTTGAAATGAAGGTTGTTATTATTAAGGGAAAACAAAATCCAAACCTACATGGCCCTGTGTGAAAAAGTGTTTGCCCCCCAATTATAACACAACTCAACTGTGGTTTATCATACCTGAGTTCAATTCCTCTAGCCACACCAAGGCCTGATTACTGCCACACCTGTTCTCAATCAAGGAATCACTTAAATAGGACCTGCCTGACCAAGTGCTAGACATCATGCCGAGATCCAAAGAAATTCAGGAACAAATGAGAAAGAAAGTAATTGAGATCCATCAGTCTGGAAAAGGTTATAAAGCCGTTTCTAAAGCTTTGGGACTCCAGCAAACCACAGTGAGAGCCATTATCCACAAATGGCGAAAACATGGAACAGTGGTGGACCTTCCCAGGAGTGGCCGGCTGACCAAAATTACCCCAAGAGCGCAGCGATGACTCATCCAAGAGGTCACAAAAGACCCCACAACAACATCCAAAGAGCTGCAGGCCTCACTTGCCTCAGTTAAGGTCAGTGTTCATGACTCCACCATAAGAAAGAGACTGGGCAAAAATAGCCTGCATGGCAGAGTTCCAAGACGAAAACCATTGCTGAGCAAAAATAACATTAAGGCTCGTCTCATTTTTGCCAGAAAACATCTTGATGATCCCCAAGACCTTTGGGAAAATACTCTGTGGACTGACGAGACAAAAGTTGAACATTTTGGAAGGTGTGTGTCCCATTACATCTGGCGTAAAAGTAACACCGCATTTCAGAAAAAGAACATCATACCAACAGTAAAATATGGTGGTGGGAGTGTGATGGTCTGGGCCTGGTTTGCTGTTTCAAGACCTGGAAGACTTGCTGTGATAAATGGAACCATTAATTCTGCTGTCTACCAAAAAATCCTGAAGGAGAATGTCCGGCCATCTGTTCGTGACCTGAAGCGAACTTGGGTTCTGCAGCAGGACAATGATTCAAAACACACCAGCAAGTCCACCTCTGAATGGCTGAAAAAAAACAAAATGAAGACTTTGGAGTGGCCTAGTCAAAGTCCTGACCTGAATCCTTTTGAGATGCTGTGGCATGACCTTAAAAAGGCAGTTCATGCTCGAAAACCCTCCAATGTGGCTGAATTACAACAATTCTGCAAAGGTGAGTGGGCCAAAATTCCTCCACAGCGCTGTAAAAGGCTCAATGCAAGTTATCGCAAATGCTTGATTGCAGTTGTTGCTGCTAAGGGTGGCCCAACCAGCTATTAGGTTGTAGGGGGCAATCACTTTTTCACACAGGGCCATGTGGGTTTGGATTTTGTTTTCCCTTAATAATAACAACCTTCATTTCAAAACTGCATTTTGTGTTTACTTGTGTTATCTTTGACTAATATTTAAATGTGTTTGATGATCTGAAACATTTAAGTGTGACAAACATGCAAACAACTAAGAAATCAGGAAGGGGGCAAACACTTTTTCACACCACTGTATCTTCAACGGCTCTCTTGCTGCTACTTCCTATACATATAAAATAACACCATGTGCACAATAACACCTCATGCTATTTGTAGTGGCTGCAGACTACGTAGACACTTCTTCAATAAATGCCTACAGACAGCTGTCAGCGGGGCTTTCCATGGTACCGTTACTCGCCCTCGCTCTAGTCTTCTCACCATAAGACTAGTGAATAGCCTTCTCACCATAAGGCTATGGGTACCTTTTTATTGTTCAGTTTTGTTGGTTTTATTATTTATATTTTTATACACATTAATTTAAATTGACTAACTGAAATTCAGTCGCCGTGTTCGCGGATTATGTGTCTCCTCCTAGGCAGCTCACAGTAAGGGTCTGGGCGGGTCCTCGTCGTCTTTTGGTCAAATGGGAATTTCCCTCACACTTCATTAAATGCACCACCGGTTTTCCTTGCAGACCCTCACTGGAAAGCTTCGCAGGCAGAATCAATCATCCTGTTCATTGACACCAAATTGTTGTGGAAATTACCACCAGGGACACTTAAAGTGAACCTTAAATGAATAATTATTTATTAACAGCAAGCTGGAGAGGTCACAGTCAAACATAGATGCATAAAGTACCGGTCTGAAGTGAGCTCCCTCGGGGCAGTCCCGTTAGTTCTCTTATATACTGCTTACACAGACAAGTTATATTTGCATGATTTACATGATTAATTATTCATAATTAATTCAACATTAACGTTTGGTTTATGCATGTGACCGACCAATACCTCACGAGGCTACTTCTCTCCAAGCTGAGACCTTGAAACTGAGATATCCCTTTCGTTCTCAAAACAAGGTTCTGGGCGTACTGCCAAATTGCAGATACTGATAGGGAGGATTCCTCCCAGGCACGATCAATCAGTAACTTGCATGAACCCAGTCGAATTGGATATTAGAAAAGAACAAACATAAAATTTTCCTTCACACGCGCTTCGACAAAAACAACAGCGAGCTGTGCACGAGGCCCCCGCCGACCCAGAGAATTGGGTGATCTAGCTCTCTGATGCCGACGTGAGTAAGGTTTTTAATCAGATTAACACTCGCAAGGTCGTGGGGCCGGACGGTATTGCAGGGTGTGTTTTCAGAGCATGCGCAGAACAGCTGGCAGGCATATTCATGGTCATTTTCAATCTCTCCTTGTCCCAGTCTGTAATCCCCACATGTCTCAAGCTGACCACCATCATTCCTGTTCCCAAGAACTCTAAGGCTACCTGCCACATTGACTACAGCCCTGTAGCACTCTCCTCCTCCAAGCTGACCCTCAACACGGGGCCCATATGGGTGTGTGCTTAGTCCCTTCCTGTACTCCCTGTACACCCACGACTGCATGGCCACACACGACTCAACACCATCATCAAGTTTGCTGACAACACGACGGTGGTAGGCCTGATCACCGGCGGCGATGAGACCGCCTACAGGGAGGAGGTCCGTGACCTGGCAGTATGGTGCCAGGACAACAACCTCTCTCTCAATGTCAGTAAGGCCAAGGAGCTGATCGTTGACTACAGGAAACAGGGGGGTGAGAACGCCCCCATCCACATCGACGGGGCTGTAGTGGAGTGGGTCGAGAGCTTCAAGTTCCTCGGTGTCCAAATCACTAAGGACTTAAAATGGTCCACACACACAGTCGTGAAGAAGGAATGAAAGTGCCTCTTCCCCTCAGGAGGTTGAAAATATTTGGGCCCTCAAATCCTCAAAAGGTTATACAGCTGCACCATTGAGAGCATCTTGACTAGCTCCATCACTGCTTGGTATGGCAACTGTACCGCCCTCGATCGCATGGCGCTACAGAGGGTGGTGCAGACAGCCCAGTACATCACTGGGGCTGAGCTCCCTGCCATCCAGGACCTCTATATCAGGTGGTGTGAAAGGAATGCCCGGACATGTTTTAAAGACTCCAGCCACCCAACCCATAGACTGTTCTCTCTGCTTCCGCACGGCAAGCGGTACTGGAGCAACAAATCTGACACCAACAGGCTCCTGAACAGCTTCTATCCCCAAGCCATAAAACTGTTAAATAGCTAACAAAATGGCTACACAGACTATCTGCATTGACCCTTTTATTTTTATTTTGCACTGACTCTATGCACACTCACAGGACTCTACACACACACTTACACTCCAACACACACACACACACATACAATCATCATATACACTGCTGCTACTCTGTTAATCATATATCCTGATGCCTAGTCACCTTACCCCTATACATATCTACCCCTACCACTCCAGTATCCCTGCACATTGTAAATATGGTATTGGGACTGACCTTGGAACTGACCCTGGATATAATGTAGCTTACTTACTTTCTTTCTCGTGTTCTTCTTATTTCTATTTATTGTGTGATTTTGTTCAACTTTATTTGATAGTACTACTGATATTGATTACTGCATTGTTGGGAAAGAGCTTGCAAGAAAGGCATTTCACTGCACTTGTGCACGTGACAATAAAACTTGAAACTTAAGACACACACACACACACACACACACACACACACACACCTCAGACCTGGGTTCAAATACTATTTAGGGTATTTCAATTACTTTCAAAGAAATTTGGAAGTAAGTATTTACATGTTTTTCATTTTAAAAGTCAAGTAGTTGAATATTGGGATGTACAGTTGAAGTCGGAAGTTTACATACACCTTAGCCAAATACATTTAAACTCAGTTTTTCACAATTCCTGACATTTAATCCTAGTAAAAATTCCCTATCTTAGGTCAGTTAGGACCACCACTTTATTTTAAGAATGTGAAATGTCAGAATAATAGCAGAGACAATTATTTCTCTCAGCTTTTATTTCTTTCATCACATTCCCAGTGGGTCAGAAGTTTACATACACTCAATTAGTATTTGGTATCATTGTCTTTAAATTGCTTAACTTGGGTCAAATGTTTCGGGTAGCCTTCCACAAGCTTCCCACAATAAGTTGGGTGAATTGTGGCCCATTCCTCCTGACAGAGCTGGTGTAACTGAATCAGGTTTGTAGGCGTCCTTGCTCGCACACACTTTTTCAGTTCTGCCCACAAATGTTCTATAGGATTGAGGTCAGGGCTTTGTGATGGCCACTCCAATACCTTGAATTTGTTGTCCTTAAGCCATTTTGCCACAACTTTGGAAGTATGCTTGGGGTCATTGTCCATTTGGAAGACCCATTTGCGACCAAGCTTTAACTTCCTGACTGATGTCTTGAGATGTTGCTTCAATATCTCCACATAATTTTCCTTCCTCATGATGCCATCTATTTTGTGAAGTGCACCATTCCCTCCTGCAGCAAAGCACCCCCACAGCATGATGCTGCCACACCCGTGCTACACGGTTGGGATGGTGTTCTTCGGCTTGCAACCTACCCCCTTCTCCTCCAAACATAACGATGGTCATTATGGCCAAACAGTTCTATTTTTGTTTCATCAGACCAGAGGACATTTCTCCAAAAAGTACAATCTTTGTCCCCATGTGCAGTTGCAAACCGTAGTCTGGCTTTTTTATGGCGGTTTTGGAGCAGTGGCTTCTTCCTTGCTGAGCGGCCTTTCAGGTTATGTCGATATAGGACTCGTTTTACTGTGGATATAGATACTTTTGTACCTGTTTCCTCCAGCATCTTCACAAGGTCCTTTGCTGTTGTTCTGGGATTGATTTGCACTTTTCGCACCAAAGTACGTTCATCTCTAGGAGACAGAACACGTCTCCTTCCTGAGCGTTATGACGGCTGTGTGGTCCCTTGGTGTTTATACTTGCGTACTATTGTTTGTACAGATGAACGTGGTACCTTCAGGCGTTTGGAAATTACTCCCAAGGATGAACCAGACTTGTGTAGGTCCCAAAAAAAATTCTGAGGTCTTGGCTGATTTCTTTTGATTTTCCAATGATATCAAGCAAAGAGGCACTGAGTTTAAGGTAGGCCTTGAAATACGTCCACAGGTACACCTCCAATTGACTCAAATTATGTCAATTAGAAGCTTCTAAATCCATGACATAATTTTCTGGAATTTTCCAAGCTGTTTAAAGGCACAGTTAACTTAGTGTATGTAAACTTCTGATCCACTGGAATTGTGATACAGTGAATTATAAGTGGAATAATCTGTCTGTAAACAATTTTTGAAAAAATTACTTGTGTCATGCACAAAGTAGATGTCCTAACCGATTTGCCAAAACTATAGTTTGTTAACAAGAAATTAGTGGAGTGGTTGAAAAACTAGTTTTAATGACTCCAACCTAAGTGTATGTAAACTTCCGACTTCAACTGTATTTGGAAATACACTTGGAAAGTATTTGAAAAGACTCAAATACACTAACTCAAATACACTCGTATGCATTTAACCCAGGTATTTGAAAATAGTATTTGAAATAAGTATTTAAATTGTTTTTCAAATAGTAGGCTATTTATGGGAAATTATTTTAAAATACATTTATAATAACAATTTAAATAACATGTATTTGAACCCAGGTCTGGCACACGCGCATGCAAACACACACACACACACACACACACACACACAGACACACACACACACATACTGAGAGAATGACAGACACACTCATGCTGAGAGAATGACAGACACACTCATGCAGAGAGAACGACAGACACAGTGACACAGCACGTTATCAACCAGCAAACACCAACACAGATGTTACAATTTCATTTTCTCACACTTTTCATTGTATGGGTATAATTAAGGTGAGGGCACAGCATAAACATCAACAGACAAATTACGATATTTGCATACTGCCAGCTACATTAAGGAAACAATGGATCTACAGTGCATTCAAAAAGTATTCAGACGCCTTCCCTTTTTCCACATTTTGTTCCGTTACATCCTTGTTCAATTTTTTTTTAAATAAATACAAATTGCTCATCAATTTACACACAATACCCCATAATGACAAAGCGAAAATATGTTTCCAAATGCATACAAAATAAAAAACAGAAATACCTTATTTACATAAGTATTCAGACCCTTTGCTATGACACTT
The DNA here is from genome assembly GCF_964263955.1 of Coregonus lavaretus. Taxonomy (NCBI): domain Eukaryota; kingdom Metazoa; phylum Chordata; class Actinopteri; order Salmoniformes; family Salmonidae; genus Coregonus; species Coregonus lavaretus. Next base: position 36,961,333 of record NC_140008.1, on the reverse strand, counting down.
GAAATTGAGCTCAGGTGCATCTTGTTTCCATTGATCATCCTTGAGCCGTTTCTACAACTTGATTGGAGTCCACCTGCGGCAAATTCAATTAATTGGACAGGATTTGGAAAGGCACAAACCTGTCTGTATAAGGTCCCACAGTTGACAGTGCATGTCAGAGTAAAAACCAAGCCATGAGGTTGAAGGAATTGTCCATGGAGCGCCGAGACAGGATTGTGTCGAGGCACAGATCTGGGGAAGGGTACCGAAAAATGTCTGCCGCATTGAAGGTCCCCAAGATCACAGTGGCCTTCATCATTCTTAAATGGAAGAAGTTTGGAACCACCAAGACACATCCTAGAGCTGGCAGCATCATGCTGTGGGGATGTTTTTCAGCGGCAGGGACTGGGAGACTAGTCAGGGTCAAGGGAAAGATGAACGGAGCAAAGTACAGAGAGATCCTTGATGAAAACCTACTCCAGAGCACTCTGGACCTCAGACTGGGACGAAGGTTCACCTTCCAACAGGACAACGACCCTAAGCACACAGCCAAGACAACGTAAGAGTGGCTTCGGGACAAGTCTCTGAATGTCCTTGAGTGGCCCAGCCAGAGCCCGGGCTTGAACCCAATCGAACATCTCTGGAGAGACCTGAAAATAGCTGTGCAGCGACGCTCCCCATCCAACCTGACAGAGCTTGAGCGGATCTGCAGAGAAGAATGGGAGAAACTCCCCAAATACTGGTGTGCCAAGCTTGTAACGTCATCAACTCAAATCACATTTTATTTGTCACATGCGCCGAATACAACAGGTTTAGACCTTACCGTGAAGCGCGTACTTACAAGCCCTTAACCAACAATACAGTTCAAGAAATAGAGTTAAGAAAATATTTACTAAATAGACTAAAGTACAAAATAAAAAGTAACAATAACAATAACGAGGCTATATACAGGGGGTACCGGTACCGAGACAATGTGCGGGGGTACAGGTTAGTCGAGGTAGTTTGTACATTTAGGTTGGAGGGGTCTTATTGCTTTGGGGTAGATGCTGTTAAGGAGCCATTTGGACCTAGATGGTACCGCTTGCCGTGCGGTAGCAGAGAGAACAGTCTATGACTTGGGTGACTGGAGTCTTTGACAAGGCTGTAATCGCTGACTCGAGGCTGTAATCGATGCCAAAGGTGCTTCAACAAAGTACTGAGTAAAGGGTCTGAATACTTATGTAAATGTGATATTTCAGTTTTTAGAATGATGAGGGGAAAAATTGATTTAATCAATTTTAGAATAAGGCTGTAACGTAACAAAATGTGAAAAAAGTCAAGGGGTCTGAATACTTTCCGAACGCACTGTATTATGTAACGAGACATGTCCCAACAACTGGAGATCTCAATGCAAATAGTCCTGATAGCCATTTGATTAGCTGTACAGCAGTCTTATCGCTTAGGGGTAGAAGCTGTTCAGAAGCCTTTTGGACCTAGGCTTGGCGCTCCGGTACCGCTTACCGTGCGATAGCAGAGAGAACAGTCAATGACTCAGGTGGCTGGTGTCTTTGGCAATTTTTAGGACCTTTCTCTAACACCGCCTGGTATATAGGTCTTGTATGACAGGAAGCTTGGCCCCAGTGATGTACTGGGCCGTACGCACAACCCTCTGTAGCAGTGTGATTAAAGGTGTGATCAACGAAGACATACTCTACAATAATTTACAGTGAGGGAAAAAAGTATTTGATCCCCTGCTGATTTTGTACGTTTACCCACTGACAAAGAAATGATCAGTCTATAATTTTAATGGTAGGTTTATTTGAACAGTGAGAGAGAATTTTTTTTCCAGAAAAACACATGTCAAAAATGTTATAAATTGATTTGCATTTTAAAGAGGGAAATAAGTATTTGACCCCCTCTCAATCAGAAAGATTTCTGGCTCCCAGGTGTCTTTTATACAGGTAACGAGCTGAGATTAGGAGCACACTCTTAAAGGGAGTGCTCCTAATCTCAGTTTGTTACCTGTATAAAAGACACCTGTCCACAGAAGCAATCAATCAATCAGATTCCAAACTCTCCACCATGGCCAAGACCAAAGAGCTCTCCAAGGATGTCAGGGACAAGATTGTAGACCTACACAAGGCTGGAATGGGCAACAAGACCATCGCCAAGCAGCTTGGTGAGAAGGTGACAACAGTTGGTGCGATTATTCGCAAATGGAAGAAACACAAAATAACTGTCAATCTTCCTCGGCCTGGGGCTCCATGCAAGATCTCACCTCGTGGAGTTGCAATGATCATGAGAACAGTGAGGAATCAGCCCAGAACTACACGGGAGGATCTTGTCAATGATCTCAAGGCAGCTGGGATCATAGTCACCAAGAAAACAATTGGTAACACACTACGCCGTGAAGAACTGAAATCCTGCAGCGCCCGCAAGGTCCCCCTGCTCAAGAAAGCACATATACAGGGCCGTCTGAAGTTTGCCAATGAACAAGTTTGCTGCTCTTCCTCCCTGGGAAGGACTGCCCGCTCCATGATCTCGCCATCACGGTTGACAACTCCATTGTGTCCTCCTCCCAGAGTGCAAAGAGCCTTGGCGTGACCCTGGACAACACCCTGTCGTTCTCTGCTAACATCAAAGCGGTGACCCGATCCTGCAGGTTCATGCTCTACAACATTCGCAGAGTACGACCCTACCTTACACAGAAAGCGGCACAGGTCCTAATCTAGGAACTTGTCATCTCCCGTCTGGATTACTGCAACTCGCTGTTGGCTAGGCTCCCTGCCTGTGCCATTAAACGCCTTCAACTTATCCAGAACGCCGCAGCCCGTCTGGTGTTCGACCTTCCCAAATTATCTCATGTCACCCCGCTCCTCCTCACACTCCACTGGCTTTCAGTTGAGGCTTGCATCTACTACAAGACCCAAACGAGGGCACTACGTTCATCCACCTCTGGCCTGCTAGCTCCCCTACCTCTACAGAAGCACAGTTCCCTCTCAGCCCAGTCAAAGCTATTTGCTGCTCTGGCACCCCAATGGTGGAACAAGCTCCCCCACGACGCCAGGACAGTGGAGTCACTGACCACCTTCCGGAGACACTTGAAACCCTACCTCTTTAAGGAATACCTGGAATAGTATAAAGTAATCCTTCTACCACCTCCCCATGAATAAAATAAGAAAAAAAGTGGTTGTCCCACTTGCTATCATAAGTTGAATGCACCAATTTGTAAGTCGCTCTGGATAAGAGCATCTGCTAAATGATGTAAATGTAAATGTAAATAGAGACGGCATATTGGAATTGTGTCAAAATGCTGGAAATGAGCTTTAGATGCACATATTTCTTGGAGGGAGGACCCCCAGACCCGCCACTTCAAAAACCAAACCCTGCTGAAAAGTAGCTGTTATTGGCAGAGAGGTTTGGATTTCTCTTTCTCATTGGTTAATTAACTAATTTACCGCCTTGTGATGTCACCAGACAGGCCAAAACTCCATCCCACCAAAACAGGGTTATATTTCAGGTGGTCTTTTCAAACAGCTCTTACACTAAAAGGGTATTATCATTATTTTCACAATTTCACAGTATTATTCCAACCTCATTGTGTGGAAATATATATCAAACACAGGAAAATCATGTTTTTCACTGCACTGGGTGGTAAATAAAGTAACAGGGTTGAACCTAAAGCCCTGTCGCATGCTTCGAGTTCACACAAATATTATAACAACTTTTTGTGACGTTTTTGTTAGTTTTGGCATGTTTTTTTTTCAGCAGTTCGTGCACACAATATTTATTCTTGAGCCGAGTCAAAGTTCGGTAGCCGAAGTCTACGCCCCTTCGACAGTGATTGGTCAACAGTACTACTCCTAGTAGGAGTGGGAAATATGGATGGGATTCTTCAATAAAGTGTTTGTTGTCATTCAACGACAGTTTCAACTAGTTTTCATGCAAATTATTTCACTTGAGAAATACTGCACCCAACTTCTTAATTAGATGTAAAATGTTGTTGCTACTTCGTCTCAAGAGGGACAGTAATACTGCCACTTTCTTCTCATTTTTCAAGCTAAGGTCTTTTAAGGGAGTATGCGAGGCACAGACGTTCGCTTCGCCTAGCCGAGTTCTGCTAGGAGCAAACCGAACTGAGTATGCAGGTGCCTTAACAGGGTTGACAATTTCAACTTAGAACAGCCATAAAGCCCCTTGTGACAGGGGGAATGGAAGCTTGTTGTGTGCAACTGGAAAGGGGAATTGACTGCAAGAAATTGTAAAGAAATATCTAGCCTGTGTACCTGTGGGTAACAGGGTTGACGTGTTATGCTCGACCCATTCAGTTTTCCACCACAAAACACCAGAAAATGGCCAAAAAGAGTAGAACCAGCTCACCATGATTTTACTATTAGATTATCAGTTTCTTTTTAAAACAAAATATTTAAAAAGGAATAGTTTTACAATATTAAAATGAGAGTTCAGTTCACGTAACAGGGTTGACATTAAAATAAGGGACAGACGTAAATGAATCACTAATCAAATGAAATAAATTATAATCTTCAGAAACAACTTTGTCAAAGCAACAAAATAACTTGGGCTTCATAATGATGGTGAAAACTTTGGGATACATTTTGGAGTTAAGTGAGTTAAAATCTTCCTAGACATCACAGAAGGACATGTCAAAATGCTGCATTTTGGCACTTTAGCAAGTCTCTATTTATATAAAAAATCGGACTTATCGAATTTTCCATGTGGTCTATATTAAATGGAACTTCATTTTAAGCACCAAAATTCAATATTGGTGCTTAAAATGTCAAAGGATTGCACAAGGTACTGTTTTCGTGGAACGACCCAGTAAACTGTCCTAGTCTCTCTCTGTCTCCTCTCAACCTCAGTTTGGTGATGTGATAGCATGGCCTGATCCTCCCACACCACACCAGGCCAGGACACCAGGCAGAACAGTATCAGTCCCAGAGGTTTTATTTGAGTTGGAAGTTGGAGCAAAGCAGGAACTATTTTCTCTGGTGTGGGCGTCCGTGGGATGGAAGTCTATAGCATAGGTAAATCTAGGGGAATCAAACCTTTCCTACTATACTTGGAAAGGAAATGGAATTTAAGGCATTTGCATTGGTTAATACGTTTCATAAACACAACAATAAGAACATCATTACAGAGTAAAGATTTCCTCCACCCACATCCATCATGGCAAGAGCACGCACACACACACACACACACACACACACGCAAACACACACGCACACACACCCGCTGCAACCTCCACCCCCCACCCTCTCTCAACCACACACACACCACACATTGCACTGACATGCAGAGACAAAGCTCAGAGTACAGGGTAATGAACACACCACTATATGCTATAGAAAAGCAAACACACAAGCATCTGATCCCTTCAACCTGGTATGTACTGTATATAAAACTCTTTCAACAGCTTAACAAACACAGACATAAACACACTAAAAATACAGTATAGTATTACATCAATAATACACAGACACAAAATCACAGCAGACACATACACCACACACACACACACAAACACACACACTGATAGAAGAGCTGTGCTGCGGCTCGTTTAATTATCTCTCAGTCTCCAACATAGGAGGCTGGTGGGACGAGCTATAGGAGGACAGGCTCATTGTATTGGCTGGAATGGAATAAATGGAACGGTACACAGTGTTAAAATCTCGGTGTTGAGGTAAAAAGTATTGTGAGTATTATATCCAAGGGTTGGAACTGGTTCAGGGAACAGAACCAAAAACCAGAAAATAACGACATTTTTCAATGAACAGAATCAGAACCAGAAACAAAAGTGATCTATACTGTTCCAGAACGGAACCGTTATTTTAAAAGCAAAGGAACCGGTTAATAATGTTATTTTACGTTCCGGCATTTTTTCCCAAAAAAATGCAACAAAGCGCATATGCAAAGCCCTCCCTCTGTTAATCAGAAACTTCTTCCAGTGTATGCCTACCAGCTGAAAATCTTTGCCAGTGTGTGTTTGTGTAGGCTACTTGCCCTTCCCCCTCGGAGGCATATCTTTAGCCTACTGACATTACAAGCGTGATTCAGAAGATAGGGATAGAGAATGTATTATTATTATTTTGTATTTTTTTGTATTTGTATTTTAAAATAGTAGATCATCTTAATATTGCAGATAGATTGTAACTTCCATCAATGTATTTGTCTGCTTCACTTCCAATCCCCTATGTTTATATATACAGTGGGGGAAAAAAGTATTTAGTCAGCCACCAATTGTGCAAGTTCTCCCACTTAAAAAGATGAGAGAGGCCTGTAATTTTCATCATAGGTACATGTCAACTATGACAGACAAATTGAGATTTTTTTTCCCAGAAAATCAAATTGTAGGATTTTTAATGAATTTATTTGCAAATTATGGTGGAAAATAAGTATTTGGTCACCTACAAACAAGCAAGATTTCTGGCTCTCACAGACCTGTAACTTCTTCTTTAAGAGGCTCCTCTCTCCTCCACTCGTTACCTGTATTAATGGCACCTGTTTGAACTTGTTATCAGTATAAAAGACACCTGTCCACAACCTCAAACAGTCACACTCCAAACTCCACTATGGCCAAGACCAAAGAGCTGTCAAAGGACACCAGAAACAAAATTGTAGACCTGCACCAGGCTGGGAAGACTGAATCTGCAATAGGTAAGCAGCTTGGTTTGAAGAAATCAACTGTGGGAGCAATTATTAGGATTTGAAGAAATCAACTGTGGGAGCAATTATTAGGAAATGGAAGACATACAAGACCACTGATAATCTCCCTCGATCTGGGGCTCCATGCAAGATCTCACCCCGTGGGGTCAAAATGATCACAAGAACTGTGAGCAAAAATCCCAGAACCACACGGGGGGACCAAGTGAATGACCTGCAGAGAGCTGGGACCAAAGTAACAAAGCCTACCATCAGTAACAAACTACGCCGCCAGGGACTCAAATCCTGCAGCGCCAGACGTGTCCCCCTGCTTAAGCCAGTACATGTCCAGGCCCGTCTGAAGTTTGCTAGAGTGCATTTGGATGATCCAAGGAGGATTGGAAGAATGTCATATGGTCAGATGAAACCAAAATAGAACTTTTTGGTAAAAACTCAACTCGTCGTGTTTGGAGGACAAAGAATGCTGAGTTGCATCCAAATAACACCATACCTACTGTGAAGCATGGGGGTGGAAACATCATGCTTTGGGGCTGTTTTTCTGCAAAGGGACCAGGACGACTGATCCGTGTAAAGGAAAGAATGAATGGGGCCATGTATCGTGAGATTTTGAGTGAAAACCTCCTTCCATCAGCAAGGGCATTGCAGATGAAACGTGGCTGGGTCTTTCAGCATGACAATGATCCCAAACACACCGCCCGGGCAACGAAGGAGTGGCTTCGTAAGAAGCATTTCAAGGTCCTGGAGTGGCCTAGCCAGTCTCAAGATCTCAACCCCATAGAAAATCTTTGGAGGGAGTTGAAAGTCCATGTTGCCCAGCGACAGCCCCAAAACATCACTGCTCTAGAGGAGATCTGCATGGAGGAATGGGCAAAAATACCAGCAACAGTGTGTGAAAACCTTGTGAAGACTTACAGAAAACGTTTGACCTGTGTCATTGCCAACAAAGGGTATATAACAAAGTATTGAGAAACTTTTGTTATTGACCAAATACTTATTTTCCACCATAATTTGCAAATAAATTAATAAAAAATCCTACAATGTGATTTTCTGGAATTTTTTTTCTCATTTTGTCTGTCATAGTTGACGTGTACCTATGATGAAAATTACAGGCCTCTTTCATCTTTTTAAGTGGGAGAACTTGCACAATTGGTGGCTGACTAAACACTTTTTCCCCCACTGTCTGGAGCCTCCCTTATTTTGTAAGGATTCAAATCTGGAATCAGAATAGTAATACCTTTTACATTACATTTACATTTACGTCATTTAGCAGACGCTCTTATCCAGAGCGACTTACAAATTGGTGCATTCACCTTATAGCCAGTGGGATAACCACTTTACAATATGTTTTTTTTTTATCTTTCTTTGGGGTAGGGTAAGGGGGGGTAGAAGGATTACTTTATCCTATCCCAGGTATTCCTTAAAGAGGTGGGGTTTCAAGTGTCTCCGGAAGGTGGTGAGTGACTCCACTGTCCTGGCGTCGTGAGGGAGCTTGTTCCACCATTGGGGTGCCAGAGCAGCGAACAGTTTTGACTGGGCTGAGCGGGACTGTGCTTCCGCAGAGGTAGGGGGGCCAGCAGGCCTGAGGTAGATGAACGCAATGCCCTCGTTTGGGTGTAGGGACTGATCAGAGCCTGAAGGTATGGAGGTGCCGTTCCCCTCACAGCTCCGTAGGCAAGCACCATGGTCTTGTAGCAGATGCGAGCTTCAACTGGAAGCCAGTGGAGTGTGCAGAGGAGCGGGGTGACGTGAGTGAACTTGGGAAGGTTGAACACCAGACGGGCTGCGGCATTCTGGATGAGTTGTAGGGGTTTAATGGCACAGGCAGGGAGCCCAGCCAACAGCGAGTTGCAGTAATCCAGACGGGAGATGACAAGTGCCTGGATTAGGACCTGTGCCGCTTCCTGTGTAAGGCAGGGTCGTACTCTCCGAATGTTGTAGAGCATGAACCTACAGGATCGGGTAACCGCTTTGATGTTAGCGGAGAACGACAGGGTGTTGTCCAGGGTCACGCCAAGGCTCTTTGCACTCTGGGAGGAGGACACAAGGGAGTTGTCAACCGTGATGGCGAGATCATGGAACGGGCAGTCCTTCCCCGGGAGGAAGAGCAGCTCCGTCTTGCCGAGGTTCAGCTTGAGGTGGTGATCCGTCATCCACACTGATATGTCTGCCAGACATGCAGAGATGCGATTCGCCACCTGGTTATCAGAAGGGGGAAAGGAGAAGATTAGTTGTGTGTCGTCTGCGTAGCAATGATAGGAGAGGCCATGTGAGGATATGACAGAGCCAAGTGACTTGGTGTACAGCGAGAATAGGAGAGGGCCTAGAACTGAGCCCTGGGGGACACCAGTGGTGAGAGCACGTGGTGCGGAGACAGATTCTCGCCACGCCACTTGGTAGGAGCGACCGGTCAGGTAGGACGCAATCCAAGAGTGAGCCGCGCCGGAGATGCCCAACTCGGAGAGGGTGGAGAGGAGGATGGTTCACAGTATCAAAGGCAGCAGACAGGTCTAGAAGGACAAGAGCAGAGGAGAGAGAGTTAGCTTTAGCAGTGCGGAGAGCCTCCGTGACACAGAGAAGAGGAGTCTCAGTTGAATGACCAGTCTTGAAACCTGACTGGTTTGGATCAAGAAGGTCATTCTGCGAGAGATAGCAAGAGAGTTGGCTAAAGACGGCACGCTCAAGAGTTTTGGAGAGAAACGAAAGAAGGGATACTGGTCTGTAGTTGTTGACATCAGAGGGATCGAGTGTTGGTTTTTTGAGAAGGGGTGCAACTCTCGCTCTCTTGAAGACGGAAGGGACATAGCCAGCGGTCAAGGATGAGTTGATGAGCGAGGTGAGGTAAGGTAGAAGGTCACCGGAGATGGTCTGGAGAAGAGAGGAGGGGATAGGGTCAAGCGGGCAGGTTGTTGGGCGGCCGGCCGTCACAAGTCGCAAGATTTCATCTGGAGAGAGAGGGGAGAAAGAAGTCAAAGCATAGGGTAGGGCATTGTGAGCAGGACCAGCAGTGGGGTGGGGGGGGGGGGGGGGGGGATTCAGCAGGGAGGAGAAGGTGGCAAAGAGCTTCCTAGGGTTAGAGGCAGATGCTTGGAATTTAGAATGGTAGAAAGTGGCTTTAGCAGCAGAAACAGAGGAAGAAAATGTAGAGAGGAGGGAGTGAAAAGATGCCAGGTCCGCAGGGAGTCTAGTTTTCCTCCATTTCCGCTCGGCTGCCTGGAGCCCTGTTCTGTGAGCTCGCAATGAGTCGTCAAGCCACGGAGCAGGAGGGGAGGACCGAGCCGGCCCGGGAGGATAGAGGACATATAGAGTCAAAGGATGCAGAAAGGGAGGAGAGGAGGGTTGAGGAGGCAGAATCAGGAGATTGGAGGGAGAAGGATTGAGCAGAGGGAAGAGATGATAGGATGGAAGAGGAGAGAGTAGCGGGAGAGAGAGAGTGAAGGTTGCGACGGCGCATTACCATCTGAGTAGGGGCAGAGTGAGTAGTGTTGGAGGAGAGCGAGAGAGAAAAGGATACAAAGTAGTGGTCGGAGACATGGAGGGGAGTTGCAGTGAGATTAGTAGAAGAACAGCATCTAGTAAAGATGAGGTCAAGCGTATTGCCTGCCTTGTGAGTAGGGGGGGACGGTGAGAGGGTGAGGTCAAAAGAGGAGAGGAGTGGAAAGAAGGAGGCAGAGAGAAATGAGTCAAAGGTAGACGTAGGGAGGTTGAAGTCACCCAGAACTGTGAGGGGTGAACCATCCTCAGGAAAGGAACTTATCAAGGCATCAAGCTCATTGATGAACTCTCCAAGGGAACCTGGAGGGCGATAAATGACAAGGATGTTAAGCTTGAATGGGCTAGTGACTGTGACAGCATGGAATTCAAATGAGGAGATAGACAGATGGGTCAGGGGAAAAAGAGAGAATATCCACTTGGGAGAGATGAGGATTCCTGTGCTGACCAGATGCTCTCGGGGTATGCGAGAACACATGGTCAGACGAAGAGAGAGCAGTAGGAGTAGCAGTGTTTTCTGTGGTAATCCATGTTTCCGTCAGCGCCAAGAAGTCGAGGGACTGGAGGGTAGCATAGGCTGAGATGAACTCTGCCTTGTTGGCCGCAGAACGGCAGTTCCAGAGGCTGCCGGAGACCTGGAACTCCACGTGGGTCGTGCGTGCAGGGACCACCAGGTTAGAGAGGCAGCAGCCACGCGGTGTGAGGCGTTTGTATAGCCTGTGCGGAGAGGAGAGAACAGGGATAGACAGAGGCATAGTTGACAGGCTACAGAAAATGGCTACAATAATGCAAAGGAGATCGGAATGAAATGAACTAAACATCTGGGAAAGCGACAGAGCGGGGCCTCCCTCACTTACGTTTCAATGAAACACCCAAATATAACTCTCCCAACTTCCACCTCAGAAACTATAATTGTTGTAAACTACAGCGGTTCAATGTTTTCTAGGAATAGACTAACTTAGTTTATTCAGCTAGCTAACTTGGTACAGTATTCTTCCGTGAAAACCGTCCAGGGCACCTAGTCATATGACGCCACAGCCAACTAGCATGCCGGACTCCAACAACACGGTTTAGCACCAATACTCGGTCACAACAAACCACCAGTGTGTCAACACGCCAAGCAGATCATTCGTGTCCGTGTCTAACGTTGTGGATTAGTCCCGACAGCTTGAGCGAGTCCGTCGTCAACTTATTCAGCCAGTTAGTTAGCTAGAATAGTTAGCATACTAGCTAGCCATTGCTTTCTGCCAACGAAGAAACCCGTCCTCCCACGGCACGAACACACAGAGAGAGCCAAACTAACGTTAACTAGTCACCCATGTCCCGAATTCCCTTGAACGACTCTGGCTACCAGTATGTAAAAACAAAACACAAATGTAGGTTATAACTTACCCCTAGCAGCTACTGGTAGCTAGCCAAGTGCAAAGCTAGCCACTGAATTGACTCAGCCAGTCGCGTCTGTTCGCTAGATCATTCCAGCTATTGTTTAGTAGCTATCCAGGTAGCAACAAGCTAGCTACATTTCGAGCACAGTAACTACTTACTACCTAACGTTAACGCTTCAGACAATGAGGTTAGAAAAACAGCTGAATGGTAGGCATTATTGTATGTAATTATTGTAGGCAGCTAGCTGGCGTAATTACATGTACTCTCAGGCGTGAAACAACTATCCACAGTTGCTAATAGTTACCAGTAGCTACCCGCTAGCTAGTCCAGGTAGTGGGTTAGCTAGCTTCGTGCTTCACCGTGCTCAGCCGAATACAACACTTACCTACAATAATTACATACATCAACCCACGATAACTACCTACAATACCTAACTACAATCTAAATACATAGTTTAAGCTTTACTCGACAAAGCTTAAACTATGTATATAAGCCATATAATCCAAGCTTACCTCCCGCCAGAGAGAGACACAACCTCACCCGAAGACGACGACCCGGCAACTGTAAACTGGAAATGAGTTACAGCCGTTTTAGTGAACAGTGGTATTTTTCTAGAATTCTATAGAATGTTCCGTTATCAGACTCTTTCTTATGTGGATTGTATATTAACCACATATCTGGACCAAAACATATTACTAATGGCATTTAGTCTTGAATATGATACGGAAAGACATACACAAGTAATATGATATTCATAAATCAATAACTTTATTGAAATAACTTTATTGAGGGGAATACATAGCCTCACTCAAACCTGAAAACAAAGTGCAACTTACATCGAAAATTTGGAGTGACAAAATAGGATAAGAATAAGGCATAGTAACAATAATTGGCTTTTACAACTTCAAAGTATTCTGTACATACTAGGCCTATAGCCTAATACACAAGCTTCCACTAGGCCTATACTCTAATAGCTTCCACTAGGCCTATAGCCTAATACCTTCCACTAGGCCTATAGCCTAATACCTTCCACTAGGCCTATAGCCTAATACCTTCCACTAGGCCTATAGCCTAATACCTTCCACTAGGCCTATAGCCTAATAGCTTCCACTAGGCCTATAGCCTAATACCTTCCACTAGTCCTATAGCCTAATACCTTCCACTAGGCCTATAGCCTAATACCTTCCACTAGGCCTATACTCTAATAGCTTCCACTAGGCCTATAGCCTAATACCTTCCACTAGGCCTATAGCCTAATACCTTCCACTAGGCCTATACTCTAATACCTTCCACTAGGCCCATAGCCTAAAACACAGGGCCTATACATTTACATTTACATTTTAGTCATTTAGCAGACGCTCTTATCCAGAGCGACTTACAGTTAGTGAGTGCATACATATTTCATACCTAATACCTATAGCCTAATACCTTCCACTAGGCCATTAGCCTTATACACAAGTCCTATATTGTAATACACAAGGCCTATAGCCTAATACCTTCTACTAAGCCTATAGCCTAATACACAAGGCCTATAGCCTAATACCTTCTACTAAGCCTATAGCCTAATACACAAGGCCTATAGCCTAATACCTTCTACTAAGCCTATAGCCTAATACACAAGGCCTATAGCCTAATACCTTCTACTAAGCCTATAGCCTAATACACAAGGCCTATAGCCTAATACCTTCTACTAAGCCTATAGCCTAATACACAAGGCCTATAGCCTAATACACAAGTCCTATAGCCTAATACCTTCTACTAGGCCTACAGTATAGCCTAATACACTAGTCCTATAGCCTAGTACACAAGACTTATAGCCTAATACACAAAGAGTCAGAATGGAAACAAATGATAATCATGCAAGGCAGGCAAAATGACAAGTGACAATCTGAGCTACTGGGTGAAGACCCACTGGGCAAAAACTGATTAGAATCAACGTTGTTTCCACGTCATTTCAACCCAAAGAATCAATGTGATGACATTGAATCAATGTGGAAACCTGATTGTATTTGCAAAAAGTAATCAACCATAGGGCGTTTCGTTTTTTTTTTCACCCAACTTGTAAATCCAATGACATGGTGACATTTTTTGTTGATTTCACATTGAATTCAACTCAACCAAATGTAAATCAAAACTAGATGTTGAACAGACGTCTGTGCCCAGTGGGTACTAGGAGTCCCTTTACTAGTGCCTATGTCCGCAAAGAGTCATTCTCACTGGAGTACCACAACCTAACACAATTTCGGTCCCCTACGATGCGTAACTGCTTGCCCTTGCATTCTGGTGCAACACAAACAAACCACGTCATATCCTCCTAGGCTGCGAAGGCGAGGGTGTGATTGTCCCACAAATCTGTCTGCAGCCTCAGCAGCATGTTGTCCAGTCTCTCCAGCACCTGTCTGTTCTTGGCACCGTAGGGACAGCTTCTATTGACTGCCTGGTGCACAGGTGATATGACTACAGCGTCGTCCTCCTCACGAAGGTCTGAGAGCTGACAGTCCACTAATGTCAGAGAGAAAGAGAGGAGGGTGAGAGGGAGAGGAGGGCGAGAGAGAATTTTAAAAACATAGACCTAATATAAAGTATATGTAAGCCTAATAGTACATAACAACAGGCCTAATACATCCATTGACAGTTACATAGTGAATTTTACAAACACTTCAAATTATTATTATTATTATTATTATTATTATTATTAAGTATGTGTTTGGTGTAGGCTTACCTTGGCGTGACGTTTTGATAACCAAGGTGAGTTTTATCAATATCTTCGCCTCAATTTACTCCAAAAAATGTGATGTCTATTTCAGACCTTATGGCATTTTTCAAGGACGAGCATAAGAGCATTAAAAGGGGAGAAGACCAGTTTATCCTGTGTCGCTGAGTGTAGCTATTAAATTTGAGCATCTTAGCAGTACAATGGGTTCTATACAGCTGTCAACATTCTACAAGGAAAAAGCCACTTAATCAGTGATATAATCATTAACCAGAGTTTGCCGGATACCAGACCTAGATGAGTGTTAACTCAGCTCTAGGATATTGTCATTGATGAGAATGAATCAAACAATCTATTGACATTCAGAATTGACTTTGTTTAGACATCCAGCCAGTATTGTAGTTTCATGCCCAGAGACAAATCTTCAAAGGCACATTATTTATTTATTCGGAGTGGTACATGTATTCACACAGTCTTGATTTATTGGATGCTTACACAATTATGTAATTAACAGCCTATGTTAACTTTTTTATTTGGGACTATGGCAGTCAATTGCAAACATTCAAACAGTGTTTCATGATCACATACTTTTAATGTGGGGCTATAACAGTCAATCGCAAATTAATCTGACAAATTAGTCTGACATAATTCAAAACAACTGGGAACTCGGAACTTGGAAATCTCCAACTTCTGACTTCAGTGCGTTCAAGACAACTGGGAACTCTGAAAAAAAAACGAGTTCTGACTGGGAAAAATAGCTTTGAACGGTCATCCAACTTGGAATTTCAACACGGAAACTCGGGCCTCATTCTAGAGCTCCAACTTTCCGACCTGAAGATCACTGACGTCATGGCTTTGGCTTAGTGATTTTTGGCCTCCCATGAGACAGATTAATGCCAGTTAATGTGTTATGTTGTGTTACGTGACTAAAAGTGAAGCTGTCAGTCCTGCGTTCTTAATGAGACTGACATAAGTGCATGTGAAACATAAAAGCCTATTAAATGTTCATTGTTAAGACAGTCACTATTTTGTTACAATATGATTTGGCTAATTTGTTATATTTGCCATACATTTTAACGTAAAAATACATTTCTTACAAATACATTTAAATGCATGTTGGAATATATTTTACAAAACATTTACAAATACATTTTAAAATACACCACATGACTAAAAGTATGTGGACACCTGCTTGTTGAACATCTCATTCCAAAATCATGGGCATTAATATGGAGTTGGGCCCCCTTTGCTGCTATAACAGCCTCCACTCTTCTGGGAAGGTTTTCCACTAGATGTTGGAACGTTGCTGCGGGGACTTGCTTCCATTCAGCCACAAGAGCATTAGTGAGGTCGAGCACTGATGTTGGGCGATTAGGCCTGGCTCGCATTCGGCGTTCCAATTCATCCCAAAAGGTGTTCGATGGGGTTGAGTTCAGGGCTCTGTACAGGCCAGTCAAATTCTTCCACACCGATCTCGACAAACCATTTCTGTACGGGAGCATTGTCATGCTGAAACAGGAAAGGGCCTTCCCCAAACTGTTGCCACAAAGTTGGAAGCACAGAATCATCTAGAATGTCATTGTATGTTGTAGTGTTAAGATTTCCCTTCACTGGAACTATGGAGCCTGAACCATGAAAAACAACCCCAGACCATTATTCCTCTTCCACCAAACTTTACAGTTGGCACTATGCATTGGGGCATGTAGCATTCTCCTGGCATCCGCCAAACCCAGATTTGTCCGTCATACTGCAAGATGGAAAAGCGTGATTCCTCACTCCAGAAAATGCTTTTCCACTACTCCAGAGTCCAATGGCGGCGAGCTTTATGCCACTCCAGCTGACGATTGGCATTGAGCATGGTGATCTTAGGCTTGTGTGCGGCTGCTCGGCCATTGAAACCCATTTCATGTATATATAAGGTCCCACAGTTGACAGTGCAAGTCAGAGCAAAAGCCAAGCCATGAGGTCGAAGGAATTGTCCGTAGAGCTCCGAGACAGGATTGTGTCGAGGCACAGGTCTGGGGAAGGCTACTAAAAATATTCTGCAGCATTGAAGGTCACCAAGAACACAGTGGCCGCCATCATTCTTATATGGAAGAAGTTTGGAACCACCAAGACTCTTCCTAGAGCTGGCCGCCCGGCCAAACTCAGCAATCGGGGAGGTGACCAAGAACCCGATGCCACTTTGACAGAGCTCAAGAGTTCCGCTGTGGAGATGGGAAAACCTTCCAGAAGGACAACCATCTCTGCAGCACTCCACCAATCAGGCTTTTATGGTAGAGTGGCAAGACGGAAGCCACTCCTCAGTAAAAGGTACATGACAGCCCACTTGGAGTTTGCCAAAAGGCACCTAAAGGACTCTCAGACCATGGGAAACAAGATTCTCTGGTCTGATGAAACCAAGATTGAACTCTTTGGCCTGAATGCCAAGTGTCACGTCTGGAGGAAACCTGGCACCATCCCTATGGTAAAGCATGGTGGTGGCAGCATCATGCTGTTGGGATGTTTTTTAGCGGCAGGGACTGAGAGACTAGTCAGGATCGAGGGAAAGATTAACGGAGCAAAGTACAGAGAGATCCTTGATGAAAACCTGCTCCAGAACGCTCAGGACCTCAGACTGGGGCGAAGGTTCACCTTCCAACGGGACAACAACCCTAATCACACAGCCAAGACAACGCAGTAGTGGCTTTGGGACAAGTCTCTGAATATCCTTGAGTGGCCCAGCCAGAGCCCGGACTTGAACCCGATCGAAAATCTCTGGAGTAACCTGAAAATAGCTGTGCAACGACGCTCCCCATCCAACCTGACAGAGCTTGAGAGGATCTGCATAGAAGAATGGGAGAAACTCCCCAAATACATGTGTGCTAAGCTTGTAGCTTCATACCCAAGAAGACTTGAGGCTGTAATCGCTGCCAAAGGTGCTTCAACAAAGTACAGAGTAAAGGGTCTGAATACTTATGTGTGATACTTAAATGTGATATTTCAGTGTTTTATTTTTAATAGATGTGACCGACCGCCTTGATTCGGTCTCATGTAGCTACATTTGAAATGGTGTTTCTTACATTGGATAAAAGCAGAGACACAGAGCTACAAAATGGTATATCATACACTGCATTTAAGGGAACAATGAGAAAGTAATTCTGCTTGGAAAGTTGATAAACTTGTATTCTCATTTTTGAGAAAATGGCCTTTGAATGTTTTGGTACCTAGTGAAGAGCTCTTCTTTTGTCTACACCCATTCAACATCGTTCACACCCTCTTAAGCTGTAACCCCACCCATCTCGTTTCGCTCTCGGAGCATTCAGAGCGCACACTTGACGCTATGGCCGATGAGTAGGGTTGATCCGAGCGTTCTGACCTCACAATGGCAGTCAAGCACCCAAGCTAACTGGCTAACATTGGCTAGCTTGTTATTTACTATCAGACACAAAATTGGGATTATGGTTAATTGTTTAACTATGGATAACATGAAAACAGCGTAACCAGCTCTGCTGGCAACAACACAAAATTGGGATTATGGTTAATTGTTTAACTATGGATAACATGAAAACAGCGTAACCAGCTCTGTTGGCAACAATTTAATTACGCTTTTTTGCTGGTGTTTACTGACACCGGCCATATTCAATGGGTTATTCTGCACACTGGCATACTCAAGACTGAATTTACGAACGCACCCGAAATGGTTACTTGTATAGTGGAGTCTTTTGTTAAGACATGTAGCTAGCTAGCTAGCTAGGTAAACAATGAACCTAAATAGGTAAACAACATGTAAGATCATACACATCACGTAATGTTCGCTAGCGAGCCAGCCAGCTAACGTTAGTTAGTTAAAGAATGAACCATAGTGCCAACTCATGTCGTTACTACCCTGCATGAATCTGCTGGTAGCTAACCAACCAGGTTCAGTGATAGCTAGCTAACATTAGGCTCTAACTAGCAAAGCAAATGGCTCTGAGATACGAATAATAACATCATACATGTAACGTTAGCTAACGAGCCAGCCAGCTAACGTTAGCTAGTTAAACAATGAACCATAGTGCCAACTCATGACGTTACTACCCTGCATGAATCTGCTGGTAGCTAACCAACCAGATTCAATGTTAGCTAGCTAACATTAGGCTCTAACTAGCCAAGCAAACAGCTCTGAGATACGAATAATAACATCATACACATAATGTTAGTTAGCGAGCTAGCCAGCTAAAGTTAGCTAGCTTTTAAACAGTACACTTTAACTTGAAATGAAACCACTTTCTGTAAAAATTAGAAATGTGTAATATCTGAAAATGTGGCTAGCAAGACTGTCTTACCCGTATACATCATGCATGATGGACGCGTCTCCCTGTCACGGATGCCATGGTTGCCCTTATTTTGAAGATGTAATCCGGAGACAGGTGTTTTCTCCATCTCTTTAGCTATCATACTCTAATTCCACTGATTTCAAAATTCGATCCTCCAGAAAGTGGAGAGCAACACTTATGCAGCTCCATTACACGATAAAACATTTTAAAAGCCGCGTTAGACAGGATTACCTACACATACTGACCAGCTCAAATAAACAGAAGCCTTCTATATGGCAGACCAATGCTAACTCTTTTTTTATTTTTTATTTTTATTTATTTTTAAATAATGGCTCTCCTGTGAAGTAGTGACCCGCGACATATGCCTAGTTTCCTGAAACGAGTAACAAATTAGCAAAAATGTATAAAAACCTGTTTTTGCTTTGTCATTATGGGATATTCTGTGTAGATTGAAGAAGGGAAAAAACTATTTAATCAATTTTTGAATAAGGCTGTAACGTAACAAGGGGTGAACAAGTCAAGGGGTCTGAATACTTTCCGAATGCACTGTACTTATTGACTTTATTGTGTTCTTCTTATTTGTTATTTTTATATCTTGTGTGTTTATTTTTAGTATTACATTGTTATTGATTACTGCATTGTTGGGGTTAGAGCTTGCAAGAAAGGCATTTCACTGTACTTGTGCATGTGACATTGAAACTTGAAAGGCTGACACCTCAGGAGACCGCTAATTGAGATATCTCTTGAGATGCATCATCAGAGGGGGATGTAGCAGCCGATGCCAATTCACTCCCTACCCCTAACCCTTGGCCTTAGCCCTTCCACATTTGCAGTTATGTCCTTCTGTTTCTCTCCAGTAGTTTGTTCTCGTTCTCTCTCTCTCTCTCTCTCTCTCTCTCTCTCTCTCTCTCTCTCTCTCTCTCTCTCTCTCTCTCTCTCTCTCTCTCTCTCTCTCTCTCTCTCTCTCTCTCTCTCTCTCTCTCTCTCTCTCTCTCTCTCTCTCTCTCTCTCTGTGTGTGGTCTCAACGGCCTCCTGCTATTAGTTTGTTTACAGAAGTTAAAGCTGAGTGCTGCTGGCTGCCTGAGGCCAGAATTCCAATACAGTGGCTCATACACGCACACACACCTCCCTCTACATTAGTCGAAAATAAAATAACATTTTTGGAGGATTCTTTTTTTTTTGTCACATGCTTCGTAAACAACAGGTGTTACTAACAGTGAAATGCTTACTTATGGGCCCTTCCCAACAATGCAAAGAGAAAAATAATAGAAAACAATATATAACACGAAGCATAAATACACAATGAGTAACTTGGCTATATACACAGGCTACCAGTACTGAGTGAATATGCAAGGGTACGAGGTAATTGAGGTAGATATGTACATATAGGTAGGGGTAAAGTGACTTGGCAACAGGATAGATAATATACAGTAGCAGCAGCGTAAGTGTAAAAAGGGTCAATGCAGATAGTCCGGGTACCTATTTGGTTAACTATTTAGCTGTGTTATGGCTTGGGGGTAGAAGCTGTTCATGGTCCTGTTGGTTCCATACTTGGTGCATTGGTACCGCTTGCCGTGTGGTAGCACAGAGAACAGTCTATGACTGGGTTGCTGAATTCTTTGACGATTTTTAGGGCCTTCCTCTGACACTGCCTAGTATAGAGGACCTGGATGACAGGGAGCTCGGCCCCAGTGAAGTACTGGGCCGTACGCACTACCCTCTGTAGCGCCTTGTGGTTGGATGCCAAGCAGTTGCCATACCAAGCGGTGATGCAGCCAGTCAAGATGCTCTCAATGGTGCAACTGTAGAACCTTTTGAGTATCTGAGGGCCCATGCCAAATCTTTTCAGCCTCCTGAGGGGGAGAGGCACTGTCGTGCCTTCTTCATGACAGTGTTGGTGTGTGTGGACCATGTTAATTCCTTAGTGATGTGGACACCGATGAACTTAAAGCTCTCGACCCACTCCACTACAGCCCCGTCGATGTGGATGGGGGCGTGTTAGGCCCTCTGTTTCCTGTAGTCCACAATCAGCTCCATTGTCTTGCTGACATTGAGGAAGAGGTTGTTGTCCTGGCAGCACACTGCCAGGTCAATAACGTCCTCTATATAGGCTGTCCCCTCGTCGTCGCAAAAATGTATCTCTCGACCCTCTTTTACTCTTCCCATTTCTCCCTACCACTGTATAACTCCCCCTTCCCCTCCCCCTATTTGTTATGTGTTACTCTCTCACTTCTTCCTCTCCATATCCCTATACCATAAATTCATCAATCTACTGTATGTATACCTGTGAATGACAGCCAATTGGTGTGGTTGTCTGTTGGTGTGGTTGTATTTGTGTGGTGGTCTCAACGTCCATTCTGTGGTCAGCCCCACCCTGTCATCATTAGAGAACAGAACTGTCATAATCCTGAGAGTGGCAGGTGATAAAACGTGTGTGTCCTAAATGAGCTGTTACACGTGTATTTGAATGTACAGGAGAGATGTCTCACACAGATAAAAAAAAAACACCCTGCGTGCCTGACACTAATCTGTGTGGGTGTGTGTGTACGCTGTGTGTGTACGGTGTGTGTGTGTACAGTGTGTGTGTGTGTACAGTGTGTGTGTGTGTGTGTGTGTACGGTGTGTGTGTTCGTACAGTGTGTAGTGTGTCTGTGTGTGTGTACAGGTGACTCATCCCCTACTCACCCAGACCAACTGTCAAACAGGTCTGGTTCAGGACAGGACAGGCGAATCCTCAACGTTAATCAATCTATGTACCTGTCAATGACTGGACACAATCATAGTGACAACGCACGCAACGGTTACTAATATTCAAATACACACACACACGCAAAGATTACTGATCTTACAATCCATTGTTTAAATCTGTTGAAACACTACCTAAAAGAAAACGCACAACTTGAAGTTCAACATGCAGGGATGGAAATTAAGCTAGCCTGCTAGCTCGAGGCTAGTATACATTTCAGCTAGTAGAAAATATGTCAAACTAGCATACCAGACCAGTGAAATTGTGTCTTTTCAAATCTAGTATGGAACAGATTTTGGACCCGATTGTCACCCGGGCTAGTAGGAATGCTGGTCTCTTAGCCCGGCTGGCCAGTGCCCAAAATCCTTAAATTCCATCCCTGTCAGCATGTCTTACATAAGCACAAAGACAACAAAGATATTTTGCTACAAAGACAACAATGATAATATAATTTCAAACATTTTAAATGCCTGTGTTTGTATCATTATTATAATGTCAACGTTACATTTCTTCAGTTACTGTAAACTGTGAGCATGAATCAATAAAATCAATATCAAGGTTGTTATCAACTTGAAAAGTGATGAAACATCCAGTTGAGGACAGATTGAACATGGAGAACAGAAACTGTCTTAGTAACTATAACTATGGGAGCAGGGTCTGATCAGGGTCAAGGGTTAGGGTTCTTAGAGACTAATGTAAGTAATATCATCCACCACCTGAGAGAAAAAAAGCATATTGATTGTTTTGCACAGCGATAAGGGTGTCATTTTAGTCTCTCTCTCTCTTTGTCTGAGCGTAAAGTTCTGAAATGCTTATCGTTCCAGGTGATACACAGCTTATGTTGACTTTTGTTTGGAGTTTAAAATAGAGTTGGTTTTAAATGGGAACACACCTGAGTCTTGGGTTGCATTCCAAATGGCACCCTATTCCCAATGGGCTCTGGTCAAACATAGTATACAACATAGGGAATAGGGTGCAATTGGGACAGAGCCTTGTGGGGTAATGGACTGTCTTCTTTCTCTAGTTTAAACAGCTCTGGTGTTTCAATGGCGAGGCTTGTCTGTTCACACCTAGAAACAGGCGAGATAAACGCAGATAAAAACAGAGATAAACAGTGAAGCTGAATCTTATCTGCTACTGTTCACAGTATATACACACAGCACTTTGTACCTGATTCAGTCATATATAAACTATTAGTCTGATAAATTATTAAAACATCTGTGGGAAATGTGTAGATATTGTATAACGTGTGTTTGTGTGTTTTATGTATGTGTGGGTGTGTCTGTCACCTATCCCATTACCCTGTGATATGTGTGATTAATTAAGTAAAGCTCTCAGTATTATTTGTTAATTTTGTGATGTGTTACGGTAGAGTTAGGTGTACCAACTCAAAAGCAGAACATTGCATCATGTCACGTAACCACCACCGAAAGCCGTGCCATTCCCCAGAGGTACAGGAGGGCCACACCTTCTTTATGCACCATTTTTTTGTCATTAAACACCCATAAAGCTGTCATCAGATTTAGGTTAATGTCAGCACTTAGTCAACCTCACAAAGCAGAGAAACAGAGAGGTTGTCCATACCCAACACTAGTGGCTCTAATTAGAGCCACAGTGATCTCTGAACCCTTCGCCACTTGGCTACGGTTCAGGACATGTGAACCCTGCAGCTTAGGTCGAGGACGAAAATCCTTCCCCATCTGATTCTTCCTGTAGTCTACTCTAAACTAATTTGATTTCCCTTGCCACAGTGGCTACTTATCTGCTCCTGCTATGTACTATGTACAGCCTATATCTTGCCTCAGTCTCTACTGTTCTCCTGTCCTCTTCTGTCCTCCTAACCTCTGGTATGCATGTCCTCATCTCTACTGTTCTCCTGTCCTCTTCTGTCCTCCTGTCCTCTGGTATGCATGTCCTCATCTCTACTGTTCTCCTGTCCTCTTCTGTCCTCTGGTATGCATGTCCTCATCTCTACTGTTATCCTGTCCTCTTCTGTCCTCCTAACCTCTGGTATGCATGTCCTCATCTCTACTGTTCTCCTGTCCTCTTCTGTCCTCCTAACCTCTGGTATGCATGTCCTCATCTCTACTGTTCTCCTGTCCTCTTCTGTCCTCCTGTCCTCTGGTATGCATGTCCTCATCTCTACTGTTCTCCTGTCCTCTTCTGTCCTCCTAACCTCTGGTATGCATGTCCTCATCTCTACTGTTCTCCTGTCCTCTTCTGTCCTCCTAACCTCTGGTATGCATGTCCTCATCTCTACTGTTCTCCTGTCCTCTTCTGTCCTCCTGTCCTCTGGTATGCATGTCCTCATCTCTACTGTTCTCCTGTCCTCTTCTGTCCTCCTGTCCTCTGGTATGCATGTCCTCATCTCTACTGTTCTCCTGTCCTCTTCTGTCCTCCTAACCTCTGGTATGCATGTCCTCATCTCTACTGTTCTCCTGTCCTCTTCTGTCCTCCTAACCTCTGGTATGCATGTCCTCATCTCTACTGTTCTCCTGTCCTCTTCTGTCCTCTGGTATGCATGTCCTCATCTCTACTGTTCTCCTGTCCTCTTCTGTCCTCCTAACCTCTGGTATGCATGTCCTCATCTCTACTGTTCTCCTGTCCTCTTCTGTCCTCCTAACCTCTGGTATGCATGTCCTCATCTCTACTGTTCTCCTGTCCTCTTCTGTCCTCCTGTCCTCTGGTATGCATGTCCTCATCTCTACTGTTCTCCTGTCCTCTTCTGTCCTCCTGTCCTCTGGTATGCATGTCCTCATCTCTACTGTTCTCCTGTCCTTTTCTGTCCTCCTGTCCTCTGGTATGCATGTCCTCATCTCTACTGTTCTCCTGTCCTCCTGTCCTCTGGTATGCATGTCATCATCTCTACTGTAACCTGTACTGTGTTATACTGCACTGCTCAGCCTCCTTTGTGAGAACCTTATCTATATAGCTGCCGTTTGTTGAGAACTATGCATTGTAACTCCATCCATCTATTGATGTGTACGTTTGCATACACAGGCCCTTATCAGATTAGATCTACATAGAGTGCCGCCCATACACAGCCCAGGTGAAGTATTGGGGACTGTAATTAATACCAAAAAAAGATGTTTTAAGTGAAGTATTAGCTGAAGCCAAAAAAATGTGGAATTCCAAATCTATTTGGACCTATGCACTAACAAGGCTTTTCAGCATAGACATTTCGACACCTGCTAGAGTACTGTAAATGTATCTACTGTACTTCAACAACAGCTGAACTCACATTGGATGGGTTGATTTGGATTCAAACCTTCTCTCAAACAGCCTAATACATACTGTTACAAAAGGTTTACCCCATTACTTTACTTGGTAATGTAAACATGTTTTTCATGTAAGACATCATTCCATTCCACTAATTTAATTTAGCCTGTTACATAGCCCTATTCAGTTGGGAAATGGACATGGTAGCGCAGTTGACAGCTTTTGAACATATTTTGAAACTATACATGGTTTATTTTCCTGTTATAAACAATGGAGTAATGCAACCTTATATTTTGGGCTATGATAGGGTAAAACCGGTGCGCTATGCTCTTGAGACATTTATAAATTAAATTATTTAAAGGGTCAATCTGCGATTGCTACATAAAATGTTTTACTTAAAAATGAATTGCACACACCCATTGATTCTTGAAGAATATACTGCAACTTACATAATAAATGCCTCATGATCCTAATCCAATTGTTGCACCCAATCAGAACCCCAAATATACTTGTTCTACTCAATTGTTTGTAAACAAGTCCATGTGGTTATATCCGGGTGGGCGGGTTTAGTTGAATAAACAGAAAACTGTATAATTATTGTGCAATTTATATCTATAGGCTACATTGAGGTTTTTCCTTTCATTATTTTAGGTTATCTAGCAATAGTGCACAAGCCTAAGCTTTAGGGCCTAACTGTACGCGTGCCAAATAGCCTACACACCTAACACCAAATTATGGCCTATTGTTTAGATGGGTTAAATGGAAACTGAAATCTGGACAATGATTGTAGATCTATAACCTCTCACATAGCCTTAATATTAACTCCTGCAGAATTAAGCATTTCTTGCAGTAAAATGATACACCAAATGTAGGCAAACATTTTATTTGGGAACAAGAGTGGAGAAATATGATTTATTTCTTTCAGCATCTTGAGAGAATGCAAACGCACAGTTAGATACCATCTGTAGAGCTGCTATATTTATCAGCATCATAAAAGCTGATAGGATTTCAACCACATAAAATATGCATCCAAGCTGAACTGAAATCTTATCAGAAACATGTTGGGTCGTTTTCACATCTTTCTATTTCTTACAACCAGTCAAACTGATGTCATTTTCCTTTTTTTTTTTGTTGAGTTATTGCATTTTCCAGTGGTGGAAAAAGTAATAAATTGTCATACTTGAGTAAAAGTAAAGATACCTTAATAGAAAATGACTCAAGTAAAAGTGAAAGTCCAGATATAAGGGGGGCCCCAATAACAGCACACACACACACACTTTTTGACTGCGACACAATGTACAGATAATTGTATAGATCACATAATGACTTTTAGAAATGTGTGTGTGTGTTTGATCATGAGAATAAAGTGTTTCAAAAATTGATCACATTTCCCTTAATTATTTATTTACAGAGTTTATAGGCAAAGATGTACTGTTATTTTGAAACATTCCACAAAAAAAAACGTGACCCGGAAGTGACTCTTTATTCAGCTGGCACTTCTCACTGCTAATTAAGCAGCTTGACAGTATCGTACAGAATGTCCAGTGAAATGTTGTCACAATAATTGGAGTAAACGGAAGGATTTTTTAAATATATACAGCAATGTTATTGACATCGACCTTTTTACGGTCCAAGCAGTTGTATCTTAGAACTATACGATCTGCAATGAACCTCCTAGGTGTCAGGAAAGGTGTTGCACTGTAGGACATCGAAGTGAGAGCACGAAGCCACAGAGTGTCTAAACTGTACTGTCTTTGACGACACACTGGATTTTTATTAGATTATTGTACCAGTGTTTTGAATGTCCAAACGGAAATAGCTAACTAGCTATTATATTAAGGCAACACTTATTTAAGGTAAAAAGTTGTTGCTTTGTTTGTTGAAACTGTGTTGTTGAGCAGTGACGGATGTTATCTAGCTAACATTAGCTTGCTAGCTAGCTAAGGAACCTAACGTTAGTTAAAACCTTTTACAGTCTATGGTTAAAACAGATGAAAAGGGGTTAGCTAGCTAGCTAATAGACTTTGGTTAAAAGTTTCCTTGTGTTGTGTGCCTTTTTCTACAGATAATATTTCTAGGCATAATTTTGTTTGTGTCTAACAACGTTAGACGTTGAACACAGGTAACGTTAATAACTAGCCACCTAGCTAGCTAGCTAAGTTAGAAAGCTAGCTAGCTAGGTAGGTAATGTTTGAGCATTGATAGCGTATCGACCATATTTTCCTGATTTTGTTGAAAATAGTAGAATATAAACACTTTGTGTTTCAATTATTTGAAAACAAATTATGCATTCCCCTACAAGTAGGGGATATATCGTCATTCCCATATGTTTACCATGTTTCTCGGTAAGGGAAGTTGAACTATCTTTTTTTTATGTGCGTGCTAACTATTTCGTAATATATACTGCTAGCTAGTATGGTAGAGCCTTCAGTCATTGTAGCTAACCAATTATTTATATTCCCTTTTTATCTGTGTTTTGTAACATTAGCTTGTTAGCTAGCTAGCAAATTATCTAACTAGCTAGCTAGCTGGTTAACGTTAAGTCAAAGACAACTAGCTAACTAGCGAAGTTAGCTAGCTGGCTAATGTTAGCTACAGACTTGCAACCTTCGGCAATGCAACGTCACCGTTGCTTGCTAGTTAGCGTTACAGTCCTGCTAGCTGGCGTTAACTTACCAATAGTTTTTGCCTGTCAACAAACGTTAGCAAGCAGCTAAATGTCTAGGCAAAGATAGAAGAAGGGTTAGCTAGTTATAAATATATTGTATACTGATTGTATTTGCAAAAAGTCATCAACCATAGGGTGTTTCGTATTTCTTTTCACCCAACTTGTAAATGTGGTCCTCTGTAGCTCAATTGGTAGAGCATGGCGCTTGTAACGCCAGGGTAGTGGGTTCGATCCCCGGGACCACCCATACGTAAAAATTTATGCACACATGACTGTAAGTCGCTTTGGATAAAAGCGTCTGCTAAATGGCATATTATTATATTATATATTTAGTCTACACTCTTAGAAGAAAATGTGCTAAGTAGAACCATACAGGGTCCTTTGGTTTGTGCCAATAGGGGAACCTTTTTGGTGCTGGGTAGAACCCTTTGCACAAGGTTCTATCTAGAACACTATGTAGGGTTCTTCAAAGAACTCCCTGAATATGATTCTACCTAGAACCCTCTATGAAGGGTTCTACCAATAACCATTTTATCTTTGGAGGGTTCCACCAGCCTTATTAGCATTCACTTTAAAAAATAAATAAATATATATTTCATATATCATAAGGCCTTTCACAGTGGTGGTAGGAAACTCCTGGTTTACAGGGCACTTCAGGTCTGCAATTCACATTATGCTGGCATGCAAAGTGATGTTTAATTCCTATTCTAATCCAGCCAAGTGGAATTGTTGATCACCTACAACCTGCGGAATGACTGCCAGGGTAGGGAAGATTGAATACTGAGACTACCTCAATCATCTAAACGGGAACAACCATCTCAGTAATGGCAGAGGTGGAAAAAGTATCCAATTGTCATACTTAAGTAAAAGTAAAGATACCTTCATAGAAAATGACTCAAGTAGAAGCATTTGTGTTTAGTGAGGGGGGGTGCTGAGGAGTACTTCTGTCTGCAATAAAGCCCTTTTGTGGGTAAAAACTCATTCTGATTGGCTGGGCCTGGCTCCCATGTAGGTGGGCCTATGCCCTCCCAGGCCCACCCATGGCTGCGCCCCTGTCCAGTCATGTGAAATCCATAGATTAGGGCCTAATGAATTTATTTCAATTCACTGATTTCCTTCTATGAACTGTAACTAAGTAAAATCTTTGAAATTGTTGCTTGTTGCATTTATATTTTTGTTCAGTAAATATATGCAAACCATAACCGCAAAAAATGCTGATTTCATAAGCTGATTTCTGACCATACCTGGGAGGAAGGGGACTCTAACCCTACCATGGGGGCAGGGAACTAGGGATGACCAGTAATGTTCTTTTGATAAGTGCGTGAATTGGACCATTTTCCTGTCCTGCTAAGCATTCAAAATGTAACGACTACTTTTGCATGTCAGGGAAAATGTATGGAGTAAAAAGTACATTATTTTCTTTAGGAATGTAGTGACGTAAAAGTAAAAGTAGTGGAAAATATGAATCGTAAAGTACAGATACCAAAGAAAACTACTTAAGTATTACTTTAAAGTATTTTTTCTTAAGTACTTTACACCACTGTGCAATGGTTCCAATAAATCCAATTACTAACAGATTGGATTAGTTTAGAATACTGTATGTTTTCTTACTGTAGCATAACATGAATTACAGAAAATCTCCCTGCAATAGAACATGCTGGGAAATATTATACAGTATATGCTTTTATGTAGAACCTTTTTTTTCCTTCCAAATAATCTTTCTTCCAAAAATGGTTCTTAGGATGTTAAAGGTACTAGGTAGAACCCTTTGCCTTACAAAGAACCCTTGTCTTCCAAAAAGGGTTCTTCAGATCAAATTGGTTCTTGGTAGAACCCTATCCCTTTTGGAACCCTTTTTTTAAAGAGTGTAGGATCTGAAAGTTATAACGTTAGCTACCTAGCCAGTTATTTAGCTAGGTATTTATGACTATGCCAGAAAGAGTAATGTTTGGCTATACATTGTTGCTTTGACCTAGCTGGGCAACTCCAGTCCTCGGACCATGCAGTTGGTAATGTTGGTGATGTACATGCATGTGATACGTGTTAGGGTTTGGTATGTGGTGTATGATGTCATCATGTCGCTGCGGCCCGGCGACACAGTCGGGGACCATCACAAGAACGCTTTGCATATGGAAGGTGAGATCAGCTGATCTCCTTGTTTACTCATGCGAGTCATGGAACTGGTGCTAAGTGAACATTTAATCTCTGTCCTTCCCGTAACCCCACTCCTCACTGCAGGTCGGATGTGGTGGTTCTGTATTTCTCCATCGCCAACCACAACTCCCTGTACCATGTGCAGACCACGATGTACCCTGAGATCAAGCACCTCTGCCCCCGGGCTCCAGTCATCTGTGCCACCTCCCCCCACCACCACTGAGGAGCATCTTGGCCGCTTCTAGAGAACCCCCTGTGTTTCAATGTCATCCTGGTCCTACAGGAGAAGCAAAGAATCTTCGCTCATAACATCTATTTGGCCACATCCTTCTCCAAGTTCTATGACCTCTTTATCCTGAATGCCTGGTCTGAGGCTGAGCAACATGCACGCATATTGTAGACACACTCATAGTGTAACACACACTTTTTGTTATTTTCTTCAAATAGTGTCTATTAGGCTTGTATGTGTGTTCAGAGAGCTGTCTGTTTCTAATGTTTCTGTTAATTTGCATAATTCTGTTGTGCGCTAGATTTAGTAACATTCATAGTGACAGACTGTAGTTCTTATAATTCTGTTGATCTTGGGATATCCTGTGTGTTTTGCCTAATTTTTGCAAAGTTATTTCATTTTATCAGGGGGTGCTGCAGCACCCCCAGCATCCCTACTTCCCGCGGCTATGGGTGCAGGCTCGCATGTTGGCCTGTCTGAACAGACATCAATACAATTATTTGAAATACTATACCAGAGAGCATAATTTACTACAGAGGATCAATGTCGTCAAAAAAATTAGCTGTGGATTAAATTGTATTACAAGCACTTACAGTTGGGAAGGCCGCAATTTCAAGG
Source organism: Coregonus lavaretus (assembly GCF_964263955.1). Classification (NCBI taxonomy): domain Eukaryota; kingdom Metazoa; phylum Chordata; class Actinopteri; order Salmoniformes; family Salmonidae; genus Coregonus; species Coregonus lavaretus. Next base: position 36,931,173 of record NC_140008.1, on the reverse strand, counting down.
GTTCAAGGGTTACTCATTCAAGGGTTTTTCTTTATTTTTACTATTTTTTTTACATTGTAGAATAATAGCGAAGACATCAAAACTATGAAATAACACATATGGAATCATGTAGTAACTGAAAAAGTGTTAAACAAATTGAAATATATTTCCACCCTTTGCCTTGATTACAGCTTTGCACACTCTTGGCATTCTCTCAACCAGCTTCATGAGGTAGTCACCTGAAACGCATTTTAATTAACAGGTGTGCCTTCTTAAAAGTTAATTTGTGGAATTTCTTTCCTTCTTAATGCGTTTGAGCCAATCAGTTGTTTTTTGACAACGTATGGGGGGTATACAGAAGATAGCCCTATTTGGTAAAAGACCAAGTCCATATTATGGCAAGAACAGCTCAAATAAGCAAAGACAAATGACAGTCCATCATTACTTTAAGACATGAAGGTCAGTCAATACGGACAATTTCAAGAACTTTGAAAGTTTCTTCAAGTGCAGTAGCAAAAACCATCAAGCGCTATGATGAAACTGGCTCTCATGAGGACCGCCACAGGAATGAAAGGCCCAGAGTTACCTCTGCTGCAGAGGATAAGTTCATTAGAGTTACCAGCCTCAGAAATTGCAGCCCAAATCACAGACACATCTCGACATCAACTGTTCAGAGTGGACTGTGTGAATCAGGCCTTCATGGTCGAATTGCTGCAAAGAAACCACTACTAAAGGACATCAATAAGAAGAAGAGACCTGCTTGGGCCAAGAAACACGAGCAATGGACATTAGACCAGTGGAAATTTGTCCTTTGGTCTGGAGTGCAAATTTGACATTTTTGGTTCAAACCGCCGTGTCTTTGTGAGACGCGCTGTGGGTGAATGGATGATCTCCGCATGTGTAGTTCCCACTGTAAAGCATGGAGGAGGAGGTGTTATGGTGTGGGGGTGCTTTACTGGTGACACTGTCTGTGATTTATTTAGAATTCAAGGCACACTTAACTAACATGGCTACCACAGCATTCTGCAGTGATAGCCATCCCATCTGGTTTGGGCTTAGTGGGACTGTCATTTGTTTTTCAACAGGACAATGACCCAACACGCCTCCAGGCTGTGTAAGTGCTATTTGACCAAGAAGGAGAGTGACGGAGTGCTGCATCAGATGACCTGGCCTCCACAATCCCCCGACCTCAACCCGATTGAGATGTTTTGGGATGAGTCAGACGGCAGAGTGAAGGAAAAGCAGCCAACAAGTGCTCAGCATATGTGGGAACTCCTTCAAAACTGTTGGAAAAGCATTCCAGGTGAAGCTGGTTGAGAGAATGCCAAGAGTGTGCAAAGCTGTCATCAAGGCAAAGGGTGGCTACTTGAAAAATCTCAAATATAAAATATATTTTGATTTGTTTAACACTTTATGGTTACTACATGATTCCATATGTGTTATTTCATACTTTTGATGTCTTTACTATTATTCTACAATGTAGAATGAGTAGGTGTGTCCAAACTTTTGACTGGTACTGTATTTTTTTTAAAATCTTCCCATCACTGGTGAGTAGCCTATGCTTCATTTTCATCATTGGGTGAGTCAGTGTCACTGGAAAGTGTATTTTGTAGCCTTCTGTAGCTTATACTAGGCTATATACAGACTATACTAAAGTATATATCAGAGTTTCCGTTTGGAAAATTTGGCGCCAGACAAGTGACTCGGAAGATTTTAGTTTATCGGACATTTGAGACATTTACCGGTCATCCATATGCATTGGGTGCGTAACCCATTAGGGCATCCACCCATGCAGCCAGTGCCATCAATAAACAAGGGATATTGGTCAAATGAGCCACATTAACATGTCCTTAAAAATAGTCTATAACAAATTACATAAACACTATTCCTTGTGTTTCAATGTGTAGCACATGCAAAACTTTATAGGCTATTGTTTTGTTGGTTTTTACTTTCCTAAAACAATAATTGTCCACCTCACGGTTCTATGTAAGATATTCATATTTAAAAAATAAATATAAAGGAATAGAAGCTTAGGCATAGCCCCAGAGAGAGAGAGAGAGAGAGAGCTAGAGATATGCCGGCGACATGCTAAGACACCAACATGCATTTCTTTATTATTGTCAGATAGGCAGGCTACTGCGTCTGCTATGCAGATACAGGCGTACAGAATTAAGGAGGCTAATTAGTTATTTTTCGATCATAATATTTTTTATAAAGATAAGCATTATATTGTTATATTATAGGAGTAACTCTGGTAGGACTAAAACATACTCCCTCATCTCAAGTTCAACTGTCGGAGTCAGTTGTAGAGCTGGTGTGCACTGCCTTCATATCATAGGCCTGCAGTGTAATAGGCTAATAGCCACACCACACCAAACCTTCACAAAAGTTTCTAAACTTTATTAGGGTAATATCAAAAGTACGTCAAGCCATTGTTTATAGAAAAAATACGAGCAGGATATTCTATCGCGCCAAACACAACACATTACAGTTGGGACTTAATTTGGCATAAGAAAATGGCTTACAGAATGAAACTAAACACTTGGTTTAAACCTTCACAAAAGGCTAGTGCCTACCATACCCAACAAATGACAACAATAGGCTAATTACATTTATTTTACAAAAGGCCTACTTATAACCTACAGTATCTTAAACTATATACAGAGCACACAATTAAAAATACAGATCAAACTTAATTTAGTCAACAAAAATGGCTCAACAGAATGAAACAAAACATGTTTGCATATTTAAAGAACTTGTTTAGATTAACCCTTTAGACCCCAATATAATTCTAGAATGCTGCTGTGGATTACTGCGAATTTTCAAGATAAAGCACATTTTTCACATATTTCAAACAAACAGACATAGCTAAAGAACAAAGGACAATTTTTAAAGTCATTTTTAGCAGACGCTCTTATCCAGAGCAATTAGGGTTAAGTGTACAAAATGTAGAAATAGTAGCTTACTTTGACAACAATTCAGTGAATTGAACTGGTGGCAGACAGGTTGGTGTTAAAAATAACAGACTCTTGCCTCATTTAAAAACAACCTGGAAACCCCTGCCACTGTCACTTTAGGCCCAGGCTGTGTGGTACAATGGTGAATGGTGGGACTTGGGGCAGACGCACTCCATGGAAATGTAGGCTCCACTCTCGGGTGTGCTCTCCCGCTTCCTCTTCCTCTCCTTCTGCTTCCTCCTCTCCCTCTTCCTCCTCCTCTCCCTCTGCCTCCTCTCCTTCTGCTTCCTCCTCAATGTTCCTCTTCCTCTCCATGTTCCTCTCTCTGAAAAATATTCTGGTAATGTCTTCTATCAGGTAAATGACGTAGAAATGCAGGCCCATTGAAAATATGAAGAGTGGTACTCAGTGATGTGTTATGTTGGATTTGCCCCAAACATAATGACTTTGTCAACCATTTTGAAAAGAAGGTTGACGACATCCGATCCTCGTTTGTTAAGTCAAATGACACTGCTGGTCCTGCTCACACTGCCCTACCCTATGCTTTGACTTCTTTCTCCCCTCTCTCCAGATGAAATCTTGCGACTTGTGATGGCCGGCCGCCCAACAACCTGCCCGCTTGACCTTATCCCCTCTCTTCTCCAGACCATTTCCGGAGACTTCTCCCTTACCTCACCTCGCTCATCAACTCATCCTTGACCGCTGGCTATGTCCCTTCCGTCTTCAATAGAGCGAGAGTTGCACCCCTTCTCAAAAAACCTACACTCTATCCCTCTGATGTCAACAACTACAGACCAGTATCCCTTCTTTCTTTTCTCTCCAAAACTCTTGAGCGTGCCGTCTTTAGCCAACTCTCTTGCTATCTGCTCTTGTCCTTCTAGACCTCTCTGCTGCCTTTGATACTGTGAACCATCAGATCCTCCTCTCCACCCTCTCCGAGCTGGGCATCTCCGGCGCGGCTCACTCTTTGATTGCGTCCTACCTGACCGGTCGCTCCTACCAAGTGGCGTGGCGAGAATCTGTCTCCGCACCACGTGCTCTCACCACTGGTGTCCCCCAGGGCTCAGTTCTAGGCCCTCTCCTATTCTCGCTATACACCAAGTCACTTGGCTCTGTCATATCCTCACATGGCCTCTCCTATCATTGCTACGCAGACGACACACAACTAATCTTCTCCTTTCCCCCTTCTGATAACCAGGTGGCGAATCGCATCTCTGCATGTCTGGCAGATATATCAGTGTGGATGACGGATCACCACCTCAAGCTGAACCTCGGCAAGACGGAGCTGCTCTTCCTCCCGGGGAAGGACTGCCCGTTCCATGATCTCGCCATCACGGTTGACAACTCCATTGTGTCCTCCTCCCAGAGTGCGAAGAGCCTTGGCGTGACCCTGGACAACACCCTGTCGTTCTCCGCTAACATCAAGGCGGTGACCCGATCCTGTAGGTTCATGCTCTACAACATTCGGAGAGTACGACCCTGCCTTACACAGGAAGCGGCACAGGTCCTAATCCAGGCACTTGTCATCTTCCGTCTGGATTACTGCAACTCGCTTTTGGCTGGGCTCCCTGCCTGTGCCATTAAACCCCTACAACTCATCCAGAATGCCGCAGCCCGTCTGGTGTTCAACCTTCCCAAGTTCTCTCATGTCACCCCGCTCCTCCGCACACTCCACTGGCTTCCAGTTGAAGCTCGCATCTGCTACAAGACCATGGTGCTTGCCTACGGAGCTGTGAGGGGAACGGCACCTCCGTACCTTCAGGCTCTGATCAGTCCCTACACCCAAACGAGGGCATTGCGTTCATCCACCTCTGGCCTGCTGGCCCCTCTACCTCTGCGGAAGCACAGTTCCCGCTCAGCCCAGTCAAAACTGTTCGCTGCTCTGGCACCCCAATGGTGGAACAAGCTCCCTCACGACGCCAGGACAGCGGAGTCACTCACCACCTTCCGGTGACACTTGAAACCCTACCTCTTTAAGGAATACCTGGGATAGGATAAAGTAATCCTTCTACCCCCCCTTACCCCACCCCACCCCCAAAATTAAAAAATTATAAAGTGGTTATCCCACTGGCTATATGGTGAATGCACCAATTTGTAAGTCGCTCTGGATAAGAGCGTCTGCTAAATGACGTAAATGTAAATGTAAATATTAGGAAATCCGTTAATTTAAATCAATTAATTAGGCCCTAATATTTAGATTTCACATGACTGGGAATACAGATATGCATCTGTTGGTCACAGATACCTTTTTAAAAATGTAGGGGCGTGGATCAGAAAACCAGTCAGTGTGTCCACCATTTGCCTCAGGCAGCGTGACACATCTCCTTCACATAGAGTTGATCAGGCTGTTGATTGTGGCCTGTGGAATGTTTTCCCACTCCTCTTCAATGGCTGTGCGAAGTTGCTGGATATTGTCAGGAACTGAAACACGCTGTCATACATGTCGATCCAGAGCAACCCAAACAGGCTCAATGGGTGACATGTCTGGTGAATATGCAGACCATGGAAGAACTGGGATATTTTCAGCTTCCAGGAATTTTGTACAGATCCTTGCGACATGGGGCTGTGCATTATCATGCTGAAATGAGGTGATGGTGGCGGATGAATGGCATGACACTGGGCCTCAGGATCTCGTCACGGTATCTCTGTGCATTCAAATTGCCCTCTGTAAAATGCAATTGTGTTCGTTGTCCGTAGCGTATGCCTGCCCATACCATAACCCTACTGCCACCATGGGGCACTGTGTTCACAACGTTGACATCAGCAAACCGGTACAGTTGAAACCGGGATTCATCCATGAAGAGCACACTTCTCCAGCGTGCCGGTGGCCATCGAAGGTGAGCATTTGCCCACTGAAGTCGGTTTCGATGCCAAACTGCAGTCAGGTCAAGACCCTGGTGAGGATGACGAGCACGCAGATGAGCTTCAATGAGACTGATTCTGACAGTTTGTGCAGAAATTCTTTGGTAATGCAAACCCACAGTTTCATCAGCTGTCCGGGTGGCTGGTCTCAGACAATCCCGCAGGTGAAGAAGCCGGATGTGGAGGTCCTGGGCTGGCGTGGTTACATGTGTTGCCTTGGCCGTGTGTTTTGGGTCATTGTCATGCTGGAACACCCATCCACGACCCATTTTCAATGCCCTGGCTGAGGGAAGGAGGTTCTCACCCAAGATTTGATGGTACATGGCGCCATCCATCGTCCCTTTGATGTGGTGAAGTTGTCCTGTCCCCTTAGCAGAAAAACACCCCAAAAGCATAATGTTTCCACCTCCATGTTTGACAGTGGGGATGGTGTTCTTGGGGCCATAGGCAGCATTCCTCCTCCTCCAAACATGGCGAGTTGAGTTGATGCCAAAGAGCTCGATTTTGGTCTCATCTGACCACAAAACTTTCACCCAGTTCTCCTCTGAATCATTCAGATGTTAATTGGCAAACTTCAGGTTTGCCATTCGGAAAGTGTTCAGACCCCTTGACTTTTTCCACATTTTGTTGCGTTAGACTTATTCTAAAATTGATTAAATTACATTTTTTCCTCATCAATCTACACACACCCAATAATGACAAAGCGAAAACAGGTTTTTAGAATTTGTTGCTAATTTATAAAAAAAAAACTGAAATACCTTATTTACGTAAGTATTCAGATCCTTTGCTATGAGACTCGAAATTGATCTCAGGTGCATCCTGTTTCCAATGATCATCCTTGAGATGTTTCTACAACTTGATTAGAGTCCACCTGTGGTAAATTCAATTGATTGGACATGATTTGGAAAGGCACACACCAGTCTATATTAGGTCCCACAGTTGACAGTGCATGTCAGAGCAAAAACCAAGCCATGAGGTCAAAGGAATTGTCCATAGAGCTCCGAGACAAGATTGTGTCGAGGCACAGATCTGGAGAAGGGTACCAAAAAATGTCTGCAGCATTGAAGGTCCCCAAGAACACAGTGGCCTCCATCATTCTTAAATGGAAGAAGCTTGGAACCACCAATACTAGCCGCCCGGCCAAACTGAGCAATCGGGGGAGAAGGGCCTTGGTCAGGGAAGTGACCAAGAACCCAATGGTCACTCTGACAGAGCTCCAGAGTTCCTCTGTGGAGATGGGAGAACCTTCCAGAAGGACAACCATCTCTGCAGCACTCCACCAATCAGGCCTTTATGGTAGGCACCTAAAGGACTCTCAGTTGTAAATGAGAACTTGTTCTCAACTGGCTTACCTGGTTAAATAAAGGTGAAATAAAAATAAATAAATAAAAAAGACAATGAGAAACAAGGTTTTCTGGTCTGATGAAACCAAGATTGAACTCTTTGGCCTGAATGCCAAGCATCATGTCTGTCATGTCTGGAGGAAACCTGGCACCATCCCTACAGTGAAGCATAGTGGTGGCAGCATCATGCTGGGGGGGATGTTTTTCAGCGGCACGGACTGGGAGACTGGTCAGGATCGAGGGAAAGATGAACGGAGCAAAGTACAGAGAGATCCTTGATGACAACCTGCTCCAGAGCACTCAGGACCTCAGACTGGGGCGAAGGTTCACCTTCCAACAGGACAACGACCCTAAACACAGGAGTGGCTTCGGGACAAGTCTCTGAATGTCCTTGATTGGTCCAGCCAGAGCCTGGACTTGAACCCAATCAAACATCTCTTGAGAGACCTGAAAATAGCTGTGCAGCGACGCTCCCCATCCAACCTGACAGAGTTTGAGAGGATCTGCAGAGACAAATGGGAGAAACTCCCCAAAACTCCTTCTACCCCCCCCCCCCCCCCCCCCCCCCCCCCCCCCCCCCAAAATTGTAAAGTGGTTATCCCACTGGCTATAGGGTGAACGCACCAATTGGTGAGTCGCTCTGGATAAGAGCGTCTGCTAAATGACGTAAATGTGCCCTTGAGCAAGGCACTTAACCCTAATTGCTCCTGTAAGTCGCTCTGGATAAGAGCGTCTGCTAAATGTCTAAAATGTAAATGTGAAAATGTTCAGACGGGACTGTATATGTGCTTTCTTGAGCAGGGGGACCTTGCGGGCGCTGCAGGATTTCAGTCCTTCACGGCGTAGTGTGTTACCAATTGTTTTCTTGGTGACTATGGTCCCAGCTGCCTTGAGATCATTGACAAGATCCTCCCGTGTAGTTCTGGGCTGATTCCTCACCGTTTTCATGATCATTGCAACTCCACGAGGTGCATGAAGCCCCAGGCCGAGGGAGATTGACAGTTATTTTGTGTTTCCCCCATTTGCATAATCGCACCAACTGTTGTCACCTTCTCACCAAGCTGCTTGGCGATGGTCTTGTAGCCCATTCCAGCCTTGTGTAGGTCTACAATCTTGTCCCTCACATCCTTGGAGAGCTCTTTGGTCTTGGCCATGGTGGAGAGTTTGGAATCTGATTGATTGATTGCTTCTGTGGACGGGTGTCTTTTATACAGGTAACAAACTGAGATTAGGAGCACTCCCTTTATGAGTGTGCTCCTAATCTCAGCTCGTTACCTGTATAAAAGACACCTGGGAGCCAGAAATCTTTCTGATTGAGAGGGGGTCAAATACTTATTTCCCTCATTAAAATGCAAATCAATTTATAACATTTTTGACATGCGTTTTTCTGGATTTTTTTGTTGTTATTCTGTCTCACTGTTCAAATAAACCTACCATTAAAATTATAGACTGATCATTTCTTTGTCAGTGGGCAAACGTACAAAATCAACAGGGGATCAAATACTTTTTTCCCTCACTGTATGTGTCCATAAAGGGTTTACTTTTAATTGGAACACATTCATTTAGGTCAGGAATGGGCCACTGGCGGCCCGCGGATCCCCTTTTGAAGGCCCTCAGATCAATTTCTCCCAAAAAACACACAAGGTGCAATTTCAAAAAAGTGTTGTGAATGAGCAGTTTTTCTCTTGTTATGTCAGTCACTGATAGTCAGTAATTTAGCCCATGTCAGCACTTTTTTCTTTTTGATTGCTAAGTTAGTTTAGCAGCCAGCTATCTAAACAAACGTATCATGGTTGAATTACCGGCTGAGTGGCCCCCATTGATTATCACTCTGATCACTCAGATATCATATTATAAACTGCACGTTTTTCTCTCCGCACTATGGCAAAATGAGTAGAATTGCATGAAATATTTGCTAAACAATTGCTAAATATTCTCAATTGCAAAATCACAGCAATGGGTGTTTCTTTGCCTGTGTGTATATAATACATAAGGGTTTGTTTCTGTACGTTTTTACATGTCTTTTTCTATCTATGTGTGTCTACACATTTATGAGGTGTTACTGTATTTACAGTATATACAAGTTGTGCATCTGCATGTGTTTGTGTGTGTGTGCTAGCGTGTGGGTTGTGGGTTGGAGGAGGATGTGGGGTGATGATCACCTTGTGGAACCACATGTCTTGGTGTGTCTGTCTATGAAATTATTTCAATTTTTACCACTTTATCTGAAACCTAATGGGCATCATGTAACAGAATACTGTGAGTGGATCCTATTTATCTTTATTTGTGTTTAGTGTGTGTGTGTTTAATGTGTGTGTGTGTGTGCATGTGTGCATGTGTGTGTTAGTTTGTGTGTGTGTGTTTTGTGTGTGTGTGTGTGGTTATTGGGTTTGTGTTTGTGTGAGTGATGTGTAATAGGCCTAGGAGGGGACCTTCTGTGTGGTTCTGTGACACCCTAATCATCTTCAGATTTCTCCTCGTCTCCCTAAGGATGGGAAAGCCTTACGTAAGGCATGGTCTACTGTATGTATACAGTACACTCAGACCCTGTTACTGTCACAGATAATTAAAGCACGACTCAGGTTACTGATACACTTCTAATTTTAGCCTGTCTGATTTGATTTCCTTAATAAAAACAGTTTTTTTTGTGGTACTTTTGTGTAAAATCTTCATACATTTCTAATTGAATGGTTATTAGTATAATTGCATTTGCTTCGATTGGTTTTGAATTGCCAGATTTACAGAAATGTATTAATTTCCTATTAATCTTTCCATAAAGCTTTCTGCTGTGTGTAATATTCCAACCCTTATGACGCTGGCTGCCTACAGATACTATACTGGAGGACAGAGAAATTTGGTTCAAGATGAAGAGTGTGGTGTGTACCCTCCTCACACCTAGTCAACAACCCCTCCTCTCCCTGTCTTTTTTGTTCTCTTTCTTTGGTAAACTCCCTCCCCGAGGGGCAACGTAATTTTGCCCTTTGTACAGTGTGTGTGTGTGAGTATGTTTGTATGTTTGTGTATGTGTGTGCGTGCATGGTCTGCGTGTGTGTGTGTGTGTATGTGTGTGTGTGCGTGCGTGCATGCCTTTGTGTAGTGTGTGTGTGTGTGTGTGTGTATGTGTGTGTGTGTGCTGGGCCCCTCCTCGGGTAAACCACAGGGCAGGTGCAGTGGGGTTCTCAGTGAATCCAGGCAGAATGGCGTGACAAGGGGAACCAGCTGCAGGAGAGGTGTTGAAAAGCTCTGTACCTCTCCATCCCCACCTCTCTCTCTCTATTTATCCTCTCTCTCTCTTCTCCTCTCTCTTCATACCTCACTTTCTCCTTCTCACTCAGTATAAGTATATTGTTTTCAAATTTGTCCCCATCTTCTCTACTCCAACCGTTTTTTATATTACACTCTTAGAAAAAAAGCTGCTGTCTAGAACTTAAAAGGGTTATTCGGCTTTCCTCATAGGTTAACCTTTTGAAGAACGCTTATTGGTTCCAGGTAAAACCATTTTGGATTCCATATAGAACCATTTACACAGAGGGTTCTACATGGAACCCAAAAGGCTTCTACCTGGAACTCAAAAAGGTTATCTTATGGGAACAGCTGAAGAACCCTTTTGGAACCCTTTTTTTCTGGGAGTGTACTGTGCTTCCCTATTCCATGTCACGCTCTCCATCCATCTCCCAATCTCTTTCTATTCCTCTCTATCTGTGTGGCGCGCTCCCTAACCCTAAAACGCTTTTTCATTGCCTCTCTAGGACAGTGAGTCTGTAACGCTATCCTTAGTAACCTCTGAGCCAACCTGAGAGATACAGGGAGGGACAAAGAGAGAGGGGGGAGAGATAGAGAGATCGTTCCACATCGTCTCCTCTCCCCTGGTTCAAGAGTAAGAGTACATAAACAACTTTCTCTCTTTTTCTCTCTCTCTTTCTTGTACCATGTCCCTGTTTTCCCCTAAATGCCTAGTGTCTTGTAGAGTGAACTGTCTGAACTCTTGATGTGGGGTGAATCAGGTCCAAGAGGAGCTGTTCACTCATGTTGCCTGTGTGTGTGTCTGTGTGTGTGTGTGTGTGTGTGTGTGTTTGTGTGTGTCTGTGATTGACACGTAATTGTACAGTAATTGACACGGCATCCTCTTAGGACACCCTGAGTCACGGCTGAAAGGACCCCTTCATCCACACAGACACACACACACACACACACACACACACACACACACACACACACACACACCCTAACACCTGTCACAGGAGGAACTGACTGACGTGGTTCATGGTACGGACAGAGTGATAATGAACTTCTGCCCTTAAACAACTGTCAGTCAGATAGGACAATATAGTCCAAAATGATTTAGTCCAAAACAATGTGCTTCTTTACTACGTAATCCAGGTGTGTTATGTTTGAGTGACTGGGTAATCACAGCTTTAGAGGTAACTGGTAACACCCATTGCTTTACATGAAGTGTATCTACACTCATTACTCATGACTATCTGCAGCTGTTAACACTGTGTAGGCTGACGTGCGTGTGTGTGTTTTGTGTATGTTTAGTGCATGAGTGCTAGTGCTGCTAGTTCTGTTCATGTGTATGTTTGAACGAGTAAATCCATCCATTCGGGAATCATTTGGACAGGTACATTAAACTTACAGTGAGGGAAAAAAGTATTTGATCCCCTGCTGAAAAACTTGATTTTGTACGTTTGCCCACTGACAAAGAAATGATCAGTCTATAATTTTAATGGTAGGTTTATTTGAACAGTGAGAGACAGATAACAACAAAAAAATCCAGACAAACGCATGTCAAACATGTTATAAATTGATTTGCATTTTAATGAGGGAAATAAGTATTTGACCCCCTCTCATTCAGAAAGATTTCTGGCTCCCAGGTGTCTTTTACACAGGTAACGAGCTGAGATTAGGAGCACACTCTTAAAGGGAGTGCTCCTAATCTCAGTTTGTTACCAGTATAAAAGACACCTGTCCACAGAAGCAATCAATCAATCAGATTCCAAACTCTCCACCATGGCCAACACCAAAGAGCTCTCCAAGGATGTCAGGGACAAGATTGTAGACCTACACAAGGCTGGAATGGGCTACAAGACCATTGCCAAGCAGCTTGGTGAGAAGGTGACAACAGTTGGTGCGATTATTCGCAAATGGAAGAAACACAAAATAACTGTCAATCTCCCTCAGCCTGGGGCTCCATGCAAGATCTCACCTCGTGGAGTTGCAATGAGAACGGTGAGGAATCAGCCCAGAACTACACAGGAGGATCATGTCAATGATCTCAAGGCAGCTGGGACCATAGTCAACAAAAAAACAATTGGTAACACAATACGCCGTGAAGGACTGAAATCCTGCAGCGCCCGCAAGGTCCCCCTGCTCAAGAAAGCACATATACAGGCCCGTCTGAAGTTTGCCAATGAACATCTGAATGATTCAGAGGAGAACTGGGTGAAAGTGTTGTGGTCAGATGAGTCCAAAATGGAGCTCTTTGGCATCAACTCAACTTGCCGTGTTTGGAGGAGGAGGAATGCTGCCTATGACCCCAAGAACACCATCCCCACCGTCAAACATGGAGGTGGAAACATTATGCTTTGGGGGTGTTTTTCTGCTAAGGGGACAGGACAACTTCACCGCATCAAAGGGACGATGGACGGGGCCATGTACCATCAAATCTTGAGTGAGAACCTCCTTCCCTCAGCCAGGGCATTGAAAATGGGTCGTGGATGGGTATTCCAGCATGACAATGACCCAAAACACATGGCCAAGGCAACAAAGGAGTGTCTCAAGAAGAAGCACATTAAGGTCCTGGAGTGGCCTAGCCAGTCTCCAGACCTTAATCCCATAGAAAATCTGTGGAGTGAGCTGAAGGTTCGAGTTGCCAAACGTCAGCCTCGAAACCTTAATGACTTGGAGAAGATCTGCAAAGAGGAGTGGGACAAAATCCCTCCTGAGATGTGTGCAAACCTGGTGGCCAACTACAAGAAACGTCTGACCTCTGTGATTACCAACAAGGGTTTTGCCACCAAGTACTGAGTCATGTTTTGCAGAGGGGTCAAATACTTATTTCCCTCATTAAAATGTAAATCAATTTATAACATTTATGACATGCGTCTTTCTGGATTTCTTTTGTTGTTATTCTGTCGCTCACTGTTCAAATAAACCTACCATTAAAATTATAGACTGATCATTTCCTTGTCAGTGGGCAAACATACAAAAACAGCAGGGGATCAAATACTTTTTTCCCTCACTGTAGTATGTTTTATTTGAAGGTATTTTATACTCAAGCCTAAAATCACCAAGCGCAATGCCAAGCATTGGCTGGAGTGGCGTAAAGCTCGCCGCTATTGGACTCTGGAGCAGTGGAAACGCGTTTCTCTGGAGTGATGAATCGCACTTCACCATCTGGCAGTCTGACGGACGAATCTGGGTTTGGCGGATGCCAGGAGAACGCTACCTGCCCCAATGCATAGTGCCATCTGTAAAGTTTGGTGGAGGTGGAAAAATGATCTGGGGTTGTTTTTCATGGTTTGGGCTAGGCCCCTTAGTTCCAGTGAAGGGAAATCTTAACTCTACATCATACAATGACATTCTAGACAATTCTGTACTTCCAACTTTGTGGCAACAGTTTGGGGAAGGCCCTTTCCTGTTTCAGCATGACAATGCCCCCGTGCACAAGGCGAGATCCATACAGAAACGGTTTGTCGAGATCGGTGTGGATGAACTTGACGGGCCTGCACAGAGCCCTGACCTCAACCCCATCAAACACCTTTGGGATGAATTGGAACACCGACTGCGAGCCAGGCCTAATCGCCCAACATCAGTGCCCAACCTCACTAATGCTCTTGTGGCTGAATGGAAGCCAGTCCCTGCAGCAATGTTCCAACATCTAGTGGAAAGCCTTCAAAGAAGAGTGGAGGCTATTATAGCAGCAAAGTGGGGACCAACTCTATATTAATGCCCATAATTTTGAAATGAGATGTTCGACAAGCAGGTGTCCACATACTTCTGGTCATATAGAGTATGAATACAAAATCTGAGGACATTAATATTTTACACACACATGAAGGTACCCATAAGCAATCATTTCTGGTGCAAAAACACAAATGTGAAAAAGTGGTGGATATAAACTCAGCAAAAAGGGTTTAAACACTGTTTCCATGCTTGTTCAATGAACCATAAACAACTAATGAACATGCACTTGTGGAACGGTCGTTAAGACACTAACAACTTACAGACGGTAGGCAATTAAGGTCACCGTTATGAAAACTTAGCACACTAAAGAGACCTTTCTACTGACACTGAAAAACACCAAAAGAAAGATGCCCAGGGTCCCTGCTCATCTGCGTGAACGTGCCTTAGGCATGCTGCAAGGAGGCATGAGGGCTGCAGATGTGGCCAGGGCAATAAATTGCAATGTCCGTACTGTGAGACGCCTAAGACAGCTTTACAGGGAGACAGGACAGACAGCTGATCGTCCTCGCAGTGGCAGAACACGTGTAACAACACCTGCACAGGATCGGTACATCCGAACATCACACCTGCGGGACAGGTACAGGATGGCAACAACAACTGCCCGAGTTACACCAGGAACGCACAATCCCTCCATCAGTGCTCAGACTGTCCGCAATAAGCTGAGAGAGGCTGGACTGAGGGCTTGTAAGCCTGTTGTAAGGCAGGTCCTCACCAGACATCAACGGCAACAACGTCGCCTATGGGCCCAAACCCACCATCGCTGGATCAGACAGGACTGGCAAAAAGTGCTCTTCACTGACGAGTCGCGGTTTTGATTCACCAGGGGTGATGGTCGGATTCACGTTTATCGTCAAAGGAATCAGCGTTACGCCGAGGCCTGTACTCTGGAGCGGTATCGATTTGGAGGTGGAGGGTCCGTCATGGTCTGTGGCGGTGTGTCACAGCATCATCGGACTGAGCTTGTTGTCATTGCAGGCAATCTCAACGCTGTGCGTTACAGGGAAGACATCCTCCTCCCTCATGTGGTACCCTTCCTGCAGGCTCATCCTGACATGACCCTCCAGCATGACAATGTCACCAGCCATACTGCTCATTCTGTGCGTGATTTACTGCAAGACAGGAATGTCAGTGTTCTGCCATGGCCAGCGAAGAGCCCGGATCTCAATCCCATTGAGCACGTCTGGGACCTGTTGGATCGGATGGTGAGGGCTAGGGCCATTCCCCCCAGAAATGTCTGGGAAATTGCAGGTGCCTTGGTGGAGTGGGGTAACATCTCACAGCAAGAACTGGCAAATCTGGTGCAGTCCATGAGGATGTTTTTTTATGAAGTTGAACATGTGCTCTTTATGACAGAATGTTACATTTAGGTTAAATCAAATGTTATTTTTTTATTCACCATCACACTTCATTATATCACTGCCAAAGTTTTGGATTGGTCGCCAAAAAGATTATCTCCATTGATCAATACGTAAAGTGTAATTTAAGAAGCCGAATTAGGAACCACTTTGGACACCTTATGGACCAGATGCCTACAGGGTGTCTGTGATGTGCTGGTGAACCATGATGTGCAGGCATAGTCTATATCTAGGTTTCCATCCAATTGGTGACAGATTTTCATGCGAATGTCTCGGCTCTGTCATTGTGGGCTCCATTGAGATGCATAGAGAGCTGGAGGGTAGGAGACGAACAAGCGTGCTGTAGATTAGACGCTGATACAGCGACCCTCGTCACTAAACCCCCCACTATGTGCCATGGGTGATGTTCCCCAACAAAAACACAGGTTCCGGATTAAACCCCAGAGTTATCAGCAAAGAGAACCACACAATGAGAACTGTATTAACATAGAGAATGAAGACACAAAGCTGGTTGCTATTGTGTGGGGCAGACAGAGCGGAGTAGAGTCAAGCAGGCATTTCTGGCTCAACAGAAGTCATCAGAGAAGGAGGGAAGAGGACAGACAGAGAGGTGCAGATACGTATACACTCACTTTCTCTAGAAGAGATTATAGAGCAGGTTATAGAATAACAATGTGTAGAAAGTGGAAACTTGCTCAGTCTGATATCCTCATAAAGTTTAAATATAATATGTTTACAGACATACTATACACATCATCTATACACCGTATAGTATGATATAATAATGTTGTTGTAACTGGGGTGCAACAACAATCTCGATCAGTGGGTCTTGATGTGTCTCGTTACAGATGTGTGTAGGATATCTCTCTCTACCTACTGCCAAATGTCCAACACTGTCCAGGCCTTCCTCAACCTCTGTCCCTGTTTCGGGACAAATATAGGCCTAACATAGCACAGAGAAGGCCGTACCAGAACTGAATGCCACATACCATAGTTTGTACTAGTTATGTCAACCATTAACTAATTAATCAACTGCTGTTATGTCAACGACTAGCCTAACCAATTAATCAACTGCCCACATCGTTGTTTGGTTACCCAAGATTATGACGTGGTGTGACTCACGATGCTTGACCTGGTGGTAGACACTGGAGAATGTGTGTTTGTGTCTGTGTTTGTAATTTTCCCCACAAATGTTATATCAACTATACTATCCAGCTAGACATTGTGAAAGCTAGGAATGTCCAGACATGGTTAATCCAACTAATACCGGACATACCGTCTAAGCCAACACTTTTCAATGTGTCAATACTTTGGTATCTTTCCTTCCACCTGCAAAATACTGTGCTTTCTTTCATTGCAAAATACTGTGTTTTCATTCATTGAAATAGACCTCAACAAAGTTTATTCATAAGACAAAAATTAAGAATATTAAAAAATAATGAGCAGTATTTCAACATAATGTTGAACTTGAGCCCAGGTCTACCTCTAGGCAAGATCATTTGGTCATATACTGTTGTCGCATTTTCACATTATCATGTATCTAGATAAAGTTGTGAACTTTGGCATGCAGCGATGCCAGCTAATGGCTTTCTGTCGAGTTACTGAGAAGATATATCAATATAAAATGATTAGTCATCTGTAATCAACAGTTCTAATCATATGGCCTGATAAAAAGTGACGTAAGCTAAAGGCTAATCGTCTGAAAGGAAATAACTCTTTGAGTGTCTTATAAACTTACAGTGCAGTGAGTGCATACATTTTTAGTATGCGTGTGATCCCTGAGGGAACGGAACCACACAAAACCACACTAAATGGCCCACAGAAGAAAAATAAAACATACATCCTTATAATCATCATCATCATCATACAAATCAAACAATCCAGACTATTAAGCATTAACCATTAAGACATTAATAATAAACACAAATCAAAATCATGCCTTCCTTTCTCTATTATATTATTCAGTCCAGTAGCTGAGGTGTGTCTGACTGTGTGCATAGCTTTAAGATTGCTTTCCTCAGCTGTTCACCCTATACAGATAAATCTTGATGGTTCACCCCTCATTAGGTATTAGCAAACATTAGATCTGCTCCTGGGTTGGGAGGGTCGACATAATTTGTGTCCCAAATTGTACCCTATTCCCTACATAGTGTGCTACTTTTGACCAGGGGACATAGGGTTTTATGTGGAAATTAGGATGCCATTTGGGATGCAGACAAAGAGAGACATATGACCTGCATGTTCTACCTATCCTATACACTGGAAACATACAGCCACAAGGACGGATTGCTCAACAGCCTGATAATGCAGGAGCTGCCGATTGGATACCTGATAGCTTTATGACAGTGTAATTCAGTTTGTACTGTTTGTTTTAGTGCTTATGTTTATCAAATCCTTCCCGCCTGCGCTGAATGTCACAGCAGTTCTCACTGTGTATTAATCTTGTTATCTGTTCAAATACTGATGAGAAAAATAACTACGCTACTTTAGCTTGATTAATCTTTAAGGTCCTTAGAATTTAAATCAGGTTCTAAAGATTTTAAACATTCCAAGCTCTCACACATTCTAAACACCATACTAAACATAGAACTCTCCACCCTTCATCTTATGTCACACTCTCTCCAGTCACACAGGAAGTTGCATCATCACCAGGGGCCCACTGAGATAGATCAGGGAATGGTTTATGCAATAACCCATTTCCTATAGAAGCTGTGAACTGTGGCATGTATGTTCTGTGTACCACACACCCAGCCAGCCACATAGACACACTATCCCCAGAGATATTGTTCTGAAGATCAGTGGTAGATCAAGGTGAAGGTCAGGACAGGGCTCTATAGGAATATTATATTCTTATCATTGTCCCAATAATCCATATTCCCCTACTGTATATGAGAAAAACTACATCCCTCTTTGTCACAGCCACTCTATGGGAGTCATACCCTTGTAGTTTCCTCCCCTATCAAACATTAAAATGTTGCGTAATTGCCCATCGGGATAAATAAACTCCTCATTTATCAAAGAGCACCTTACAAAAAATCTCTCACAAAATCCTCACTGTGTCTGCTTTTGCCTCATTTGGGGTTTTATTCCTGCAAGATATACTGTAAAGAGAGAGATAACGAAAGACAAAGGCAAATGCCGTTGTAGGTTACCAACGGGTGGCCTGGGGCTAGGAACTCCAAGACACTCATATTGGAGCAACATGAGGGTTGGAGCAGAGAGAGCGCAGGAAGAATAGGGAGAGCCATTGGGTTGGTTTACATTGAGATTAGAGGCAGATAAATGAGAAACTGCTGTTTACGTTTCAGAAAGACTAGCCATCTAGGTTTTCATCCGCACTGAAGTGAAAACACGGCCCAACGGTCAGTGAGTTATGAAAAATACTCCTCAAGAACCTTTATAAACAGACAAATATGAGTCAGCAAACGATTTAAAATGAGAAATATGAGTCATTTGTTTGTATTGTTTAATTTAGGAAGCAAGCTATAGGAGGTCTCCGAGATTAGAAGCTTCACAGTTTGGAATTGGATCTCCGGGCCAATACTGTTCTAGTGCAACAGCGAATAGTGAACAGCATAGATGGGTAAAGTTAGCTGACAACATCACGAAAACGATGCACACGCTTCAATGGGGCAGAAGTCTGTGAGATGTTGTGATTCTGGATGGTCAGATAGCTACCAACAATGACAAGAAACTGCCATGTGGGGAATCATGAGTGACTCGTTTCAGCTATACCATGTCTTGTTTTGAGGTGTTTTCACTGATTTCATGTCAATGCTAATATGGCAAAAATCCACTAGCTAGCTAACCAACAAATATAATGAAGTATTTCAGAGACAACAAGTGCTCTTTGTCCAAATGTATTTATGTTTTCAATAAACATTGCAGACTAAATATAGTTTACATGTTGTCAACAATCTAAGCCAACCACATCTGTTTTGCCCCATAAATGCGCATGGGTTGGTTTTGTTGCTAAACAACCAATCAGTCTATAGTGGAGACCACATTTCTGAATCTTTTGTGATTTTTTTGTTTAAAAAATACTAACATTAACAACAACATTTTGCAGACAAACAGGTAAGGCTGGTAAATAGAGAAAAGCACAGTGATCCAGTTTATAAATAGGTATGATCTTTTCTAGGACTTCCTTACATAACAACAAAACAAACACATGGCCCTGTGATGTGATGCCTGGAAGGTTTATTTTAAACAATGGTCCCGCTTTAAATGATGTTCAGCTTATAAAGGCTTCATAAAGCCTTCATAATGCCTTCGTAAGCACTACATAAATGTGTTACAAAGCATCTATAACCGTATGTCATGCTTTATAAAGGGTTCATTAATGTGGCATAACATATAAGTGAGACACCTTCGGTCATTCATACATAACACATCCATAAAGAGTCTACAGTATAATGCATGACGCTGTACTTAATTTAAAGTCAGAAACCTTTGGTCATTCATAACATATATATATATATATATATATATATATATATATAAAGGCTTAATGATGTAAACACAAATGTATTAACACTTAGGGAATTATCACCAACAGCTAAAACAAATTAACATTAAAGACATGTTTAAACCATACATTTCCTTTTATTTTAATGTTTTAAACAACACACATACTGTACATCAAGTTTCAAAAAGTCCAGTAATACAATTACATTGAACATTACACAGGGCTGTGAACAGTGTAGCTTGTTCCTGAGCTGGCGGACGGATGGTTCTTGCCTCTCTGCCTGCTGGTGGTGCTGCTTATTGGTTCCAACCTTAAAAGTAACAACAAAGAAAGTTAGCAGGTCTGTTAGGAAATGCTTTTGTCACACCATCTGGATAAGGGTATTTCTGTGCTGAGATGGGAAACTCCATTCGATTCATATTATTATATTCGTCTTTTATTTACAAGTCTCATGACATAGCTATGAAACATGGCTGTATCTAGGGGGATTTTTATTTAGCTGAGCCTGCTAGCTAGCTAAATTTTGTTCGATAGCTAGCTAGCAATTGCTGTGAAGTCACCGGAATTATTTGAAATAACGATTGAGGTAGCTATCTAACTCGACACTTAACTACTACAAACAAATTGAAATTACAATAAATAACGGTTAACTTACTTGTTTTTCACTATTCAGTGGCACCACAAGTGGGCATTTGATTTGCAAACTCATCACATTTGCGCTTACTGAACTACAGAAACACAGCTAAACAAACAACAGTGCAGGGCATGCACACTGAATTAAAGGGAAACTACTCTCAAAAATAAACGTCTCTTAGCTTTTTCCTGGACCTCAAAAGTCATCCTGGTGTGATTTAAGCCTGGTTGAGAACACAGAAAATAAAATGTTGTTGTTATTCTATTAACCCCCTAAGGTCGATGTCTATAATGCTTCACATTTTGCTCTACGACCTCCACAAGTGTCAGGAGACTCGTCTGAAGTTGGTACAGCCGATCTGCCATCTTCTGTCTGTAGTGTCCGAACCGTTTGGGCTACACACTAATATGACCCCTCTGTGCAAATGTGTTTTGCTCTAGGACGCCCACAGGCCTCACAAGACTCGTCTGTAGGTCCACCGGTACCAGTTGAAAAAATGAATGGAAGTATATATGGACACTGTTTAATGCCAAAAATATGGGGTTAAATATATGCGAAAAACAACAACAAATGTTTCCTTATCTTTCTTATATCTCTCAGATATAGGAGAGACACTTCAGAACAAACTTCCTTTTGATATTTTTGGGGGACAATCTGTTGTTCCATGTAGTGAATCTGTTATTCAATGCGTTTGCATGGGCTAATAGAAGTAAGGCCAAAAATGTTTTGTCATCAAATAATTTGATACTGTAACTCAGTTGGTAGAGCATGGCGCTTGAAAATGTATGCACTCACTAACTGTAAATCGCTCTGGATAAGAGCGTCTGCTAAATGACTAAAATTTAAAAATGTCTTAAAACTCAAAGTCATATAGCTAAATGATCCTTGGTATGACCTTCTTAAAACAATTTCTTATAGTTTAGTAGAGCCCCCCCCCGGCTTAGACAGGGTTTAGACTAAGATGAGTTTTTAAAAAAGTGTGAAAAAACGGGGAAATCCGAAACCTGGAAAAACTAAACTGATAAAAAATCAACTGAATTAGGCAAAACATTTAAACAGATTTTAAAAGGCCCTACCATCGTTTTTTATAGTGTGTGTCATGCTGCAGCACAGCATTATGGGGAAAGTTGGGGTCAGTCAGGTCCAATATTGGCTATGCACCCAAAAGAGAAAGAGGTTGGGCCATCCTAGAAATGTTTTAGAGTAATATAATATATACAATTTAGCAGACGCTTTTATCCAAAGCGACTTAGTCATGCATGCATACATTACTAAGTATAGACATTCAAATACATACTCTCCCGCACACACTAACTCACGCACACACACACACACACACACACATATAATAATGTCATAATGGGTGGACTTCCAGCCATTTTGAGTGTACCCATGCCAGGAAGTAAAATCAGGAAGTGTAGCCATTAATCTGTGCTGTGATTTGTTGAGTCAACTCAATTGACATTAAAACAAATACATTCAGTTAGCATAATTTGGGAATGAAAATTCGGCATAACTTTTCTAGTTCAAAAAGGTTCCTTGTGGAACCCCTCTGAAAAGGGTCTTTGAGGAAACCTTGTGTAAAGGTTGAAACCAGAAACGTTTTGTGATGTGAGGGATTACATTTTGAACCTTTGTAATAATATATTGTAGAGGTGGCACCCTATCAGATTGGAGGTGTGGCTTTCAGATAGTTATTTTTGGTTACCCATTACCGCAAAGGTCATTCCTGTTCATCATGTTAAGTTCGTAAACGGCAAATACTTCTGCCTATTCTAATATAATATTGGTGGGGTGGGGCGGACAATGCAAAAAGTCTGGGTAGCCATGATTAGCTGTTCAAGAGTCTTATGGCTTGGGGGTAGAAGCTGTTAAGAAGCATCCGGTACTGCTTGCCGTGCGGTAGCAGAGAGAACCGTCTATGACTAGGGTGGCTGGAGTCTTTGACAATTTTTAGGGCCTTCCTCTGACACCGCCTGGTATAGAGATCCTGGATGGCAGGAAGCTTGGCCCCAGTGATGTACTGGGCCATACGCACTACCCTCTGTAGTGCCTTGCGGTCGGAGGCCGAGCAGTTGCCATACCAGGCGGTGATGAAAAATGGCGCCGACAGAGAGGGCTGCCTCGCTTCTAGTCCTTAGGAAACTTTGCAGTATTTTGTTTTATTATGTATTATTTCTTACATTGTTAGCTCAGAAAATCTTAAGTGGTATTACATACACCTGGGAATAACTATTGGATATCAGAGCGGCATCAACATACCAACACTACGATCAGGAATACGACTTTCCCGAAGCGGATCCTTTGTCCGCACCACCCAATGCATTGGAACTGGTTCCAGAGGCCGACCCAAAACAACGCTGCCAGAGGAGAGGCAGCCAGAGCGGTCTTCTAGTCAGACTTAGGAGGCACGCACACCGCCCATCGCTTCCGAGTATATTACTCGCTAATGTCCAGTCCCAAGATAACAAAGTGGACGAGATCAGGGCAAGGGTTGCTTTCCAGAGAGACATCAGGGATTGTAACATACTCTGTTTCACGGAAACATGGCTCTCTCGAGATATACTGTCCCCGTCCATACAGCAATCTGGGTTCTCAGTACATCGCGCCGACAGGAATAAACATCTCTCCGGGAAGAAGAAGGGTGGGGGGTATGTTTCATTGCTAACGACTTATGGTGTAATTAAAACAAAATACAGGAACTCAAGTAATTTTGTACACCTGACCTAGAATTCCTCACAATCAAATGCATTCTCTTCGGTTATTGTTACAGCCGTGTATATCCCCCCTCAAGCCGATACCACGACAGCCATCAAGAAACTTGACTGGACTTTATGCAAACAGGAAACCATATAACCTGAGGCTGCATTTATTGTAGCTGGGGATTTTAACAAAGCAAATTTGAGAAAAAGGCTACCTAAATTCTATAAACATATTGACTGTAGCACTCGCGCTGGAAAAACACTGGATCACTGCAACAGTAATTTCCGCTATGCATACAAGGCCCTCCCTCAACCTCCTTTCGGCAAATCTGACCACGACTCCATTTTGCTCCTCCCTTCCTATAGGCAGAAACTCAAACAGGAAGCACCCGTGCTAAGGACTATTCAACGCTGGTCTGACCAATCGGAATCCACGCTTCAAGATTGTTTTGATCACGCGGATTGGATATGTTCCAAGTGGCCTCTAAGAATAATATAGATGTACAGTTGAAGTCGGAAGTTTACATACACATTAGCCAAATACATTCAAACTCAGTTTTCCTGACATTTAATCCTAGTATAAATTCCCTGTTATAGGTCAGTTAGGATCACCACTTTATTTTAAGAATGTGAAATGTCAGAATAACAGTAGAGAGAATGATTTATTTCAGCTTTTATTTCTTTCATCACATTCCTAGTGGGTCAGAAGTTTACATACATTCAATTAGTATTTGGTAGCATTGCCTTTAAATTGTTTAACTTAGGTCAAATGTTTCGGGTAGCCTTCCAAAAGCTCCCCACAATAAGTTGGGTGAATTTTGACCCATTCCTTCTGACAGAGCAGCTGTAACTGAGTCACGTTTGTAGGCCTCCTTGCTCGCGCACGCTTTTTCAGTTCTGCCCACAAATGTTCTATAGGATTGAGGTCAGGTTTTTGTGATGGCCACTCCAATACCTTGACTTTGTTGTCCTTAGGCCATTTTGCCACAACTTTGGAAGTATGCTTGGGGTCATTGTCAATTTGGAAGACCCATTTGCGACCAAGCTTTAACTTCCTGACTGATGTCTTGAGATGTTGCTTCAATATATCCACATAATTGTCCTTCCTCATGATGCCATCTATTTTGTGAAGTGCACCAGGCCCTCCTGCAGCAAAGCACCCCCACAGCATGATGCTGCCACCCCCGTTCTTCACGGTTGGGATGGTGTTCTTCGGCTTGCAAGCAACCCCCTTTTTCCTCCAAACATAACGATGGTCATTATGGCCAAACAGTTCTATTTTTGTTTCATCAGACCAGAGGACATTTCTCCAAAAAGTACAATCTTTGTCCCCATGTCCAGCTGCAAACCGTAGACTGGCTTTTTTATGGCAGTTTTGGAGCAGTGGCTTCTTCCTTGCTGAGCGGCCTTTCAGGTTATGTCGATATAAGACTCGTTTTACTGTGGATATAGATACTTTTGTAACTGTTTCCTCCAGCATCTTCACAAGGTCCTTCGCTGTTGTTCTGGGATTGATTTGCACTTTTCCCACCAGAGTACATTCATCTCTAGGAGACAGAACGCGTCTCCTTCCTGAGTGGTATGACGGCTGCGTGGTCCCATGGTGTTTATACTTGCGTACTATTGTTTGTACAGATGAACGTGGTACCTTCAGGCATTTGGAAATTGCTCCCAAGGATGAACCAGACTTGTGGAGGTCTACAATCTTTTTTCTGAGGTCTTGGCTGATTTCTTTTGATTTCCCCATGATGTCAAGCAAAGAGGCACTGAGTTTGAAGGTAGGCCTTAAAATACATCCACAGGTAAACCTCCAATTGACTCAAATTATGTCAATTTGCCTATCAGAAGCTTTTAAAGCCATGATGTCATTTTCTGGAATTCTCCAAGCTGTTTAAAGGCACAGTCAACTTAGTGTATGTAAACTTCTGACCCACTGGAATTGTGATACAGTGAATTATAAGTGAAATAATCTATCTGTAAACAATTGTTGGAAAAATTACTTGTGTCATGTACAAAGTAGATGTCCTAACAGACTTGCCAAAACTATA
Source organism: Coregonus lavaretus (assembly GCF_964263955.1). Taxonomy (NCBI): domain Eukaryota; kingdom Metazoa; phylum Chordata; class Actinopteri; order Salmoniformes; family Salmonidae; genus Coregonus; species Coregonus lavaretus. Next base: position 36,905,859 of record NC_140008.1, on the reverse strand, counting down.
GTTTGTTAACAAGAAATTTGTGGAGTGGTTGAAAAACGATTTTTAATGACTCCAACCTAAGTGTATGTAAACTTCCGACTTCAACTGTACAGTCGTGGTCATAAGTTTTGAGAATGACACAAATATTAATTTTCACAAAGTCTGCTGCCTCAGTTTTTATGATGGCAATTTACATATACTCCAGAATGTTATGAAGAGTGATCAGATGAATTGCAATTAATTGCAAAGTCACTCTTTGCCATGAAAATGAACTTAATCCCCAAAAAACATTTCCCCTGCATTTTGGCCCTGCCACAAAAGGACAAGCTGACATCATGTCAGTGATTCTCTCGTTAACACAGGTGAGAGTGTTGATGAGGACAAGGGTGGAGATCACTCTGTCATGCTGAGGACTGGGGTAAAGTCATTTTCTCTGATGAATCCCCTTTCCAATTGTTTGGGGCATCCAGAAAAAAGGTTGTCCGGAGAAGACAAGGTGAGCGATACCATCAGTCCTGTATCATGCCAACAGTAAAGCATCCTGAGACCATTAATGTGTGGGGTTGCTTCTCATCCAAGGGAGTGGGCTCACTCACAATGTTGCCTAAGAACACAGCCATGAGTAAAGAATGGTACCAACACATCCTCCGAGAGCAAATAATCCCAACCATCCAAGAACAGTTTGGTGACAAACAATGCCTTTTTCCAGCATGATGGAGCACCTTGCCTTCAGCCAAAAGTGATAACTAAGTGGCTCGGGGAACAAAACATCAAAATGTTGGGTCCATGGCCAGGAAACTCCCCAGACCTTAATCCCATTGAGAACTTGTGGTCAATCCTCAAGAGGCGGGTGGTCAAACAAAAACCCACAAATTCTGACAAACTCCAAGCATTGATTATGCAAGAATGGGCTGCCATCAGTCAGGATGTGGCCCAGAATTGAATTGACTGCATGCCAGGGCGGATTGCAGTGGTCTTGAAAAAGAAGGGTCAACACCGCAAATATTGACTCTTTGCATAAACTTAATGTAATTGTCAATAAAAGCCTTTGACACTTATGGAATGCTTGTAATTATACTTCAGTATACCATAGTAACATCTGACAAAAATATCTCATAACACTGAAGCAGCATACTTTGTGAAGACCAATACTTGTGTCATTCTCAAAACTTTTGACCACGACTGTATACGCTAATTCAGTGAGTGGGTTTATAAGGAAGTGTATAGGAGATGCCGTACCCACTGTGACTATTAAAACCTCCCCTAACCAGAAACCGTGGAAAGATGGCAGCATTCGCAAGAAGCTGAAAGCACGAACCACCGCATTTAACCATTGCTTCCACAAGGTAATCAAACAGGCAAAAGGCTGCTGGCCCAGACGGCATTCCTAGGTGAATCCTCAGAGCATGCGCAGACCAGCTGGCTGGTGTGTTTAGGGACATATTCAATCTCTCCCTATCCCAGTCTGCTGTCCCCACGTTCTTCAAGATGGCCACTATTGTTCCTGTACCCAAGAATGCAAAAGGTAATTAACTAAATGACTATCGCCCCGTAGCACTCACTTCTGTCATCATTAAGTGCTTTGAGAGACTAGTCATGGATCATGTCACCTCCACCTTACCTGTCACCCTAGACCCACTTAAATTTGCTTACCGCCCCAATAAGTCCACAGACGATGCAATCACCATCACACTGCCCTATCCCATCTGGACAAGAGAAATACCTACGTAAGAACGCTGTTCATTGACTTTAGTTCAGCATTCAACACCATAGTACCCTCCAAGTTCATCATTGGGTCTCAACCCCGCCCTGTGCAATTGGGTCCTGGACTTCCTGATGGGCTGCCTCCAGGTGGTGAAGGTAGGAAACAACATCTCCACTTCACTGATCCTCAACACTGGGGCCCCACAACGGTGTGTGCTCAGCCACATCCTGTACTCCCTGTTCACCCATGACTTTGTAGCCATGCATTTCTCCAACTCAATCATCAAGTTTGCAGATGACACAACAGTAGTAGGCTTGATTACCAAAAATGATGAGACAGCCTACAGGGAGGAGGTGAGGGCTCTCGGAGTGTGGCGTCAGGAAAATAACATTTTTAACCTCTCACTCAATATCAACAAAACAAAGGAGATGATCATGGTCTTCAGGAAACAGTAGAGGGAGTACCCCGCTATCCACATCGACGGGACAGCAGTGGAGAAGGTGGAAAGTTTTAAGTTCCTCGGCGTACATATCACTGACAAACTGAAATGGTCTACCCACACAGACAGTGTGGTTAAGAAGGCACAACAGCGTCTCTTCAACCTCAGGAGGCTGAAGAAATTTGGCCTGTCAACCAAAACCCTCACAAACTTCTACAGATGCACAATTGAGAGCATCCTGTCGGGCTGTATCACCGCATGGTACGGCAACTGCACCACCCACAACCGCAGGGCTCTCCAGAGGGTGGTGCGGTCAGCACAACGCATCACCGGGGGCAAACTACCTGCCCTCAAGGACACCTACAGCACCTGATGTCACAGGAAGGCCAAAAAGATCATCAAGGACAACTACCACCAGAGCCACTGCCTGTTCACCCCTTTATCATCCAGAAGGCGAGGTCAGTACAGGTGTATCAAAGCTGGGACAGAGAGACTGAAAACAGCTTCTATCAGCCAACACTAGCACAGAGGCGCTGCTGCCTACATACAGACTTGAAAATCACTGGCCACTTTAATAAATGGAACACTAGTCACTTTAATAATGCCACTTTAATAATGTTTACAAATCTTGCATTACCCATCTCACATGTGTATACTGTATTCTATACTATCGTAATAATGTTTACATATCTTGCATTACCCATCTCACATGTATATACTGTATTCTATACTATCTATTGGATCTTAGCCTATGCCACTCTGACAATGACATTGCTCATCCATATATTGATATATTCTTATTAAATTCCTTTACTTAGATTTGTGTGTGTAAGATGTTTGTTGTGGAACTGTTAGATATTACTTGCTAGATATTACTGCACTTTTGGAACTAGAAGCACAAGCATTTCGCTACACTCGCAATAACATCTGCTAACCATGTGTATGTGACCAATACATTTTATTTTATTTTATTTGATGCAACCAATCAGGAGGCTCTCAATGGTGCAGCTGTATAACTTTTTGAGGATCTGAGGACCCATGCCAAATCTTTTCAGTCTCCTGAGGGGGAATAGGCATTGTCATGCCCTCTTCACAACTGTCTTGGTGTGTTTGGACCATGACAGTTTGTTGGAGATGTGGACACCAAGGAACTTGAAGCTCTCAACCTGTTCCACTACAGCCCTGTCGATGAAAATGGGTGCGTGCTCAGTCCTCTTTTTTTTCTTGTAGTCCACAATCATCTCCTTTGTCTTGATCACATTGAGGGAGAGGTTGTTATCCTGGCACCACATGGCCAGGTCTCTGACCTCCTCCCTATAGGCTGTCTCATTGTTGTCGGTGATCAGGCCTACTACTGTTGTGTAGTCGGCAATCTTAATGATGGTGTTGGAGTCGTGCCTGGCCATGCAGTCATGGGTGAACAGGGAGTACAGGAGGGGACTGAGCACGCACCCCTGAGGGGCCCCCGTGTTGATGATCAGCATGGCAGATGTGCTGTTACCTACCCTTACCACCTGGGGGCGGCCCGTCAGAAAGTCCAGGATCCAGTTGCAGAGGGAGGTGTTAAGTCCCAGGATCCTTAGCTTAGTGATGAGCGCTGAGCTGTAGTCAATTAATAGCATTCTCACGTAGGTGTCCCTCTTGTCCAGGTGGGAAAGGGCAGTGTGGAGTGCAATAGAGATTGCATAATCTGTGGATCTGTTGGGGCAGTGTGCAAATTGGAATGGGTCTATGGTTTCTGGGATAATGGTGTTGATGTGAGCCATGACCAGCCTTTCAAAGCACTTCATGGCTACAGACATGAGTGCTACGGGTCGGTAGTCATTTAGACAGGTTATCTTAGTGTTCTTGGGCACGGGGACTATGGTGGATTGCTTGAAACATGTTGGTAATACAGACTCAGTCAGGGACATGTTGAAAATGTCAGTGAAGACACTTGCCAGTTGGTCAGAGCATGCTCGGAGTACAAGTCCTGGTAATCCGTCTGTCCCTGCGGCCTTGTGAATGTTGATCTGCTTAAAAGTCTTACTCACACCGGCTACAGAGAGGGTGTCACATAGTCATCCGGATCAGCTGATGCTCTCATGCATGCTTCAGTGTTGCTTGCCTCGAAGCGAGCATAGAAGTGCTTTAGCTCGTCTGGTAGGCTAATGTCACTGGGCAGCATGCGGCTGTGCTTCCCTTTGTAGTCTGTAATAGTTTGCAAGCCCTGCCACATCTGACGAGCGTCAGAGCCGGTGTAGTACGATTCAATCTTAGTCCTGTATTGACTCTTTGCCTGTTTGATGGTTCGTCGGAGGGCATAGCGGGATTTCTTATAAGTGTCTGGGTTAGAGTCCCGCTCCTTGAAAGCGGCAGCTCTACCCTTTAGCTCAGTGCGGATGTTGCCTGTAATCCATGGCTTCTGGTTGGGGTATGTGATTATGGTCACTGTGGGGATGACGTCATCGATGCACTTATTGATGAAGCCATTGACTGATGTGGTGTGCTCCTCAATGCCATCGGAAGAATCCCGGAACATATTCCAGTCTGTGCTAGCAAAACAGTCCTGTAGTTTAGCATCTGCGTCATCTGACCACTTCCTTATTAACCAAGTCACTGGGGCTTCCTGCTTTAGTTTTTGCTTATAAGCAGGAATCAAGAGGATATAATTATGGTCAGATTTGCCAATTGGAGGGCGAGGGAGAGCTTTGTACATGTCTCTGTGTGTGGAGTAAAGGTGGTCTAGAGTTTTTTCCCTCTGGTTGCACATTTAACTTGCTGTTAGAAATTAGGTAGAATGGATTTAAGTTTCCCTGTATTAAAGTCCCCGGCCACTAGGAGCGCTGCCTCTGGATGAGCGTTTTCCTGTTTGCGTATGGCCTTATACAGCTCATTGAGTGCAGTCTTAGTGCCAGCATCGGTTTGTGGTGGTAAATAGACAGCTACGAAAATTATAGAAGAAAACTATCTTGGTAAATAGTGTGGTCTACAGCCTATCATTAGATACTCTACCTCAGGCAAGCAAAACCTTGAGACTTCCTTAATATTAGATTTTGTGCACCAGCTGTTGTTTACAAATATACACAGACCGCCACCACTTGTCTTACCGGAGTCAGCCGTTCTATCCTTCCGATGTAGCGTATATCCCGCCAGCTGTATGTGATCCATGTCGTCGTTCAGCCACGACTCGGTGAAACATAAGATATTTCCGTTTTTAATGTCCTGTTGGTAGGATATCCTTGATCTTAGGTAATCCATTTTGTTTTCCAATGATTGTACGTTGGCTAATAGGACTGATGGAAAAGGCAGATTACTCGCTCGCCGTCGGATCCTTACAAGGCACCCCGAGCTATGTCCATGATATATCTGTCTCTTTCTCATGCGAATGACATCGATATGGGCCTTGTCGGGTACCTGTAAAATGTAATTTGCATCCGACTCGTTGAAGAAAAAATCTTCGTCCAATACGAGGTGAGTAATCGCTGTCCTGATATCCAGAAGCTCTTTTCGGTCATAAGAGATGGTGGCAGAAACATTATGTACAGAATAAATTACAAATAACGCGAAAAACACACATAATAGCACAATTGGTTAGGGGGCCATAAAATGGCAGCCATCTCCGCCAGCGCCAAATCAATCATTTTCAACCTTAACATGTGATGACAATACAACAGAACAGATGAACAGGAATGACATTTACTCTAACGTGTGGCCAAAAAAAGATCTATGTTAAATCCACACTCCTACTAAGCCACACCTCCACTCTAGGGTTCCTCCAGGAACCCGTTGCTATGCACATTGAACTATTAAAGGTTCCTCCAAGAACCCCTCAAGGTGCAGACATGAACCATTAACTAGCAATGGTTCCTTGAGGAACTCCAGGGTTCCTAGAGTTACCACTAATTCTAAGAGTGTACATTACAATGGCAATCCAGCATCAGTTGACACCAGACAGCTATTGTGAGTGTAACCATGAGCTTACCAGTCAAATTGCCAGGGTTAGAGATTCCAAGCCCGTTTTATTCATTCTATGTCTATGGGCCCGATCTCCAAAGGTAAGTACATTTTGGTATTATCAACAGTAAAAAACTCTGAAATGTGTTACTGTAGCAGACTGTAAATTATGGGGCATTGTGGGATTTTAATTTTATTTTGAATGGTACTGTAATTCCACCCCACAGAATACAGTACCGTACCATATCTTTCGAGCGCCCAAAAACGTTTGACCACTAGTGGGTGCATGGTATTGTTGTTTCTGGCTCATTAACAATTTTTGACGGGTGCCTCGTAAGAGGCTATATTTAATATTTATTAATATGCTGTAATGTGTAAAATCTTTACCTATACACTAACAAATCGCTGTAAATATACAGCAAACAAATTACAGTTAGCTACTGTAATTCTATATTATAGTACAGATTTATGCATTATAGGGGCTCAATGGCATTCCACTACACTGCTGTAAAGCACTGTTTTACCTGTTTTGCTGTATATTTACAGCAGCATAACGTGAATTATGGTGCATTGTGAAAAAATGTTGTGGGTGGGAAAATAATGTCTGGCTCATTAACATATTTTTAGCCGTGCCTTGTAAAAGGATATATTTTTCCACTGTCTTAAAGATGGAGAAACATTTGATTTCCAATGTTTAAGTAAACGTTTTTTCTAAATGATTGACGAGAAAAATATGGTCCAACCCATCTCACCGCACCGTCATATGCCATGTCTTGAAATATGCAGATAGGCAGATTAAAAGTGAATTTACATCATAAAATGTCTAACTTCTCCCATAACTTTTGGACTTTATAGCACTCCCAGAAGGTCATTGTTCATTTTATACTTAAGACATGACTCTGCCGTTGTGCTGTAGAATGTGTGAATTTTGTTTCTTGCACAATACATTCTATACATTCTTTATACTGGATTAACCGTACATTTTCGTTAACTGTAATTTCGTTAGTTATGTTCCAACACTCCCTCCATCTTATGCCAATATCAGTTATTTTTAAGTCTTGGTTCCAATAGGTTATATTTTGTCAGTTGGATTGTCAGTTGGATAGGCTCTCTGCAAGGTTTTGTATATCTTACCTATCATATGAATATACTTTTCTGACTCAAATAGGATTCCCTCACCCTCAACATTGCTCTGTTTGCATGTATTTCCTATTACAAAGTCATTTACAGTTTCTATGCCTTTTAGTTTTCCATATCGACCAATTTATCGGTGAATTCTTGAAAAGCTATCGAAGGATTGTTCCATAGAGGTGTGTTTTTAGGTAGTGATATTGGTTCTTGTAGAATCCGTTTATTTTCCTTCCATATTGTTATAGTGTTCTTAACTATGAAGTTGTTAATGTTCTTAGCTTTATCCTTTGAAAATAGACAACTGAAAAGATTCTGGGGATGTGCATTGAACAATATGTCGCAAGAATAAGCCTTGGGTGGCGAGTTGATACAATTCCATGTCTGGAAGGTTAAAACCACCCTCAGACTTGATGACTAATTTTATTTATTTATTAACTTTAGTTTAATGCACTGACTATACGTTGCTCTGGACAAACGATTTATATTTTGATAAAATGTGGCCTTGTTTGGGGGCGGAACTCATTAGAATAATACCCAAATGTGTGCTTTGCAAGTGTTCATTTAAAAATTTAAATTTAGGTTATTTAGCAGACGCTCTTATCCAGAGTGACTTACAGTCAGTGCATTAAACTAAGGTAGATAAACAAGAACATATCACAGTCATAGCAAGGACAAATAATGTTAACATTACCGATAATGTTGTTGTAGTTAAGTAGACTACTTGCTAGTATATTTTTGTTTTAGAAAATACAAAATACATATATTCTAATTAAAATATTAGAAAATACATGAATTGTACTTCAGGCCAGTGAAATACGAATGACAAAATAGGTATTGAAACTATGGAAATACCTATATCAAATACATGTAACATGTCTGTTGTTGGCACTAGCTGCCTGCACTGTAAATATGCAACAGTTTACTAACCACTGTGATTCCAGTAATGCACTGTACAATGCCTTGCCAAAGTATTCAGCCCCCTTGGTGTGTTTCCTATTTTGTTGCATTACAACCTGTAATTTAAATTGATTTTTATTTGGATTTCATGTAATGGACATACACAAAAAGGTCCATATTGGTGAAGTGAAATGAAAAAAAATAACTTCTTTAAAAATAACAGGAAAAGTGGTGCGTGCATATGCATTCACCCCCTTTGCTATGAAGACCCTAAATAAGATCTGGTGCAACCAATTACCTTCAGAAGTCACATAATTAGTTAAATAAAGTCCACCTGTGTGCAATCTAAGTGTCACATGATCTGTCACATGACCTGTCCTGAAAGGCCCCAGAGTATGCAACTCCACTAAGCAAGGGGCACCACAAAGCAAGCGGTACCATGAAGACCAAGGAGCTCTCAAAACAGGTCAGGGACAAAGTTGTGGAGAAGTAAAGATCAGGGTTGGGTTATAAAAAAATATCAGAAACTTTGAACATCCCACGGAGCACCATAAAATCGATTATGAAAAAATGGAAAGAATATGGCACCACAACAAACCTGCCAAGAGAGGGCCGCCCACCAAAACTCAAGGACCAGGCAAGGAGGGCATTAATCAGAGAGGCAACAAAGAGACCAAAGATAACCCTGAAGGAGCTGCAAAGCTCCACAGCGGAGATTGGAGTATCTGTCCATAGGACCACTTTAAGCCGTACACTCCACAGAGTTGGGCTTTACAGAAGAGTTGCCAGAAAAAAAGCCATTTCTTAAAGAAGGAAATTAGCAAACACATTTGGTGTTCGCCAAAAGGCATGTGGGAGACTCCCCAAACACATGAAAGAAGGTAATCTGGTCAGATGAGACTAAAATTGAGCTTTTTGGCCATCAAGGAAAACCCAGAGAACACCATCCCCACAAGCATGGTGGTGGCAGCATCATGCTGTGGGATGTTTTTCATCGTCGGGGACTGGGAAACTGGTTAGAATTTAAGGAATGATGGATGGCGCTAAATACAGGGAAATTCTTGAGGGAAACCTGTTTCAGTCTTCCAGAGATTTGAGACTGAGACGGAGGTTCACCTTCCAACAGGACAATGACCCTGAGCATACTGCTAAAGCAACACTCAAGTGGTTTAAGGGGAAATATTTAAATGTCTTTGAATGTCCTAGTCAAAGCCCAGACCTCAATCCAATTGAGAATCTGTGGTATGACTTAAAGATTGCTGTACACCAGCGGAACACATCCAACTTCAAGGAGCTGGAGCAGTTTTGCCTTGAAGAATGGGCAAAAATCCCAGTGGCTAGATGTGCTAAGCTTATAGAGACATACCCCAATAAACTTGCAGCTCTAATTGCTGCAAAAGGTGGCTGTACAAAGTATTGACTTTGGGGGGGTGAATAGTTATGCACGCTCAAGTTTTCTGTTTTTTTTTTTGGTCTTATTTCTTGTTTGTTTCACAATAAAACATATTTTGCATCTTCAAAGTGGTAGGCATGTTGTGTAAATCAAATGATACAAACCCCCCAAAAATAAATTTTCATTCCAGGTTGTAAGGCAACAAAATTGGGAAAATGCCAAGGGAGGTGAATACTTTCGCAAGCCACTGTAAATGTGCAGTGTAGCAGCAAACCTGCTTGCACCAATCCTTTTGAATTACAGTAAAATACTGTGAAATACAATCCCCTCCCCTCAATAAATGTCATTCATTCATCCATTCATTCATTCCGATTATGGTAGCATTTACATTTTTACAATCAATCAATCACATTTATTTATAAAGCCCTTTTTACATCAGCAGTTGTCACAAAGTGCTTAAACAGAAACCGAGCCTAAAACTCCAGAGAGCAAGCAATGCAGATGTAGAAGATATAGTCAAAGGTACTTTATTTAAGACAAGTGTACAACCATCGAGATTCATTGTCAGATCCGAAAGCAGATCTCTTTGTTCCTTGGAACCTATAATTAATATCTATGTTTTGTCAGAGTTTAAAAATAAATAATTTGCCGCCATCCACTTCCTTATGTCTGAAACACAGGCTTCCAGGGTAGGCAATTTTGGGGCTTCACCATGTGTCATCTGAATAGCAGTGAAAGTTGGCCTCCCGATTGGTTCAGCGGTCTAAGGCAGTGCTAGAGGCACCACTACAGACCCGGGTTCGATCACAGGCTGTGTCACAGCTGGCCATGACCGGGAGACCCATAAGGCGACGCATAATTGGCCCAGCGTCATCCGGGATAGGGGAGGGTTTGGCCTTGTCCCATCATGCTCTAGTGACTCCTTGTGGCGGGCACATGCACGCTGACTTCGGTTGCCAGTTGTATGGTGTTTCCTCCGACACATTGGTTGGCTGGCTTCCGGGTTAAGTGAGCAGTGTGGTTTGGCAGGGTTGTGTTTTGGAGGACGCATGGCTCTCGACCTTCGCCTCTCCCGAAGTCCATACGGGAGTTGCAGTGATGGGACAAGACTGTAACTACCAACTGGGGAGAAAAAGGTGTAAAAATAATAACTGTGAAAGTTGACATTGTGTTTCCAAATGACATCACCAAGACTTAGCATATATAATGAAAACAATAGTGGTCCTGGAACGGAACCTTGAGGAACACCGAAACATACTATTGATTTGGATAAACCATCTGCAGAGACGAACTGATATCTTTCCGACAGATAAGATCTAAACCAGGCAAGAACTTGTCCGCATAGACCAAGGGTATCAAACTCTTTCCATGGAGGGCCTAGTGTCTGCAGGTTTTAGTTTTTTCCTTTCAATTAAGACCTAGACAACCAGGTGAGTGGAGTTCTTTACTAATTATTGACCTTAATTCATCAATCAAGTACAAGGGAGGAGCGAAAACTTGCTATCTTGCTATTGTCAGAGAATTTAAAGCGCGTTTTTTGATAATCCTTGATTGGGGTCTAAGCGAATGATTTGTTGCGATTGCAAATGTAATACGATGGTGGTCTGATAGTCCAGGATTATGAGGAAAAACCATTAGATCCACAATATGTATTCCACGGGACAAAACTAGATTCAGCGTATGGTTGTGGCAATGCATAGGTCCCGAGACATGTTGGCAAAACCCACTGAGTCAATGATCGCTCCAAAAGCTTTTTGGAGTGGGTCTGTGGACTTCTCCATGTGAAAATTGAAGTCACCACAAATGTCAATATTATTTGCCCTGACTACGAGGTCCGATAGGAATTCAGGGAAGTCAGTGAGGAACGCTGTATATGACCCAGGATGACTGTAAATATAAAAAGTGATTGAGTAGGCTTCATAGATTTCATGACTAGAACCTCAAAAGACAAAAACACAGCCATTTTTTTCAGAAGTTGAAATTTGCTGTCATAAATGTTAGCAAAACCTCCACCTTTGCAGTCACTAGTGTAACCAGGAGGAGAGGCCTCATTTAACGCAGTAAATCCATCAGGTTTAAGCCATGTTTCAGTCAGGCCAATCACATCAAGTTTATGATCACTGATTAGGCCATTGACTATGACTGCCTTGGAAGTAAGGGATCTAACATTAAGTAGTCCTATTTTGAGATGTTAAGTATTATCACAATCTCTTTCAAAAATGACAGGGATGGAGGAGGTCTTTATTCCAATGAGATTGCTAAAGCGAACACCGCCATGTTTAGTTTTGCCTGACCTAGATCAAGGCACAGACACGGTCTCAATGGGGAAAACTGAGCTGACTACACTGACTGTGCTAGGGGCAGACTTCACTAAGCTGTCGGGCTAACAGCATGCTGCTTGGCCTGCACCCTATCTCATTGCGGAGCTAGAGGACTTAGAGCCCTGTCTATGTTGATAGATAAGACGAGAGCACACCTCTAGCCAGGATGGAGTCTGTCACTTTTCAGCAGGCCAGGCTTGGTCCTGTTTGTGGGTGAGTCCCAGAAAGAGGGCCAATTATCTACAAATTCAATATTTTGGGAGGGTCAGAAAACAGTTGTCAACCAGCGATTGAGTTCTGCGAGTCTGCTTTAGTGCTCATCACTCCCCCTAACTGGGAAGGGGCCAGAGACAATTACATCTTTCTGGCTAAGTTACACGCTGAAGCTATGTTGCGCCTGGTGACCTATGACTGTTTCATCCTAACATCGTTGGTGCCAACGTGGATAACACTATCCCTATACTCTCTACACTCTCCAGTTTTAGCCTCAGCCAGCACCATCTTCAGGTTAGCCTTTACATCGGTAGCACTGCCCCCTGGTAAACAATGTATGATCGCTGGATGATTCTTTTTAAGTCTAATATTGCGGGTAATGGACTAATGGACTAGGGTTTTCAATTTGTCAGAGCTAATGGTGGGAGGCTTCGGCGGTTCAGACTCAGTAACGGGTGGAGGAGAGACCCGTTAATGCTCGGGCTCTGACTCCGACTCATTGCCTAGTGGAGAGAAAAAAAAGGTTGAACGTTTCTATCGGCTGAATGAGCGACACCGGTTGAGCAAGTATTTATTTCCAGAAGCCGTGAGAAAATTGTCCAGCTGTGGGGACTGTGCAGGGGGAATAAAACTACTACCTGTACATACTGGTGGTACAGACGCCGTTGTATACTTTCCTAACGATTGCGTCTGAAGCTGGGCTTTCAACTCAGCTATTCTCACCCCAAGGTGATAGTTCTCCTGCATATTATGAGTATAGTGACTGCAGTTAGAAGGTATAATGTTACTTAGCTTTTTCGGCTGGTGGAGGACCTCCAGATCCATGTCCAGATAAAGCTTCCGGGGTGAAAAAGTTGAATGAAAAAAGTTGAGTGAGGACCAAACCAAGACTTTGGTAAATGTGTTAAATACAGAGTTTAATTAAAAGGTAAAAAAAAAAAAAAAAAAAGTACAAAGTGAAATGTTTGGCAGGTAGCTAAGTAGCAACAAACAGCACAACAGCACGGAGACAACGCGGAAGTGTGACGGAAGTTCTGCGTTTTTGATTTGATTTGAGTATAATGGCTGTGATTGGAGAAAACTGAGGATGGATGAACAACATTTACAGTCCATTTTACGGTTCTTGCTTTGATACCGTATTTACATTACATTAGGTGTACACCAAGCTGCTAGTAAAATACTTTAATGGCAACCCCTTTACAGTGGTGTGTGTGTATGTGTCAGCATCAGTTGACAGCTTATAATTGCCCCACGGCTAACCCCATTACACACACACACAAACACATACACACACACACACTGGTGAACCCGCTTTCAACTCCTGAATGTTTGTTGGCCCGCTCGGTAGCCGGGTGAAACTCAGTGTACTCCTCCACGGGAAACAAACAGAACAATATAACATAGGCATGCCATAATAGTATGCCTGCTACAGAAAAGCCTGTGTGTGTGTGTGTATGCGTGCCAGCCTGTCTGCCTGCGTGTGTGGGAATGATCTAACCTGGCACCTCAGGTGCATGTGGAGGGCAGCATACCTGACAGAGGTGGCAACCCCAACTCCAGTTACAAGTATCCAAGGAACAGGCTCTCTTCCAGGAATGTACACAATGTTTACTTATTGAGTTTGTACACACACAAATAAACAGAGACATGCACACAAACACTTCATATCGTTTTTAATTTTTTTTGCAAAACAGGAACTCACTGAGTGAAACACATCTAAGTGGAACATGCTTGTTTGCTGCCCTATTTCTTTGAGGTCATATGCAGGCGCTTTCACCATTCCCAACATACACGCACATGCAAACACTGCCCTTCTCCTGACCTGTGTGTGTCTGCCAGCCTGTTCTGTTTGTTGTTTTGATCTTGGTTCCAACCTGCCTCTGCTTACCTTCCTCAACCCCATGACCATAGATCTCTATTTCTCATCTCAGCTCCTCTCTCGCACTACTGTTTATGGATCTGTTATTATGATACAGTCTGATGATTGACAGTCTGAGCAGAGAGGCGGAAACTCATCTGCATGGGTGCTACTGGTGCAGTTAGATCAACATAGAAAAATATAAAAACACTCAAACAAGGTTCATGACCTTAACGAGCATGCCCAAACAACACCACCACCACCAAATACCAGACGTTATACATCCTGTAATATTTACTGTGAACTCCCTTCATAATGGAGTTCTCACACTGTACATCTGTCTGTTAGTACAATACCAACATGAACTCATCAACTCCCTGCATGACTGATGATACTGTCTGACTGTTCTGCTATGATGACAGAAGTTGTAGCTACTAGTGAGGTTCAGGCAATAACACCCCCACCAAATACCAGACCTGTAACATTTACTGTGAACTGTTGATGCACACTCTAAAAAGTAAAGGTTCCTGGAGGATCCTTTAGGGGTTCTTCAAATTGAAACTGTGGGGGAACCCCTATAAGTTATTCGAAGAACTCTTTAAAATGGTTCCTCAAAGAACCCCTTTCAATGGATCCTCAAATAACCTTTTGGGGTGAATTTTTGAACTACTCCCCCCTCCCCTATTATTATTAGTAGTAGTAATACGCTTAACAATAACAACAATAACTCAATATTTTAGTTGTCAGTGTTTATTAGGATTTTAGTGGCAAAGCAGAATAAAAAAATCTAAATATAAGGTAAACTCCCAGCAGAGCCCCAAGTCCAATGGGTATATCCTCTGGCGTGTTGATGTTAGTGTTGATGTTCTCCATATCCATAGCCAGAATGATTTTGCATGCATGGTGATCAAACAGGTTTCCTGTTATATTCATCAGAGGTGTAGGGAGGGTGAAGTCTGTGAATCCAACATTTTTTTATTATTCAGATGATTAACAAAACATGCACACGACATAATTAATATATTGGTTTTTGTGGTAAATGTGGATGAATAAAACACTTTTGATAATTGTTTTCATACACATACCTTGTCAATAATGTAGAGGCCTATGGGATTTTCCTTGAAGAGGTAAGGGAGGTGGATTGTACATGTGATCAGCATAACATACCAATACCAATTGGCATACCTTTGTATGCCTCCTCGTCTGTAAACCTGCAGAACACAAAAGTGAGCAGTTCAGTCATCTGCACCCAAATAGCCTACATATTCTTACCTCTTTGTTGATTGATATCCATTGAATTGTATCAATTTTCTGTTTCAGAAAGATTTGCACAAATATGAAAAGATAGATGGTATCATCATAATATCAATTTAGATCATACAAGCGACAAACCTTACCTTAAATTGTGGAGATCTTTAAATGTTTCAGTTAAGTGCCTGAACCTGCTGTCCTTTCAAATTAAAATCCAAATATTTCAGTTGGGCAGTTAGGTTCCTGCAAGAACCAGCACCAACTAATGAGGTTCCTCGATGAACCCCACCTCCTATGGGGTTCTTGGAATAACCTTTTGGGGGCAATTTTCAGTACCAAGAACCCTAAGGTTCTTCGAAGAACCCTTGTTGAACCCCTAATTTTTAGAGTGTAGTACATTCATCTGCCTGATCCTGTTTGTCCTTTCTGCTCTGATGACAGAAAGTGTAGCTACAGTTGTGAAGTACTTGCAATAACAGGCAGATTATTACAGTACAATCCTGTCTGTTTTTAAGTTCTGATGACAAAGTTGTATTGAGGTTAAGGCACAAACGGACAAATAGGACGTTGGGAGATGACGTGGAAACCGGACACTAGGGGGCAACAGTGAGCGCTGTTACCTTCAAGTAGGTTTGGATTTTGCTAGGTTGTGGATGGGGATGGCAGATGGGCATAAGCATCTGCCTTACATCCGATTTCAAAAGTTGCATGTTTGAATCCAGCGATAGAAAGTTGCTTTTTATATTTTTGTTTTAAGCCTATCCCAAACCTTAACCCTTACCTTAACCATTCAGAATGAATGCCTAACCTTAAAAATTCAGAGTTAATGCCAAACCTTAACCTTAAACACTTAGAAGTTTGAAGTTTGGAACAACTTCGAAATTTGAAGCTTGAGAAACATGGATGAATGTCTAATTCTGACGTGAGATTGTGAGAGCAGTTAGAGAGGAGTTGAGAAGGATAGGAGCGATTGAAAACATTGTCCCTCCACCTCCTTAATAACTCCTTGCTAAGCCCATCAAACACAGACAAAAGGAAAACCACTAATTGTGCAATCTCTTTGTAAATAAATGATGAAGGCCTTGTTTACCACATAGGGATTCAAGTGCCACCAACACATTACAATGAATAAAGATTATGGAGAGGGCGAGGAGGAAAGCATTTAAAGAAACAACCGCCTTATTTAGTAACTCCGAATCAGTCACTCAGTGTCAGTGATAGACCGTGATTCTTTCTGAAGTAACAGTGTAATAATGATGGTGATGATGATGGTTGTAGTCATGGAGGTGATGATGATGAGGAGGAGGAGCCAGAGGAGGAGGATAATGACGATTATGATGAAAATGAAGATGAGGGGGAGGATGAGGATTAAGACAACCATGACTCAATCGCACAGTCAGACCTGATTGGTTTAACGTACGATGAACTCTGTTATACTTCAAGCTGATTGGTTAGGAGAAGACTGTAGTAATAGACACACTCTGACTTCCCTGTTATTTGATAGATACACATTACACACGCACACACACACACACACACACACATTAGTGAGCTAGGAGGACCTGCTTTGCACAGGTGTGCTGTACAAACACCATCAGCGTTCAATCTTCCTATGCGTTGTGATGGAGAGATAGAGAGAGAGATTTCAGCAGACAAATGAGTAGTAGACAATCTGTAGCACAGGAACTTATCAGATATGGTGGGATGGAAGCCATGTGTAATATTCCCTAATGAATCAGACTAAATCAAATTAGCTGCCACACAAACATTGATCGGCTGTCCCAACAATACCCAATGTTTGTTTAAGTATGTGTGTGGAGTTAGCCCCTGGGCTGCTGCCGTGGCAACACCATAATATTACAGTGGGTGGCCATGTTGTGCAATGGTTTCAGTTTGTACCAGGGAGGGAATGATCATGGAAATGTAATAAATAACCCACACAACATTATATACTGATATCACTAAAACAACATGGGAAAGAGAGTGAGAGAGAGGGGCGAGGAGAGAGCGGTGGAGAGAAAGAGGAGGTGGAGAGGGGGAAAGTACACACACATCAAACCAAACTCTTGCATCTTGTACAAACACACCTGGAACATACCCAACACAAACAGACTGGGCCCAACAACCACTTAAAACACAACTCAGAGAAAATAGGTGTTTGCAGGTCACTCGTAGTCTCTGCCTTGGTCAAGGCTCCAGACAATAACAGAACAGCAAAACATGAGTACACACTGTTAGTCCGTTTGATGTTTTTTAATCTCTCTCTCAATAGAGGGGAGTCTGAAAGGCTCGGTGGAGATGTTTAAGAACACGTTTCACAGCAGTAAACCTCCCGGACAACAATGAGCTTTCAACATGGCACAGGAATTCAAAGAACTTGAGGAGAGAAACACAGAGATACTTCTTTCTGAAAAGAAAGAGTGCCGATCAATTCTAACACAATAAATCTCTGCCTTTGTGCGCCGAAGCTTTGATCCCAAACTTCCAGTGTCTCTGTTTGCTCTGTTTTCAGATATATTAAGACTCTGCATTATGCACAGACTTCAGAACCAGCCTGTGGTATTTGCTTAAAGATTAGTTTACTTAAAAGCCAAAAAAGGCCCTGAAGTCGGAGCAGAAAAAATGCCGCCATTGAGGGAGATGAGAAGTAATCTATGGTGCATGGTGTCACATCGCTCTCTGTGTGCGTTTGTGTGGGTGCATGTGTGGGTGCGTACATGCATGCATGGGTGCGTGCATGTGTGTATGCATCAGTGCATATAAGTCAATGTTTGGGACTTTAAGCTTTAGAGAGCAGGGAGAGAACAAGGAGGTTTAAACTCCTCTAAACATTGTTTTCTTTGCTGTGTAGTGGTTTACTGTACTGTATACCCAAGTCATAGAAATGATTAGTTTACTACCAAACAACTTCATAGAAATCAACATAAGCCCGGAGTGTGTGTGTGTGTGTGTGTGTGTGTGTGTGTGTGTGTGTGTGTGTGTCACGCCCTGGCTCTGGGGACGCTTGTATGTTGAGCCAGGGTGTGAGTGTTCTTTATGTTTTGTGCTCGTTGTGTCCGTTCTAGTGTTGTATTTCTATGTTGGCCGGTGTGGCTCTCAATCAGAGGCAACGGGTATCAGCTGTTGCTTGTTGTCTCTGATTGGGAGCCATACTTAAGCAGCCAGTTTTCCCACAGTGTTTGTGGGATCTTGTTCCTTTTGGTTTGTGTCGTAGGACTGCACGTATCGTTTGTTGTTTTGTTCGGGTGATTACTCTATTTAATAAAATATGTTCGCAACTAACGCTGCGCATTGGTCCTCTGTTCCCGACGAGCGTGACAGTGTGTGTGTGTGTGTGTGCAAAATTCATAACAACTGAGTAATCTATCCTAATTCCTAAACATCCTACATTAGCTATACGCACACTTAAACCATAACCAGTACTTTTCAATGAGTTGGCTCTTTTACCATAGGCAGATTCCATTGTGTTCTATCAATTCTGTTGAACCAAACAGGTAAACAAGAATGCACTCTTACACTTGACAGTTCCTACTCTTGACAGTTAAAAAACACACACACACATAGTTGTACAGACTGCATCCAGGCCTCTCTCTCTCTCTCGCTCTCTGCACATGTCCATCTCAGAGTTCATGGGTCATGGCAGTGTTGTAGTACTCGAGACCGGTCTTATCTCCCCAGAGACCACCAAAGTAAAATCCTGATTGGATCTTTTTTTCTCTTCAGCGTTAACCTTTTCCAACAAAAACTGAAGAGATTAAATCAGAACATCATTGAAAATATTATTATTATTATTATTATTATTATTATTATTATTATAATATAAATCCTTATCCCTTCTCTGAAGGCATAGAAGGCCCTCATTGTTCCCAACTGTGTTTGGGTTAGTAATAATTTGTAAAGTGGCTCCATTTGCCCTCAGCATGCATTTTTTTAAAGAATCCACATGTTCTTCTGAAATATGAACACAGAAATACTGGACATTTTGAACTCTTATTATGGTGGTGATTTGACAAAATTACAATCATGGTCTTGAATTGGACTCGCATTTTTCTGATCTCGGTCTTGACTCGGTCTCGGACCCCTTGTCCCCATTCCGGTCTCAGTCTTGACTCGGACTCGATTTGCTCCGGTCTCGGTCTTGAATTGGTCTCGCTTTTGGTGGTCTCGAACACAACACTGGGTCATGGGTCTCCCCTGATGACACTAGCCTGATTACCCTCTGATTACACACACACATATACACACACACTCTGGGCTGATTACCGTCTGTTGGCCAACAAACACCTCTGACCTCTAACCCCTGACTTTGACCTTGTGAGTAGGGAGGTAGAAGAGAAGTTTAGGTGGTTAGCATGACTGACCTCTGGTCTTTGACCTTGTGAGTAGGGAGGTAGAAGAGAAGTTTAGGTGGTTAGCATGACTGACCTCTGGTCTTTGACCTTGTGAGTAGGGAGGTAGAAGAGAAGTTTAGGTGGTTAGCATGACTGACCTCTGGTCTTTGACGTAGTCGGCCCTAAAAGCACTACAGACATCAACCTGACAATCTGAAACACTGCAACTACGTCATTACTAAAGAATGTTATCATCATCATCATGATCATCATCAGAGCTAAATCTTTCAAACCCAGACTACGGTTGATGGGTCCCAATGATGTGCTTGTATTGCATCACTCTCTGATATATACAGTGCCTTCAGAAAGTATTCACAACCCTTGACTTTTTCCACATTTTGTTGTGTTACAGCCTGAATTTAAAATAGATTAAATGTAGATTTTTTTTCACTGGCCTGCACACAATACCCCATAATGTCAAAGTGGAATTATGGTTTCAGACATTTTAAAACATTTATAAAAAATAAAAAGCTTAACTGTCTTGAGCCAATAGGTATTCAACATCTTTCTTATGGCAGGCCTAAATAAGATCAGGAGTAAAAATGTGCTTAACAAGTCACATAATAAGTTGCATGGACTCACTCTGTGTGCAATAATAGTGTTTAACATTATTTTTGAATGACTACCTCATCTCTGTACCCCACACATACAATTATCTGTAAGGTCCCTCAGTCAAGCAGAGAATTTCAAACACAGAATCAACCACAAAGACCCAGGAGGTTTTCCAATGCCTCGCAAAGAAGGGCACCTATTGGTAGATAAATAAAAAAAGCAGACATTGAATATCCCTTTGAGCATGGTGAAGTTATTAATTTCACTTTGGGTGGTGTATTAATAAACCTAGTCAGTACAAAAATACAGGTGTCCTTCCTAACTCAGATGCCGGAGAGGAAGGAAACTGCTCAGGGATTTCACCATGAGGCCAATGGTATCTTTAAAACAGTTACTGAGTTTAATAGCTGTGATAGGAGAAAACTGAGGTTGGATCAATAACATTGTAGTTAATCCACAATACTAACCTAAATGACAGAGTGAAGGCACTAAAGCAATAAGTGTCACGCGACGTGTATGCGGTCAGCGAAGTCAAACGCAGGACACAGAGCGGCTGGCAACGTACTTTACTGAACACAGTAAAACCGTACAAAACAACAAACCTCCAAACAGGGAGGAAAACACAAAAACCCGTAACACAAAGCAACTGCCGAAATGACAAAGACCAATCACACACAAAATAACCAATGAGAGACAGGGGGTAATATAGGGAATAACATCCAACATAATGGGAAACAGGTGTAAACAATAAAGACCAAACAAGACAAACACCGAAACATCGATCGGCAGTAGCTAGTACTCCGGGGACAACGAACGGCGAAGACTGCCCGAGCAAGGAGGAGGAGCAGCCTCGGCTGAATCCCCCCCCCCCCCCCCCTTGACGCGCGGCTCCAGTCGGGGACGGCCAGGAGGACGCGGAGCAGGGCGAATCGGATGACTCCGGTGGAAATCCCTCAACAGGGAGGGATCAAGGATGTCCCTCCTAGGGACCCAGCACTGTTCCTCCGGACCGTACCCCTCCCACTCCACGAGATACTGCAGACCCCCCATCCGACGCCTCGAATCCACGATGGAACGGACTGAGTTCGCCGGAGCCCCCTCGATGTCTAGTGGGGGCGGAGGAGCCTCTCGTATCTCATTCTCCTGGAGTGGACCAGCTACCACCGGCCTGAGAAGAGACACATGGAACGAGGGGTTAATGCGGTAATTAATGGGCAGTTGTAACCTATAACATACCTCGTTCAATCTCCTCAGGACTTTAAATGGCCCCACAAACCGCTGACCCAGCTTCCGGCAGGGCAGGCGAAGGGGAAGGTTTCGGGTCGAGAGCCAGACCCGATCTCCCGGTGCATACACCGGAGCCTCACTGCGGTGGCGATCGGCGCTCGCCTTTTGCCGCCTGATAGCCCGCTGCAGATGGACATGCGCAGCGTTCCATGTTTCCTCCGAGCGCCGAAACCACTCATCCACCACAGGGGCTTCGATCTGGCTCTGATGCCAGGGTGCCAGGACCGGCTGATAACCCAGCACACACTGAAAAGGCGTAAGATTAGTGGAGGAGTGGCGGAGTGAGTTTTGGGCTATCTCTGCCCAGGGGATATACCCCGACCACTCCTCCTGCCGGTCCTGGCAATAGGACCTCAGAAACCTACCCACCTCCTGGTTTACTCTCTCCACCTGCCCATTACTCTCAGGGTGAAAACCCGAGGTAAGGCTAATCGAGACCCCCAGACGTTCCATAAACGTCCTCCAGACTCTAGAGGTGAACTGGGGACCCCGATCAGACACTATATACTCAGGCACCCCGTAGTGCAGGAAGACGTGAGTAAACAGGGCGTCGGCCATTTGTAGGGCTGTAGGGAGACCTGGCATAGGAATGAGACGGCAGGCCTTAGAAAACCGATCCAAAACTACCAAGATCGTGGTGTTCCCCTGGGAGGGAGGAAGGTCCGTGACAAAATCCACCAATAGGTGAGACCACGGCCGTTGTGGAACGGGTAGGGGTTGTAACTTCCCTCTGGGCAGGTGTCTAGGCGCCTTACACTGGGCGCACACCGAGCAGGAAGAAACGTAAACCCTCACGTCCCTAGCTAAGGTGGGCCACCAGTACTTCCCACTAAGGTAGTGCACTGTCCGACCAATACCAGGATGACCAGAGGAGGGTGACGTGTGAGCCCAATATATCAGTCGATCCCGGACCTCTAGCAGCACGTACTTCCATCCCTCTGGACACTGTGGGGGAGTAGGGTCGGCACGTAACGCTCGCTCGATGTCCGCATCGACCTCCCATACTACCGGTGCCACCAGACAAGACTCCGGAAGTATGGGAGTGGGCTCAATGGACCTCTCCTCTGTGTCATATCGTCGGGACAGGGCGTCTGCCTTAGCGTTCTGTGACCCTGGTCTATAAGTGAGCTTAAATACAAATCGGGTAAGAAACATGGCCCACCTAGCCTGACGAGGGTTCAGTCTCCTCGCTGCCCAGATGAACTCCAGGTTACGATGGTCAGTCAGAATGAGAAAAGGGTGTTGAGCCCCCTCAAGCCAATGCCTCCACACCTTCAGGGCTTGAACCACCGCTAGCAGCTCCCTGTCCCCCACGTCATAATTGCGCTCTGCCGGACTGAGCTTCTTAGAATAGAAAGCACAGGGGCGGAGTTTTGAAGGCGTGCCCGAGCGCTGAGACAGTATAGCACCGATCCCCACCTCGGACGCATCCACCTCAACTTGGAACGCCAAAGAGGGATCCGGATGGGCCAGCACCGGAGCCGAGGTGGACAGGTCCTTCAGATGTCTAAACGCCCTGTCCGCCTCAGCCGACCACTGCAAACGCACCGGGCCCCCCTTTAGCAGGGAGGTGATGGGAGCTGCTACCTGTCCAAAGCCCCGGAAAACCTCCGGTAGTAATTGGCACAACCCAAAAACCGCTGCACCTCCTTCACCGTGGTGGGAGTCTGCCAATTACGCACGGCTGAAACGCGGTCAATCTCCATCTCCACCCCTGATGCGGACAACCGATGTCCCAGGAATGAGATGGACTCCTGGAAGAACAGACATTTCTCCGCCTTCACATACAGGTCATGCTCCAACAGTCTACCAAGCACCCGACGCACCAGGGACACATGCTCGGCTCGTGTAGCGGAGTGTATTAGAATGTCATCAATATACACCACTACACCCTGTCCATGCAAATCCCAGAAAATCTTGTCCACAAACGATTGGAAGACTGAAGGAGCATTCATTAAACCGTATGGCATGACGAGGTACTCATAGTGACCCGAGGTGGTACTGAATGCTGTCTTCCACTCATCTCCCTCCCTAATGCGCACCAGGTTGTACGCGCTCCTGAGATCCAATTTTGTGAAGAATCGCGCCCCGTGTAATGACTCCGTCATACTAGCAATCAGAGGGAGAGGATAGCTGTATTTGATTGTAATCTGATTGAGACCACGGTAATCAATACATGGGCGTAAACCTCCATCCTTCTTCACAAAAAAGAAACTCGAGGACGCAGGGGAAGTGGACGATCGTATGTATCCCTGTCTCAGAGATTCGGTGACGTATGTCTCCATAGCCGCCGTCTCCTCCTGAGACAGAGGATACACATGACTACGAGGAAGCGCAGCGCCTACCTGGAGATCTATCGCACAATCCCCCTGTCGATGAGGTGGTAATTGAGTCACCTTCTTTTTACAGAAGGCGAGTGCCAAATCGGCATACTCAGGAGGAATGTGCATGGTGGGAATTTGGTTCGGACTTTCCACCGTCGTTGCCTTTACGGAAACACCTACACACCGCCCGACACACTGATCAGACCATCCCTTGAGAGCCCTCTGTTGCCATGAAATTTTGGGGTCATGAGATGTTAACCAGGGAAGCCCCAACACCACGGGAAACGCAGGAGAGTCAATCAAATACAACCGTATAATCTCCTCATGGCCCTCCTGCGTCTCCATCTTAAGTGGCGCTGTGACCTCCCTAATCAATCCCGACCCCAAAGGGTGGCTATCTAGGGCATGGATGGGGAAGGGCACATCAACTGGTACAATAGGAATCCCTAACTTATACGTGAACCGGCGATCGATAAAATTCCCAGCTGCGCCTGAATCTACTAGCGCCTTATGCTGGGAGTCAGGAGAAACCTTGGGAAACACAACTTTAATACACATATGTACAACAGAGAGCTCTGGGTGAGTTGGGTGCTTACTCACCTGGAATGACTCATCAGTGCGCTGCCTACTGCCTCGATTCCTAGGAGACCCTCCCCAGCACCGACCCGCAGTGTGTCCTCTGCGGCCACAGTTGGAGCAGGGGACGGCCTCTCTCCTGGTCTCTCTCCTAGTCTCCCTAGCACCAGCACCCCCGAGCTCCATAGGGCTCGGCTCGGAAGTGCTGGTGAATGGAATGGACGGCCCCGACTCCGGACGTCCACGGGTAGCCAACAGGGTATCTAGGCGAATCGACATGTCCACCAACTGATCGAAGCTTAGGTTGGTGTCCCTGCAGGCCAAAAAAAAAAAAGTGCAAATATTGTACAATTCAGGTGTGCAAAGCTCTTAGAGATTTACTCAGAAAGACTCACAGCTGTAATCACTGCCAACTGTGATTCTGACATATATTGACTCAGGGGTATGAATACTTATGTAAATGAAATATTTCTGTATTTCATTTTCAATAAACTTGCTAACATTTCTAAAAACATGCTTTCACGTTGTCATTATGGGGTATAGTGTGTAGATGAATTCAGGCTGTAACACAACAAAATGTAGAATAAGTCAAGGGGTATGAATACTTCCTGAAGGCACTGTGTGTATCCCATTATGTTGAGACGGTTCATTTCAGACAGGTGATTAGTGCATTGATGTTAAATGTCAATTCAGCCATTTTATAATCAGTTATTATGCTGTTAGTATACACTACCAGTCAAAAGTTTTAGAACACCTACTCATTCAAGGGTTTTTATTTATTTGTACTATTTTCTACATTGTAGAAGAATAGTGAAGACATCAAAACTATGAAAAAACACATATGGAATCATGTAGTATCCAGAAAAGTGTTGAACAAATCAAAATATGTTATATTTGAGATTGTTCAAATAGCCACCCTTTGCCTTGATGACAGCTTTGCACACTCTTGGCATTCTCTCAACCAGCTTTACCTGGAATGCTTTTCCAACATTTCACTGGCTGTGCTTGTTTCGAGAGGCGTGGTGCGGGCTATATTTGCGAACCCACTGTAGCTCATAGCAAACTTTTAGTAAATTCCTGTCGAGAAAATAAACACAGAAGCCCAGCTAGCCTAGCTAGCCTGTAGTTTCAAAGGGAGGTTGCTAACGAAAGTTTTTTAATGGTGCAGGAGCTGTGTTTATTTTGCTCTATTCCAGGACAATGTGGACCGTCCAGACTTTCAATGTAGCAAAGGTTTGCTTGCAGAGGACTACAGGGGTGAAGTGGCTACTCTTAGCAAACAAGTAGCGAACTTACACCCGCCTACTTTCTCTTCTACTCCAGTAGCTGGACGCCGCTCTGGCCTGGTGGGAGTGTCGCCGAGGTGTCGTCTCGTCACAGCCGACTGGCCGGTGCTCTGCAGGGATCCCTCCACGAAGGGTTCTCCACCTTCCCTGGAGAATGGAGTTAGTAGGATGTTTCTGGATGACTTAGTGGATGTTCATATTCTTGACCCTACCAACCAGCCATGGAGTCACTCACCATAGAAGTCAAAAGCAGAGGCCTTTTGCAATAGTAGCCTCCTTGGCGGTTGGAAGCTTGGACCAGATATGATTTTAAACAGCCTCGCTGCCTTGGATCCGGAGGTACCTTCGCCTTCATCCTCTGTTCTGTCTCCCTCTCCGGTGGCTTCTACCTCGTGTTCAGATCTTCAGAGCTCCCCCCCTCATCGGACCTTGAGAGTGTTTGAGACTCTGGCCCCTTCATCAGCCATGATGGATTCTACAGCTGGCTCGGGTCCAACGGGCCCCACCTCCCATCGGTCCTCGAGGGGTTTTCTAAACAACTCGAGGCGAAAGAACGGCCCAGGCTCCTCAGCCATTTCACCAGCTGTCATCATCGGCAGCTCTATGGTGAGAAACATCTCAGTTCCCGGGGAAAAAATATTGTGCTATCCCGGAGCACGAGTACAGGACATTACAAGGTTGCGTCCTACCATTCTACGACAGCTGCAGGGGGCTGACGCTGTCGTAGTCCATGTGGGGTCAAACGACATTAGGAGAGCTAGTTCAGAACTGCTGAAAATGGATTTTAAAGAACTGATTCTAGCTCTGAAAGATTCCAAAAAGCTGCCAATTATTTCAGGCCCGGTACCATCGCTGGGCTGCAGCTGTGAAAGAATCAGCAGGCTACTGGCATTATACACCTGGCTAAAAAACTGTTTGCAAAGCTCTGTTTGCATAACTTTTATAGACAACTTTGACACCTTTTGGAAACAGAAGATGGTCTACAGGAATGACAGAGTCTATCCAAACCATCTTGGCTCCTGGACCCTGTCAGTTTATTTCACGGCTGCATTGAAACAATGACTTATCAGTGACCCAAGCCCTACTCTGATAATCCCTACCATTGTGTCACTGAGTTGTCGTAGTGCTGCTGCAATGTCAGTCATAATATAAGTAACCTAATGTATGTCCCTCTCATTCCCCTGAAAGCCTCTGTCAATCCTACAGCTATTGTATACAGTAATCATGTGCCGCTCAACCTGCAATATCAGCTCACACATAAATATCACTGTCATGTCTACCTCCCAGTAAAGCAATAAAAAGAATAAAGAATCCCAGAAACGTGTTAAAATTAACATTTGTGTCCGACCGGCTCGATTCCATTTTATGTAGAAACATTTGAAATTGTGTTTTTTACATTGGATAAAAGTAGAGACTCAGAGCTAGAAAATGGTATAACATTCACTACAGTTGAGGAACAATGGAAAAGTAATTCTGCTTTGAAAGTTGATTAACTTGTAACCTCACTTTTGAGAAAATGGCCCTTGAATGTTTTGGTACCTATCATAGAGCTCTTCTTTGTCTACACCAATTCAGCATCGTTCACACCCTTTTAAGCTTTAAGCATTCACGTGAGGCTACAGTTGAAGTCGGAAGTTTACATACACCTTAGCCAAATACATTTCAACTCGTTTTTTCACAATTCCTGACATTTAATCCTAGTAAAAATTCCCTGTCTTAGGTCATTTAGGATCATCACTTTATTTTAAGAATGTGAAATGTTAGAATAATAGTAGAGAGAATGATTTATTTCAGCTTTTATTTATTTCATCACATTCCCACTGGGGTCAGAAGTTTACATACACTCAATTAGTATTTGGTAGCATTGCCTTTAAATTGTTTAACTTGGGTCAAACGTTTTGGGTAGCCTTCCACAAGCTTCCCACAATAAGTTGGGTGAATTTTGGCCCATTCCTCCTGACAGAGCTGGTGTAACTGAGTCAGGTTTGTTGGCCTCCTTGCTCGCACACACTTTTTCAGTTCTGCCCACAAATGTTCTACAGGATTGAGGTCAGAGCTTTGTGATGGCCACTCCAATACCTTGATTTTGTTGTCCTCAAGCCATTTTGCCACAACTTTGGAAGTATGCTTGGGGCCATTGTCCATTTGGAAGACCCATTTGCGACCAAGCTTTTTATTTCCTGACTGACGTCTTGAGATGTTGCTTCAATATATCCACATAATTTTCCTTCCTCACGATGCCATCTATATTGTGAAGTGCACCAGGCCCTGCTGCAGCAAAGCACCCCCACAGCATGATGCTGCCACCCCTGTGCTTCACGGTTGGGATGGTGTTCTTCGGCTTGCAAGCAACCCCCTTTTTCCTCCAAACATACCGATGGTCATTATGGCCAAACAGTTCTATTTTTGTTTCATCAGACCAGAGGACATTTCTCCAAAAAGTAAGATCTTTGTCCCCATGTGCAGTTGCAAACCGTAGTCTGGCTTTTTTATGGCTGACCAAGGCCCTTCTCCTCTGACTGCTCAGTTTGGCAGGGCGGCCAGCTCTAGGTAGAGTCTTGGTGGTTCCAAACTTCTTCCATTTAAGAATGATGGAGACCACTGTGTTCTTAGGGACATTCAATGCTGCAGATATTTTTTGCTACCCTTCCCCAGATCTATGCCTCGACATAATTCTGTCTCAGAGCTCTACGGACAATAGCTTCGACCTCATGGCTTGGTTTTTGCTCTGACATGCACTGTCAACTGTGGGACCTTATATAGACAGGTGTGTGCCTTTCCAAATCATGTTCAATCAATTGAATTTACCACAGGTGGACTCCAATCAAGTTACATAGACATCTCAAGGATGATCAATGGAAACAGGATGCACCGGAGCTCAATTTAGAGTCTCATAGCAAAGGATCTGAATACTTATGTAAATAAGGTATTTCTGTTTTTCCTTTGTCATTATGGGGTGTTGTGCGTGGATTGATGAGGAAAATGTGGAAAAAGGGTAGGGGACTGAATACTTTCCGAATGCACTGTACATCCCTGGGTTGCTCCTCTTTTCAGTTTGCTGCAGCTAGCGTCTGTAACGAGCTGCAAAAAACACTCAAACTGGACAGTTATATCTCCATCTCTACATTCAAAGACTCAATCATGGACACTCTTACTTACTTGTGGCTGCTTTGCGTGACGTATTGTTGTCTCTACCTTTTTGCCCTTCGTGCTGTTGTCTGTGCCTAACAATGTTTGTACCATGTTTGTGCTGCTACAATGTTGTGCTGCTGTCATGTTGTGTTGCTACCATGCTGTTATGGCATGTATTGCTGCCATGTTGTGATGTTTTCTTAGGTCTCTCTTTATGTAGTGTTGTGGTGTCTCTTGTTGTGATGTGTGTTTTGTCCTACATTTTTAATTCCAGCCTTTTGCCTCTTGGTAGGCTGTCATTGTAAATAAGATTTTGTTCTTAATTGACTTGCCTAGTTAAATAAAGGTAAACATAAATAGAGAATAGAGAACATAGAACTTCACACCCTTCCCCCATCACAAAACAATGTCCCCACCCCAACCCCAGATCCCCACATCCCCCCTCAGCTCCACCATAACAACACAGAAAACAAAACCTCCTTCCTGTTGCTGCTGCTGCTGTAGATTTCATACAGAGGTGAGAGTCTAAATTCTGGGCTTCCCAGGGAGGGAGGGTACTTGAAGTCACCATGGGAGCTAGCTGTTGGGGAGGAGGAGGAGTGGTGTATGGTGGTGATGCTCAGAGATGATCCACTCAGTAACGTTGGGTGGGTTTCTAGTAAGCCTAACGAAGCCGACTGTAGACAAAAGTCGGTGAGTGAAGTTGGAGGTGCGTCTGCGACAGCCGAAAGTCAGGTGGTGCTGACAATCTGTGAGGATACTGATGACAATAATCTAAATGTTTTCCCTAATATTACACCTACAGGTAGTAAATGGGTCCAATTATGACCTTTTTCTGACGATGTGTATCTCTTCATTATAGTACAGATGAGAGAGGAGCATGTGGTCCAGTGTGAGGGTTATTTCTGCAGTGAATGGAGTTTGTTATCACAGCTTGCCCCTACTATCCCACTCTCTTCATCTCTCCCCCTCCCCTCCCCTCCCTCCCTCCCTTTTACAAGCAGCAGAGAGATCCCCTGCTGTGTTTCTCATGCAAGACATACAACTAGACACACACACACACAATCTCCACCACTCTACAGGAATACAGAGGAGAGGAAAGGTAGTAAGTGTATCTCCTCAGTACGTGCGACGAGCCCTCTCACCCCTATGCCTCTGATTACGTCACTCTTATCTGAAGATCAGGCTAGAAGGCAACACACACACGCACACACACACACACACAGGCAGGCACATACACACCTCTATAGGTATGTACTGCTATGGTAATTGGGGGTTGCATTTGGCAGCTGTTTCTAAGATCTCCTAGTCTAGATGTGATAACCGTCCTTTTGAGAATCCTTGCTCCCCGTCCCCTGTACAGTATATTCTCTGCCACATGATGGAAAGGAGGTTCATACCGGGCACCTCCACTGTTATTACACCATTGGTGTGATACTGTATGTGTGTGACAAATAACATGTTTGATATGAATATCACTCTTCCTATCTGTGTCTGGTGACTTATTTCTATGTCTCTTTCTCTGCACAACTCGTCCCAAAATAACCTTCAACTCATCAGATTTCTGAGCAGGTGTTCTCTTCTCTCATCAACCTCCTAGTCCCAGTCCCATCAACAGGTAGTTATACACCAAGAACACAGACACAGATCAGACCCACCCTACTATTACCGCCGGACTCAGAAACACACTCTGCCCTTTAAGAAAACAAAACAAAACATTAACCTACAGCACAGATGAGACCGAGCAGAGCTGAGTGAGTACAGTACAGACATACCCAGTCGCTGCCCACTTTTTGGAATCGAACCACTCAATTTCTTCCCTACGTTATATCGGCATCGAACATGTCACCCTCCCTAGGAGAGGGGGTGACCTCGACAACTTATTGTTAAAACGAGAGGCTGCCTGGATCTTTAATTTAAAGACCTTTGCTCCCTTCGGTCTCAACGTAGACTTTGATTTGAAGCCATTCTTGTGATTTTGCTATTCATTGTAAATGTTGTGGGCCTATGTAGCTAAGTATCTATGATCATATGCTATCCATGTTTTTTGTATGTTGTTTTTATCTGTGAATTGGCCAATGCTATTAGGCCACACCCGGCCATGATTACAGACACCTGCGTGTGTCCTTTCACACTATATAAACCAGTGACCCGCAGTGTTTGTCATTATACCCTGATGAAGACAGCTTGTCTGTCGAAACGTTGGTTATTAAGATATTAAATGATTGCATCTGAGCTTCTAGAGTGTGCGGCTTTCCTTTTCTTTTTGGAGTACAGTAACACTCCCTAGTGCGTGTGTATGTGCTTAGGGGCGTGTATGTGTGTGGGGGCGTGTCTGCATAGCAGCCGGCATGCGTCAGAGAGAGGTGGGGGCATTGAGATCAAGGTGTAGAGCCTCTGCCGTGTGTGTTCTCTTGGGGTCCCAATGCGTGCGCACACACACACACACAATGTCTGGATGGATAACAACAAGATTTAAGGCTTAGTCTGACCCTCCATGCGCTCATCTAGCCCCACACGGTGACTGAGAGCTAACACAATGGTGAAAACGAATTGTCGGTTTAAAATCTCAGGATTCTTGCCCTGTGGTGAAATTAGTATTAGTATAGGAGTAATGATATCCAGGAATCTTCCAATACGGACTTCTGGGAAACCAAAAAAATTACCTGAATTTCCTACCCTACCTGCAAGTCATATTATGCTGGCTTGCAAAGTAATGTGTAATTCATATTGGAATCCAACCAAAGTTAGGATATCCAACAGTTGACATTTTCATTCACCTGCAATATGCATTCATAATGACTGCTAGGGTTAGGAACAGTGTGAAGAGACTATCTAAGCCATTTAAACTGGAACAAACATTTCAGTAACAGGTGCAAAAAAATCGAACTACGTATCCCATTACTCAACAATATCGAATTAAATAAAACCTCTTCAGAATTGCATGGCTCCCAAAGTTATCGATAACACCAATTACCCCAACGAAGACATTTTTAAAAGGAAAGTATACTTGGTCATAACAGACTTCATTTGGGCAAATAAAACTCATAGAATAAAAAGGAAAGTTTTACATCTTCCTAAGTGTCACGTTGTATAATGATAGAAGACAGGCGTAGGAATACGTAATAGTTTTTTTTATTTCTCTACCCAACATAAGGTACGTCTTGAAAAACGACGGGGACTAAGCCCAAAACAAACACGTGTGTATATAACACAGGGATGTAAACCCAAACAAAAGAGCAAGGTGTAAACCTCTAAATAATACACAGGACGAGACCCGTAATAACAAGTGCACAATTACATGATATGTGAACCGTAATACAATGTACAGTAACACGAAAGCCGATACAACAGCGCACAGGTACTCACGAGACCAACGGACAAGGGACAATAATCGACAAGGACAATGGGGAACAGAGGGCACATATATACACATACTAATCAGGGGGAATGGGAATCAGGTGTGCGTAATGAGACAAGACAGTCCGGGGTTGGTGGTAATGATCCAGGTCAGTGGAAATGTATCAACTCGCCACCCAAGGCCTTTACTTGCGACATATAGTTGAATGCACTAAAGAGAAATAATGGGTACATATTAAAGATGTGCATGCTCACCCCCAGAATATTTTCACATGTTTATGGAAGAAAATAACAACATGGAAGAACATTTCACTCCCTAAAAACACAACCCTATGGAACAATCCTTGGATAGCTTTTCAGAATTCACCGAGAAATTGATCCACATGGAAAAATAAAGGCATCGAAACCATACATTACTTGGTAATAGGAAATACATGTATGTCCATGAAAGTATTAAAAATACATTTTGAAACTTAACTTGATTTGAAATCTTTTGGATATCAGATCAATCTTGAGGGAATCCTATATGAGTAAAATATATTCATATGATAGGTAAGATATAAAAAACCTTGTAGAGAGCCTATCCAACTGACAATCTCTCAGAAAAAAATATAAATTATTGGAACCAAGACTTAAAAATAACTGATATTGGCACAAGATGGAGGGAATGTTGGAACATAACTAATGAAATGACAGTTAACGAAAATGTACGCTTAATCCAGTATAAACCAATGTATAGAATGTATTATACAAGAGACAAAATTAACACATTCTACAGCACAACTGTAGAGTCATGTCGTGCGAATCTAACACTCAGTCAATAATCCATGCCTCCTGGGAATGCTATAAGGTCAAAAAGCTCTGGGCGAAGTTAGATAGTTGGCTGTCAGTAGTATTACATTGTAAATTTACTTTTAATCTCTCTGTCTGCATATTTCAAGACATGGCATATGAGGGTGCAGTGAGATACCCAATGGTTTGGATGATACTTTTCTCATCAATCATCTTGAAAAAACATTACTTAAAAACTGGAAATCAACTAATCAATCTTCCATCGTTAACACAATGGAAAGATCAAATGCTTTATTGTCTAAATGTTGAAAGTACGTGGACAACAGAGAGAAACAAAATGGTGCAGTTTGAGGCCATGTGGGGTTGAGAGTGATGCGGGCGCTGGAGATTGGGATATGAGCAGGTGGGTCTGGGCAGGTGTGATATCATTGATGATTGTGTGCATCTGTATGCATCTGTATGCTGTTTGTATGTGTATGTTTTGTATTGTTTGAAGAAGAAAAAATCTTACAAAAACATGAATTCTACCATACTGATATACCGTGCATTATAGGGAAATAATGTGCGCTCTAGAATGCCATTCGAGCCAATCAAAAACAAGTATTCAACAATGCCATATAACATAACTTTAAAAAATAGAATTGATGTGACTTCACATTTAGTTTTGACTCAGTACCACATTAAGATTTTAAGTAATAATGACTTTTCATTTACTTTGAGTTCAACTAACTAGATGTATTTGAGTTAAAAATGCCTTGGGGTTTACAGTGTGTAGAGAACTCTGAAGCTGAGACATAGTGGAGAGATATGTAGAGTATATATGGCCTAGACCAGGGTTCTTCAATTCCGGTCCTGGAGGGCCGAAACACCTCTGTTTTTCATCCTCTCCTTCTAATCAGGGGCTAATTCAGACCTGGGACACCAGGTGAGTGCAATTAACTACCAGGTAGAAATAAAAAACAGAAGTGTTTCGGCCCTCCAGGACCGGAATTGAAGAACCCTGGCCTAGACCATGTGGATTAGCAGCACCTGTGTGTGTGTGCTAGGCCTAGGTGTGCTAAGGTTTGTGGAGAAGCCCTGAAATTACACACCAGTCAGTCAGGTAACATTCCTCCAGTCACGCGCACACACACACACACACACTCACACACACACACACACACACACACACACACACACACACACACACACACACACACACACACACACACACACACACACACACACACACACACAACACACACAGTTTATCATGGATGTTTATATAAAAGGCTTGAGTGATATGATACGGCTTATCTGATCACAAGTGCCCAGCATATTGAATCAATTGTAAGAAATTCTCACGCATGTGTGTGTGTTTGTGTGAGTTTGTGTGTGCAGGGTTGGGGAGTAACTGATTACATGTATTCTGATTCCAAAAAAAAAAAAACTGGAACATTACCAGCAAAAATACATTTCAGCACTGAAAAAAGGCGCAAGTTTAAGTTTTACAATTTTGGCCAGTAACCGTAACAGATACAGTTGAAGTCGGAAGTTTACAAACACTTAGGTTGGAGTCATTAAAACTCGTTTTTCAACCACTCCACAAATTTCTTGTTAACAAACTATAGTTTTGGCAAGTCGGTTAGGACATCTACTTTGTGCATGACACAAGTAATTTTTCCAACAATTGTTTACAGACAGATTATTTCACTTATAATTCATTGTATCACAATTCCATTGGGTCAGAAGTGTACATACACTAAGTTGACTGTGCCTTTAACAGCTTGGAAAATTCCAGACAATGATGGCATGGCTTTAAAAGCTTCTGATAGGCTAATTGACATAATTTGAGTCAATTGGAGGTGTACCTGTGGATGTATTTCAAGGCCTACCTTCAAACTCAGTGCCTCTTTGCTTGACATCATGGGCAAATCAAAAGAAATCATCCAAGACCTCAGAAAAAAATTGTAGACCTCCAATACACTTGTTCATCCTTGGGAGGAATTTCCAAACACCTGAAGGTACCACGTTCATCTGTACAAACAATAGTATTCAGGTATAAACACCATGGGACCATGCAGCCATCATACCGCTCAGGAAGGAGACGCGTTTCTGTCTCCTAGAGATGAACGTACTTAGAGAAACTGGTACAAAAGTATCTATATTCACAGGAAAACGAGTCCTATATCGACATAACCTGAAAGGCCGCTCAGCAAAGAAAAAGCCACTGCTCCAAAACCGCCATAAAAAAGCCAGACTACGGTTTGCAACAGCACATGGGGAAAAAGATTGTACTTTTTCGAGAAATGTCCTCTGGTCAGATGAAACAAAAATATAAATGTTTGGCCATAATGACCATTGTTATGTTTGGAGGAAAAAGGGGGTTGCTTGCAAGCCGAAGAACACCATCCCAACCGTGAAGCAAGGGGGTGTCAGCATCATGCTGTGGGGGTGCTTTGCTGCAGGAGTGACTGGTGCACTTCATAAAATAGATGGCATCATGAGGAAGGAAAATTATGTGGATCTCAAGACATCAGTCAGGAAGTTAAAGCTTGGTCGCAAATGGGTCTTCCAAATGGACAATGGCCCCAAGCATACTTCCAAAGTTGTGGCAAAATGGCTTAAGGACAACAAAGTCAAGGTATTGGATCGGCCATCACAAAGCCCTGACCTCAATCCTATAGAACATTTTTGGGCAGAACTGAAAAAGCATGTGCGAGCAAGGAGGCCTAAAAACCTGACTCAGTTACACCAGCTCTGTCAGGAGGAATGGGCCAAAATTCACCCAAGTTATTGTGGGAAGCTTGAGGAATGATACGTGAAACGTTTGTACCAAGTTAAACAATTTAAAGGCAATGGTACCAAATAGTAATTGAGTGTATGTAAACTTCTGACCCACTGGGAATGTGATGAAAGAAATAAAAGCTGAAATAAATCATTCTTTCTACTATTATCCTGACATTTCACATTCTTAAAATAACGTGGTGATCCTAACTGACCTAAAACAGGGAATTTTTACTTGGATTAAATGTCAGGAATTGTGAAAAACTGAGTTTAAATGAAGGTGTATGTAATGTAAACTTCCGACTTCAACTGTGAATTGCAAAATAGTTGGTAAGAGATTTTTGACGCACCGATTCCATGGCATAGTGTGTATGAATTGATATACAAAACGACGCCGGATTCAAAACTTAGAATTTTTCAATTAAAATTATTATACAACATTCTTGCTACCAATACAATGTTATTTATATGGGAGATAATATCTTCCCAACTGCAGATTTTGCTGTGAAGAGACAGAATCATTAGATCATTTGTTTTGGTACTGTCCATTTGTAGCTTGTTTTTGGTCACAGGTCTAGGAATGGCTGAAGGATTGCAATATTTACCTGGAGCTAAACCTGCAGATAGCACTAATAATAATAATAATAATATGCCATTTAGCAGACACTTTTATCCAAAGCGACTTACAGTCATGTGTGCATACATTTTTACGTATGGGTGGTCCCGGGGATCGAACCCACTACCCTGGCGTTACAAGCGCCATGCTCTACCAATTGAGCTACAGAGGACCACACAGTGATGATCACTACTGGGTGATCTGAAAAGTCATAGTCAATCGATCAATAATATAAAGCAAAAATATTTATTTTCAATTTACAATCTGTAGATACAATGAGAATAGAAGGGTTCAGAACTTTTGTGAAACATTACAGTACAGTTGAAAAATACATGGCAAATAGAAATCCAATACGGATGGTGTTAAGAGATAGATGGGAGGTGTTGAAAGGAGCTGAAGGATGGGACTAATAACAACTAGCAACAACTAATAACTACAAGATAACCAATAATGTAAGGCATACTGTGTCCATAATAAGTATATAGGTTATAGGTTGAGAGCTTTTGTGAAAGAGCACAGTTAGAAAGATATGGCATATAGAAGCAAACCAGATGCACATCATGAAAATGATCGGAGTTTGAGGGTAGAGGAAGTTCAGGAGTAAAAACAAACAAAATAGAATTACTGTAAAATTGACTGTGTCCATAAAATGTATATAGTATGTATAAGCTGGAAGTAGAGGCCTAAGCGTTGTTGTTCACTAGTTTATTCCAATTAGGGAAGGGGTCGTGGGGTTGGAAACTAATAAAGGGAAATATATTTTTAAAAAGGATAAGTATATATATATATGTATTTATATGTACAGTCGTAGTCAAAAGGTTTTGAGAATGACACAAATACTAATTTTCACAAAGTCTGCTGCCTCAGTTTTGATGATGGCAATTTGCATTTACTCCAGAATGTCATGAAGAGTGATCAGATGAATTGCAATTAATTGCAAAGTCCCTCTTTGCCATGAAAATGAACTTAATCCCCAAAAAACATTTCCACTGCACTTCAGCCCTGCCACAAAAGGACCAGCTGCCATCATGTCAGTGATTCTCTCATTAACACAGGTGAGAGTGTTGATGAGGACAAGGCTGGAGAGCACTCTGTCATGCTGATTGAGTTAGAATAACAGACTGGAAGCTTTAAAAGGAGGGTGGTGCTTGAAATCATTGTTCTTCCTCTGTTAACCATGGTTACAGTCAAGGAAATACATGCCGTCATCATTGCTTTGCACAAAAAGGGCTTCACAGGCAAGAATATTGCTGCTAGTAAGATTGCACCTAAATCAATCATTATCGGATCATCAAGAACTTCAAGGAGAGAGGTTCAATTGTTGTGAAGAAGGCGTCAGGGCACCCAATAAAGTCCAGCAAGCGCCAGGACCGTCTCCTAAAGTTGATTCAGCTGCAGGACACCACCAGTGCAGAGCTTGCTCAGGAATGGCAGCATGCAGGTGTGAGTGCATCTGCACGCACAGTGAGGCAAATACTTTTGGAGGATGGCCTGGTGTCAAGAAGGGCAGCAAAGAAGCTACTTCTCTCCAGGAAAAACCTCAGGGACAGACTGATATTCTGCAAAAGGTACAGGGATTGGACTGCTGAGGACTGGGGTAAAGTCATTTTCTCTGATGAATCCCCTTTCCGATTGTTTGGGGCAAACACCTTGTCCGGAGAAGACAAGGTGAGCGCTACCATCAGTCCAGTATCATGCCAACAGTAAAGCATCCTGAGACCATTCATGTGTGGGGTTGCTTCTCAGCCAAGGGAGTGGGCTCACTCACAATTTTGCCTAAGAACACAGCCATGTATAAAGAATGGTACCAACACATCCTCCGAGAGCAACTTCTCCCAACCATCCAAGAATAGTTTGGTGACGACCAATGCCTTTTCCAGTATGCTGGAGCACCTTGTCATAAGGCAAAAGTGATAACTAATTGGCTCGGGGAACAAAACATCGAAATGTTGGGTCCATGGCCAGGAAACTCCCCAGACCTTAATCCCATTGAGAACTTGTGGTCGATCCTCAAGAGGCGGGTGGACAAAAAAAACCCCACAAATTCTGACAAACTCCAAGCATTGATTATGCAAGAATGGGCTGCCATCAGTCAGGATGTGGCCCAGAAGTTAATTGACAGCATGCCAGGGCGGATTGCAGATGTCTTGAAAAAGAAGGGTCAACACTGCAAATATTGACTCTTTGCATAAACTAAATGTCATCGTCAATAAAAGCCTTTGACACTTATGGAATGCTTGTAATTATACTTCTGTATACCATAGTAACATCTGACAAAAATGTCTCATAACACTGAAGCAGTGAACTTTGTGAAGACCAATACTTGTGTCATTCTCAAAACATTTGACCACGACTGTATGTATGTATATATGTCTATATATATATATATATATATATATATATATATATATATATATATATATATATATATATATATATATATATATATATATATATATATATATATATTTGCGAGAAAAACATATTTTTTTTATGAAAAAGAAATAGAAAAAACCTAATTATGATAGATCATGTTATTGCTGATTATGTAGTTAGCTAGCTATCTTTTAATAAAGCAAGGCATGCTAGCTAACGTTAGCTAGCGAGGCAGGCTAGCAAACATTTTGGCTAACGTTAGTGTAGCTAGCTAAATATATAAGTAGCTAGTTACCTCATTACATCTTGGTTAAGTTTATTGTGTATTGTCTAGATACTGCTGGTTATGTAACGTTATTATTTGATAATGCTAGCGAGGCAGGATAGCTAGCTACAGGCTAGCTACAAGTCAGATTTGCAAGTTAGTTTGTAGCTCATATTATTCTGTATTGTCTAGGGGCAAAACAAAATAATGGATGCAGCTATTTTATTTCACCTTTATTTAACCAAAAATAGTTAGCTATAGTGGTAACTAACTCATATCTGACTAATATAGTGTACTAGGAGCAACAAACCTTAATGGCGTCACCGGCCTGTATCTAATCCAATCTGGAGCTACATGCAGTAAAGCATCTGTAAAGCATAGAATTAGGGTTTCCACTAGTTACCGCAGCCACAACGTCAAAATTGGCCTCAGATGAACCAGTCGTTCGCCCGCCTCTCGACCCTGATCAAAAACGGCCCGAAAGAGGCGAGCAAACTCCCCGTAGTCCTCCAACGCGGTACCTCCCTCGTTCCACACCGCGTTGGCCCACTCCAGAGCTCTCCCACAAAGGCAGGAAACGAGGACGGATACCTTCTCCCGCACCCGGGGCGCCGGCCTGATGCTGGAGAAATACAACTCCAGTTGGAGTAGGAATCCCTGCTGTCCCATCAAACGCTGGTGGCCGGGATATCTGGATCCCTCCAGGGGCTGGGGTGTAGGTGGCTGGATCCGGTTGACCAGCTGGTCTCGATAGATCGGATCCTCTCCTCTCCAGGCGTTGTACCACCTGAAAAACCCGATCCATCGCTTCCACCAAGCTGGCCAACATCGAGGAATGCTCCTGGACCCTTGCCACAACTCCAGGCATGTGGTCTTCTCCTGCTGACTCCATATCAGATAAGTGATTCTGTGACGAGGTGTGAATGAAGGCGTCAGGCACAGGAGATAAAATACCAAAGTCCAGAGTTTATTCCGTTTACATAAATCAAACGCCCAAAGCGTCAAACGAAACTATTACAAGGGAAAACATCCACCTTGGCACAAACCCAGTGAATAGTAGCTCAACCGCACTACACGCAATCACTCACAAAGACAAGGGGAACAGAGGGAACACTTATACACATGCTAATTAGGGGAATGAGCACCAGGTGTGTGTGATTGACAAGACATGACAAGTGGAGTGATGAGAATGGGATCGGCAGTAGCTAGTACTCCGGTGACGACGAACGCCAAAGCCTGCCCGAACCAGG
This sequence comes from Coregonus lavaretus, assembly GCF_964263955.1. Lineage (NCBI taxonomy): Eukaryota > Metazoa > Chordata > Actinopteri > Salmoniformes > Salmonidae > Coregonus > Coregonus lavaretus. The sequence goes on along the minus strand of NC_140008.1, from coordinate 36,865,763 downwards.
AGGGGGGGCAGCCTCGGCGGAAGTCGTGACAATATGGCAACTTTCAGGATGAATCAAACCACTGTATTTTTGATTCACCAATATATTTTGTGTGTAAAGGCTTTCCAAACTGTTTTTTAAAATGATTCATAAATATTTTCCTAACCCTAAATAATATACAAGATCAGAGTTTTTTTTTTTTATCTACCAATTGATGCTGAAAAGGAGACGAATAGGGCTATGTTTGTATTTACATGGCTTTCTTTAATGGATCCCTTAATTTTCTGAACTGTTCTCTCCATTATATTCTACTATGTCTGTCAAGAAAATGTAAAGGGATGGCTTTTTTAGAGGTCTCCAACCCTGTTGTTGGAGAGCTACCGTCCTGTAGGTTTTCACTCCAACCCCAGTTGTAACTAACCTGGTTCAGCTTATTAACCAGCTAATTATTAGATTCAGGTGTGCTAGATTACGGATGGAGTGAAAACCTACAGAACGGTAGCTCTCCAGGAACAGGGTTGGAGAGCCCTGCTTTAGATAAATGTGCCGAAAACCCTATTGAATGAAAAATCCACGAGAAAATCTGTTGGCCAGCAAATAGGAGGGTTTTCAGAGGTTGCACAAAATGTATTCAGTGTGCGCAAGGGAACCATGCATGCAAAGCCTGTTATGCAACTGCATAAGGTAAATCTGAATACCAAGTACTGAGTACTGCGTAGGAAAGGCTAAGTCTGAATCGGCCCTATGAGGTAACCATTCTTTGCATCCCTCTGAGGCTCTCCCGGTGTTACACCAGCCTAAACAAAATAGTAAGCAGAGACAAAGGCCCAACCTCGATGGCCCAGCTCACAGCCTCACGCACGCAATGGCATACCGTTAACTCTGACTCACACCTATTAGACAGTAGAAAGCACTGTGAAATGTTACACCCACACAGCACATTTGTGGGAGTTGAAGGTCCTGAACAGTCATTCTGAAAAGTACTTTTTCTCTCATGGCTAACAACCAGAAAGTTTGGAAAGATAGGCTGAGTGGACAGGGCGCTTATATTCATGAGCTTGCCTTGACTGACAGCTCTTTGAAATGCCTATATCAAGCAACTAGGATGCAGTGTTGCAGTAAAACCAGACACAGATGAAAGTATCTTTGCCATAGATGAATAGGGTAAACTTTTAATTGTATTTGCTGACACCCTACAGTGAAATGTTTGTCCCACAGCTATCTAGCTATATAAACCACGTCCCTCTGGAAACACGCCTTCTCCGATGTTGCTTACAAGGTGGTACTTATTTAAATGAGGTAAGAGAATATCATGTTACCATTGGTGTATTAAACTTAGAGTTAAGGCGAGGTCACCTTGTCCCGTTAATAATTTATCCAAGTGTTTGACATGGGGGAGGGGACCAGAACTTTATGATCAAACTTTATCAATGTTGAAGCAATAGTCGTTTTTAAAATTTTGGTCATCATACTTTGATCTGGTTTCCTTCAAATATCATCCAATTTCATGAAAAACATGATTTTGGCTGTTCATGACTTTTAAAATCTTGGTGTTGAGGCAAAAAGTGTTGCGAGTGTTATATTTTAGTGTTGATTCTGGTGGGGTTAACACCATTGGGATTGAAATTGATACCACTGAATGAAGTGTTATTCGAATCACAGTGGAATCATCACCACATGGTGCTGTTGTTCCTCGACTGCGTTTCCGTTTACTAGAAAAAAAATGACATTGGAGGGAACTCATTATGATATTTCCCAGCATCCTTTGTTGCAGGTAGATTATTAGAATAATTTGTTTACATATCTATTTTTCTGCATATGCATTGATTAATTTAACTTATACTATACAAAGATAAATAACATCATTTATTCTAAACTTATCCAATCTGTAAGTGGTTGAACTTATTTCACCCGTTATTGAGATGGTTGTTCCAGTTTAGATGGTTTAGAAAGTCTTCCCTAACTTGGCAGTCATTCTGACAGCAAATTGCAGGTGATTAAACGTTTCAATCTTAACTCTGGCGGGATTTCAATAGGACTAATGTGGCATGCCAATGTGGCCAAAAAAACCAGGAGTTTCAGACCACTGTGTTAGGGTGAAACTTCCAGTTCCACCCTGTATGGTATTGAGAATAACAAAGTCTTAATAATACATTTTAATACAGATAGCCTAATTAGGAATTGTACGTGTCGATCAAAATATAATACTGCTTTTTACATGTTACCAATGTTACATTATACACACCTTAGGCTGCAAAATGTTTCTCAATCAAGGTTTTCCTCACAGCATTCCCATTTGCATTGGCAGCATGTTGCACCTGACCGTCTTCTCCATTCTCCTCAGGTAGGTCCTCCTCAGTCTTCTCTGGTAGCTTGTCTCCTTGTCGCTTGCCAAAGTTATACAGAACTGCCACTGCAATAATGATTGTCAGTGTAGTGTCCATCTTTGTGCGGAGCCCCTCCTGTAGGCACGGGAATCTTTTTTCCAGACTCCAAAAACTCTCTCTATGAGACCTCTTGCCAGGATATGAGAGGTGTTGTATTCTCTCTCTTCAGGTGTCTGGGGGTTTAAAAGGGGAGTCATAAGATACCCACGACACCTAGTAGGTGGCCTTCATATGCCCCCCTTTCCAGCATTGCACACAGAAGACTATTGTCAAAGATTCTGCTGTCATGGGTGGATCCTGGCCATCTAGCTATGATGTTGGAGAGCTGACCTTTATCTTCACAGACAGCCTGCACGTTGATGGAGCAGTAACCTTTCTGATTACGGAATAGTTCTCCATTCTCACCACCAGGGTTGGGAATTGGAATGTGTGTACAGTCTATTGACCCTGGTACACCTGGGAATCCAGCTCTCCTGTAAAATTCAGCTGCTGTTTCCTCTTTAGGATTGAACCTTATGTACTGATTCTTCAGACCGGCAATAGCACTGGACACTCTGACTACAATCCTGCAGGCGGTTGACTTGTGGAGTCCAAAAAGGTCCCCATCCACCATCTGGACACATCCAGTTGCGTCGAACCGTAGAGCCACCAGGAGCTGAAGTAGTGGGGGTACAGCCGCGTTCCTATCACTCCCATGCATAATGGTTGGTCCAACCTTTCTTTCCAGTTGCATTACAGAGTCCTTGGAGAAGCGGTATCTCCTGGAAAACTCATCAATGTCGTACAACTCAACAGGATTCAATCTGTATCTAATTATTACATTTTACATTTTAGTCATTTAGCAGACGCTCTTATCCAGAGCGACTTACAGTTACATGTTTTTTTATTTTTTTTATAAATACTCCGCTCAGAGCCACAGGGACTGCATAACAGACCAAAGTAAATCACAGACAGTGGTTACACCTTGCATTAACATGTGGCTGTCAACATCTGATTATGATGATACAATCATTATCTGATCGCGATTTGTTACATCTACACATGGTAATAAAATGTGTCTATTATCTGGCCACTGCATCTGCATTGTGACTAGATTCCCTGGTCGCTCCCTGTACGCAAATTAAACCTTCCTGCCTTGGACCTCCCCTTAAGACACAAGCTGTATAAATCAACAGAAAACAGCACACTTTTATAGTCAACAATGTTATATTCTCATCATTACAGCCTACTTTTGTTATCCAACGATTTAAGACTGGGGGTAATACTGTCCCGATAACCTCGACCTGTCCACAGCTGGATAAATAAATATTCAGAGAATCTGTTCCATCCCTAAAAAATCATCACATAAACAAGAGTATCTGGATATGTGTACAAAACACACTATATTTACAAAAGTATGTGGACACCTCTTCAAATTAGTGGATTTGGCTATTTCAGCCACACCAGTTGCTGACAGGTGTATAACATCAAGCACACAGCCATGCAATCACCATAGACAAATTATGGCAGTAGAATGGCCTTACTGAAGAGCTCAGTGACTTTCAACGTGGCACCATCATAGGATGCCACCTTTCCAACAATTCAGTTTGTCAAATTTCTGCCCTGCTAGAGCTGCCCCGGTCAACTGCAAGTGCTGTTATTGTGAAGTGGAAACGTCTAGGAGCAACAACGGCTCAGCCGAGAAGTTGTAGACCACACATACTCACAGAACGGCACCGCCGAGTGCTGAAGAGCGTATAAATAGTGTGAGCAGCCGCACACAAACCTAAGATCACCAGGCGCAATGCCAAGCATCGGCTGGTGTAAAGCTAGCCGCCATTGGACTCTGGAGCAGTGGAAACGCATTGTCTGGAGTGATGAATCACGCTTCACCATCTGGCAGTCGGACATACAAATCTGGGTTTGGCGGATGCCAGGAGAACGATACCTTCCCCAATGCATTGTGCCAACTGTAACGTTTAGTGGAGGAGGAATAATGGTCTGGGGCTGTTTTTCATGGTTCGGGCTAGGCCCCTGAGTCCCAGTGAAGGGGAATCTTAACGCTACAGCATACAATGACATTCTAGGTGATTCTGTGCTTCCAGCTTTGTGGCAACAGTTTTGGGAAGGCTCTTTCCTGTTTCAGCATGACAATGCCCCCGTGCACAAAGCGAGGTCCATACAGAAATGGTTTGTCGAGATCGGTGTGGAAGAACTTCACTGGCCTGCACAGAGCCCTGACCTCAATCCAATCGAACACCTTTGGGATGAATTGGAATGCCGATTGCGAGCCAGGCCTAATCGTCCAACATCAGTGCCCGACCTCACTAATGCTCTTGTGGCTGAATGGAAGCAAGTCCCTGCAGCAATTTTCCAACATCTAGTGGAAAACCTTCCCAGAAGAGTGGAGGCTGTTATAGTAGCAAAGATTTTGGAATGAGATGTTCGACGATCAGATTTCCACATACTTTTGGACATGTAGTGTACAATTAATGCACAGTATAAATAAAAATGACACTTAATCCCTAATGCACACAGTAGAAACAGAAACAGGTTAAGTTACAGAGTAAGTAGACTACAGTGCAGCTTCATTTGGTGCAACACATTTATCCAAACAGGTCTGGACAGCGTTGATCTTTACACATGGATGTTTGCATACGTTGTCTTTATATTATTGTAATCTTATATCGTGAATAGCCTTTGACATTGCTGTCTTTAAAGCCACGGCAATCAACATTTTTAAAGCATATAGAAATAATTATATTTATGAAGATATCATCTTGAATGAGAGAAATGGTTCTCCCGTTCCCACTTCCAAATGTAAGCGCAATTGGGAAAAACTATTTCAAACCCTTTTAGACAACTTCCTGGACAAAATGTTTCACTGCAATAGTGAAGGTGTAAACTTGGCAGTAGAAATCCTAAACAGTATATTTGACCTTTCAGCTTCCCTATAAAAAATTAATAAATTCAATGAGACAACCTAAGACATTTCACAACATGACAAATTGTTTGATGAAAAGTGCAAAAAGCTAAGAAAGAAATTGAACAACCTATCCAACCAAAAACATAGAGACCCAGAAAACCTGAGTCTACGCCTTCACTATGGTGATACACTAAAACAGTACAGAAATACACTAAGAAAAAAGCGCACATCAGAAATCAGCTCAGAGTAATTGAAGAATCCATAAAATCTAACCACTTCAGGGAAAACTGGAAAACACTAAATAAACAACAAGAGTTATCTATCCAAAATGGAGATGTTTGGATAAACCACTTCTCCAATCTTTTTGGCTTAATAACAAAGAACAAACAGCAAAAACATATACAGTGCATTCGGAAAGTATTCAGACCCGTTGACTTTTTCCACATTTTGTTACGTTACAGCCTCATTAAAAAATGTATTAAATATTTGTATTCCCTCATCAATCTACGCACAATACCCCATAATGACCAAAGCATAAACAGATTTTTAAAAATGTTTGCAAATGTATTAAAAATAAATACATAAGCACTCAGACCCTTTACTCAGTATTTTATTTTATTGATTACAACCTTGAGTCTTCTTGGGTATGACGCTACAAGCTTGGCACACCTGTATTTGGGGAGTTTCTCCCATTCCTCTCTGCAGATACTCTCAAGCACTGTCAGGTTGGATGGGGAGCATTGCTGCACAGCTATTTTCAGGTCTCTCCAGAGATGTTCAATCGGGTTCAAGTCCGTCTCTGGCTGGGCCACTCAAGGACATTCAGAGACTTGTCCCGAAGCCACTCCTGCATTGTCTTGGCTTTGTGCTTAGGGTTGTTGTCCTTCTGGAAGGTTCTCCCATCTCCACAGAGGAACTCTAGAACTCTGTCAGAGTGACCATCGGGTTCTTGTTCCCCTCCCTGACCAAGGCCCTTCACCCCCGATTGCTCAGTTTGGCCGGGAGGCCAGCTCTAGGAAGAGTCTTGGTGGTTCCAAACTTCTTCCATTTAAGAATGACGGGGGCCACTGTGTTCTTGAGGACCTTCAATGCTGCAAACATTTTTCGGTACCCTTCCCCAGATCTGTGCTTCGACACAATCCTGTCTCGGAGCTGTACGGACAATTCCTTTGACCTCATGGCTTGATTTTTGCTCTGACATGCACTGTCAACGTTGGGACCTTATATAGACAGGTGTGTGCCTTTCCAAATCATGTCCAATCAATTGAATTTACCCCAGGTGGACTCCAATCAAGTTGTGGAAAAAGTCAAGGGGTCTGAATACTTTCCGAAGGCACTTTATGTCCTCTTAATAAGTATTTTAAGTGTGATTTTTATAGAATGGTGGCATGTACGGAGACCAGGTATTTTGATTTGGTTTGTTGTAAAAAACAACAACTAATCAATTCCAATCAAACTCTACAAGCATAAACAAAAATACAAAACTCTAAGACCCCAAAATACTAAAACTCAACTGAGTATAAACAAATGAAATCAACCCAAAATCTATCAATTAACTGGAAAAAGAAATCTCACAATATAAAATTCAGAAAATGTCTCAGGAGGAGATGCAAACCTTCCTGCCAAGTATTCCCTTTCATGAACTATGGCTCTGAGCCTGAGGACATAAACCAACAGCACTCGGGTGTCTCTATCTAAATGACCCCTGTCTTTGGTCCATTAGGCGCAATGAGAATTCCTGTTGGGGAAATAACTTAATTGATCAGCTCATTGTACATCTCAGACCATGAAGAGGAGTGGGAAAGCGGGGATGATCAGAGTAAGGAGCCACCCAATCAGCCTACTGTGAGGGAGGACATTTAGTTGGTCAGCAATAATTTTGATAAACTACTAACCACTGTTAATGGTCTTGGGAATGATTTAATACAATCTTTGGAGAATGCCATAAATAGAGAGGAAAGCTTGAGGGGTTATGTCAATGCAGAAATGGAGGACATGGAGAACCACATAAAGGACTGGAACAAGGGATGGTTGAATGCTTCTTGAGGAGGGGTGAGAAATGGAAGAATGAGGTGCATAAACTCAAGAGAACTACGACTAGTACACCTGCTCCTGGTGCATTCGGCCTAGACACCCCAGGTCTGAGCACCCTTTCTCCACGCCTCCAATCCGCACGGAGTTCCCTTCCTTTGATGGTTCCAAGGAGATATCTGATTTCTTGAACTTTTTGGAGCAATGTGGCAATGTTCTATCTGTGAAACCTATTTCAGACCTTGATCTGATGGGGACCCTATCCAATGTTCTCAAAGGACCAGCCAGGTACTTGTGGATGGCCGAAAGTAAGAAAATCATCACCTGTGTGATGTTCAAAGAGGCGTTCCAAGCAGCATTTTTGCCAACTGACTACTTAACAGAGGAAGAGGAGAAACTAAGAGATATGGTTCAACTTCCAACTCAGTCTTTGAGGGACTTTGCTCATGATTTCCGGGCCCTTTGTCTAAAGTGGAAGCCTGACATCACAGAACCAGAGCTGGTGAGAAAAATCCTCAACAACTGTAACCCTTGGGTGGCGGTCTGCCTCAGATGAACAGTTATGACTGTAGAGCAGTTAGTGAAGGTTGGATCAATGGTGGAAAAGTATAATGCATTCACTAAGGAGTATTGGATGAAAGTGAACCAAACTGGGAACGAGAAATGACAAAGAAAGACCTATTGTAAACCACCAGCAGATGTGAAACGTGTGCATCCTCCCTGTGGTCCCCAGGACCAGGAGAAGGATATTTCCGTGCTGATAGTGCCTGTGGGTGTCAGGAATTTCCAATATGAGGCGTTACTTGAAAAAGGGTGTACTTTCACCCTGATGCAGAAAAGCCTCAGTTGTGTGAGAACCAAAGTTTTACCATGGTAGATGGGAAAACACATGGTGTTTTGGGAAAGTTCAGCTGCTTTACAACTGGCATAACAGCATGTGGTCTTTGGAGACGATTGTCTTAGAGGATGACCATCTGATGTTTCTTATCATCTTGGGTCTTGATTTCCTCACCAAGACCAAAACCATAACTGACCTTGGGGATAAAAGGTATGGGGTGTGGAGTCAAAGAGCATACAGTTTCTTTCCTTTTGAGGCTCGAGCCCAGCAAGGTCATACCGGGGCAACAAGAGCGCCAAAATATGGAACGACAACCCAAGTCAGTCTGTACATGGCTCTGCCTACTAAACCCTTCACACTCCCAGAATATCCAGAGTGTTCTGCTCTTTTCTCCATCTTGCAGCCTGAGGTTCAATCCCTCTTCCGATCACATCATCCCTGGTGTGTTCTGGTTGACTGGGGAAAAACCACAGTTGAGGCACACAAGATCTACACCAAGGATGAGGTCACAGTCCGCTGCAGGGCCTACAGAGTGTCACCCTACAAGAGAAAGATAATTGTAGATAAAGTGGAAGAAATGCTCAAGGACGACATCCTCGAGCCTTCACAATCTGCTTGGGCTGCTCCTGTAGTGCTGGTGGAGAAACCGGTTGGTTCCCAGAGGTTCTGCACTGACTTCAGAGGGCTGAATGCAAAGAAACACAAGGATAATTTTCCTATGCCCATCATGCACTACCTCCTGGACTCTCTGTGTGGAGCTTCATGTTTCAGTTCCCTGAACCTGAAGTCAGGGTATTGGCAAGTAGCAATGGACAAGGAGAGCACGGCCAAGATGGTGGTCATCACTCCGATAGGCCTATACCAGTTCACAGCAATGCCGTTTGGGTTTAAGAATGCTGGTGCTACCTTCCAGCACCTTATGGAGAAAGTTCTGGAGAACCTGAGAGGACAGATCTGTTTTGTATACATTGATGATATTATTGTGTTCTCTCCCAACCCAGAGCAAAATGTGAAATAACTGGAGGCTGTGTTCTCTTCTTCATGAGGCTAATCTGACACTTAACCTTAAGAAGTGCCACTTCTTCAAAGACCAGCTGAAGTTCTTGCGTCACATCGTGACTGCAAGAGGTGTTAAGACAGATCTGGCAAAAATGACAGCGGTTACAGACTATCCGGTTCCACATAACCTCAAAAGTCTACAGAGGTTTCTTGGGCTGGTAGGCTGATACTTCAAGTTCATTCCCCACTTTGCAGATTCAGCATCCCCTCTGAATCAGCTTAAAAGAAAGGAAGTAGTCTGGAAAAGGACTGACGAGTGCCATAACAGTTTCGAACAGTTGAAGCAGGCTCTTGTTAACGCAACAGTGTTGGCTCAGCCAGACCTCTCGCAGGCATGCCCAGTCCAAACGGATGCCAGTGATGTAGGTTTGGGTGCTGTCCTCACTCAACAGACGGAAGGGGGAGAAAGAGTCATTTCATATGCCTCACGTGGCATTGAAGGAGATGAATGCAACTACTCCATATCAGAAAATAAGTTCCTTGCAGTGGTGTGGGCAATCGAAAAGTGGAGGCATTATCTTGAGGGGGTAGGGTTTTATGTATTTACTGATCACTCAGCAATTACATGGGTGTTCAACAGCCCCAAGAAGTCTTCCAGGCTCACACGCTAGATGTTACACCTTAAGGAATTCCAGTTTAGAGTGCATTACCGGAAGGCCATAAGAACATTATTCCTGATGCTCTGTCCAGAGCAGTGGCTCCATCAGCAATCCAAGTAGCATAAGTTGCTGTTACCACCACTCACAGCCTTTCCATCCTTCCCACCTCTCTTGCTGAGATGGCTGAAGCTCAGGACCAAGAGGTCAGTGGCCTTATGAAGAACAAAGAAGCTTCCAGTGAGCGTCCAGATCGGATTCGATTCGAAGTATTCCAAGGAATCCTGTACAGGAGGATCCCTGTTAAAGGAGAAGGCAATACATATCAACTTGTGGTACCCAAGGGCTTTGTCTCCTTTTTTCTGGATTGCTTTCATGACCTTCACTTGGCGGGCTATCTTGGACAGCTGAAGACTCTTCTTCGCATCTCGGAGGTTGCCTGGTGGTCATCCATTCGCAAGGACGTATGGTAACATGTAAAGGCCTGTACAGTTTGCCAACAATACAAACCTGACAACCAAAAAACCCCAGGATTCCTCCAGTCAAGACATGTCTGCAAGGCAGGTGACAGTCTTGAGATGGACCTGATGGGTCATTTCCCAAGGCGTAAGAAGAGGAACATCTTCCGGCTGGTATTCATTGATTACTTTACTAAGTGGGTTGAAATGTTTCCCTTGAAGGATGGTAAAGCTCATCGAGTCTGTGCTATCCTGAAGATTGAGATCGGACCACATTTAACAGGAAAGGTTATGGAGGATCTTTGCAAGTCATGGGGGGTGACACACAAGTTCACCAGAAGTTACCATACACAAGCCAATCTTACAGAAAGAGCCAATCATACCATCAATATTATGATTACCTCTTTTGTAGGAGAACATCACCGGAACTGGGACCAATTGATTCCTGAGTTATATTATGCCATCAACATGGCAAAACATGAAACAATCAGAAAAATCCTGCTGAGCTTTTCCATGGGGCGGACTCTCCAATGGCCTCTGGAGAGGCTGATCTCAACAACTCCATCTTCGCACCAGCCGCCCTACAACCTCTTGGAGAGACAGCAGGCAATGGCAAAATAAGTAAAATGGGGAGTGGTGGGCATATGCCAGGCAAGACAAGGCAAATACTATAATGCTCGCAGGAAACATGCGCAGTTCCTGTCGGGAGATTTGGTCTGGGTGAGGGCACATCTGCTTTCTAAAGCATCTGACTACTTCTCGTTCAAGCTTGTGCTGAAGTGATCCGGTCCAGCAATGGTGATGAGACAGTTGGGCCCTATCAACTATCGGGTAGAATGGAATGGCCCTGTGAAGAAACACTGGAGGAAGTGAGTACCTGGGAGACAAAGATACTAGGTAAACCTTTGAGGCGCCAGTTTCGTGCTGCTGATCTGTTTGATTATTTCTTTTTGGGGATTACAAGACGGTTCGCAGAGAAAGTTTAATGAACACGGACGCGACTTCCAAACTCCGGTGAGATCAGTCCTTTTTTCCTTATCGTTTTCCACTTTATGGGGGGAAAATATTATTTGTATGCGCAAAGACTATGAACTGAACTAAATAAACTAAAGGGACATAAAAGGAAAAAGAAAGAAGGGACTTACAGTGCCTTGCAAAAGTATTCATTCCCCTTGGCGTTTTTCCTATTTTGTTGCATTACAACCTGTAATTTAAATGGATTTTTATTTGGATTTCATGTAATGGATATACACAAAATAGTCCAAATTGGTGAAAAAAATGACTTGTTTCAAAACATTCTAAAAAATTAATAACGGAAAAGTGGTGCATGCATATGTATTCACCCCCTTTGCTATGAAGCCCCTAAATAAGATCTGGTGCAAACAATTACCTTCAGAAGTCACATAATTAGTTAAATAAAGTCCACCTGTGTGCAATCTAAGTGTCACATGATCTCAGTATATATTCACCTGTTCTGAAAGGACCCAGAGTCTGCAACACCACTAAGCAAGGGGCACGACCAAGCAAGCGGCACCATGAAGACCAAGGAGCACTCCAAACAGGTCAGGGACAAAGTTGTGGAGAAGTACAGATCAGGGTTGGGTTATAAAAAAATATCAGAAACTTTAAACATCCCATGGAGCACCATTAAATCCATTATTAAAAAATGGAAAGAATATGGCACCACAACAAACCTGCCAAGAGAGGGCCGTCCACCAAAACTCACGGACCAGGCAAGGAGGGCATTAATCAGAGAGGCAACAAAGAGACCAAAGATAATCCTGCATGAGCTGCAAAGCTCCACAGCAGAGATTGGAGTATCTGTCCATAGGACCACTTTAAGCCGTACATTCCACAGAGCTGGGCTTTACGGAAGAGTGGCCAGAAAAAAGCCATTGCTTAAAGAAAAAAATGAGCAAACACGTTTGGTGTTTGCCAAAAGCCATGTGGGAGACTCTCCAAACATATGGAAGAAGGTACTCTGGTCAGATGAGACTAAAATTGAGCTTTTTGTCCATCAAGGAAAACGCTATGTCTGGCGCAAACCCAACACCTCTCATCTCCCCGAGAACACCTTCCCCACAATGAAGCATGGTGATGGCAGCATCATGCTATGGGGATGTTTTTCATCGGCAGGGACTGGGAAACTGGTCAGAATTGAAGGAATGATGGATGGCGCTAAATACAGGGAAATTCTTGAGGGAAACCTGTTTCAGTCTTCCAGAGATTTGAGACTGGGACAGAGGTTCACCTTCCAGCAGGACAATGACCCTAAGCATACTGCTAAAGCAACACTCAAGTGGTTTAAGGGGAAACATTTAAATGTCTTGGAATAGCCTAGTCAAAGCCCAGACCTCAATCCAATTGAGAATCTGTGGTATGACTTAAAGATTGCTGTACACCAGCGGAACCCATCCAACTTGAAGGAGCTGGAGCAGTTTTGCCTTGAAGCATGGGCAAAAATCCCAGTGGCTAGATGTGCCAAGCTTATAGAGACATACCCCAAGAGACTTGCAGCTGTAATTGCTGCAAAAGGTGGCTCTTGCAAAGTATTGACTTTGGGGGGGCTCAGATTTTCTGTTTTTTTTTTGTCTTATTTCTTGTTTGTTTCACAATAAAAAAGATTTTGCATATTCAAAGTGGTAGGCATGTTGTGTAAATCAAATTATACAAACCCCCCCAAAAATCTATTTTAATTCCAGGTTGTAAGGCAACAAAATAGGAAAAATGCCAAGGGGGGTGAATACTTTCGGAAGCCACTGTATAAACTAACAATTCCCTGGTTGCAGTAAAATTATATTTTGGGTTTATTTTTGTTATCTTTTAATTTTTTAAGCATATATTTTGTGTAAAAAAAAGTGTTTGTGTTGGGTTTATGAAATCCATATTATTTAATTCATAAATCACCTTCTACGTTCCCATAGTTTTTCTTGCTATATGTCCTCTTAATACATATATTAAGCGTGATTGTTTTTGCGTTTTTCTTTGACCCACACGAACGGGACAAAAGACGTGACTGAAACAGGAAGCAACTTTTCTGTGATTCATATGTATACAGTGGATATGTACATTCACATTTTTAGTCATTTAGCAAACACTCTTATCCAAAGCAACTTACAGTTAGTGAGTGCATACATTTTTCATGCTGGCCCCCCGTGGGAATCGAACCCACAACCCTGGCGTTGCAAGTGCCATGCTCTACCAACTGAGCTACAGGAATGTGATTTTTGAGTCTCTCTCTCCCCAATTGATAGCACAATGCACACATATATATTTACAATTTGTGAGTGTGTGATATGGGGTTGTTTATTTTGACATTACAAAGAAAAACTTTTATAAACAATGGCAACACTGCCATGTTGCACTGAGCCTTGCTGTTGGAAAACCACATCAGTGTCTGACTTTTGTCTGTCACAGATGCACCTCCCTCTTACTTCATTCCTCGACTATAATCTGCAGTCAGTTACTTCAGCCTTACCACTCAAACAAGTCCATTATCTACCTGCGCAAGCGGGCCGGGGCCCACCTGCGGGGCTCTGTCACAGGTAAGGAGATGTTTTACCTCATCTGCACGAACAGGTCCGGAGCGGGGAGTTTGGAGAAGAGAGGCTGAGAGAGAGAGAGGGAAGAAGGGAAGTGAGTGTCCGTTTACAGAAGGAAGGAGGCAGAAGAGGAGGGAGAAGGAGAGGGAGGGAAGAAGGAAAGGGAGGGTTTTACTAGCTAACACGCATGATGCTGTTGAGGCAGGTCAAGTTTTTCTTTCCTTTAATGGTCTCACTATAATGCATCAGATGTCTGGGTTGGATAGGCACACAATGGCCGGGTTCAAGACCTTTGTTTGGATAAATGTTTCGTCAGGTGTGTTACTGTATAAATAGTTACCGTGTGTTTTCACATAACATAACAGTTTTCCAGGGAAAGTTTAATGAAAGTAAAGTGGTGTGGTCGCGGTATGTATCCTGACTTGAAAGGAGATGGCAGGCAGAGAGTGCGCATAGCATCAATTATGGTTAGATATTTTTAAATATAATTGGAGATCGTTTAGATTTAAATACAGCAGAAGCATATAACTCACCCACATTTGATTTTATTAATATTACCTCTCACCTCTCAGTGAACTGATACATGTTGGCTTAATTTTCTTCATTCCACTATTGCAAATCAATCTTCAGCAAAATAATTGCTTTATGTAATATTCTGTAATATCTTTTCAGGGATGTTTAACAACAAGTCCTGTGTATTTGAATTGGGGATTCATGTTAAAGTGAAATGGTAGGCCTATATAGAAATCTTCTGTATAGAATAATCATTGTCCACCATGCATGTTGCATGTGTGGGAAAACAAGTTGTGTTTCTGACCCAAACTTCCCAGACATACCTGCACAGCAGATTCTCCAGTCTTAAATCAATCCTGAAAGTTTTAAATGTAACACTGGTTCAGTGTCTATACAGGTCTACACTTTTCAGTGTTAAATTAACACTTAGTGTAAAGCCATATTTGCATATTTACCAGAATGCCTTTCGAGTGAATTGTAGCGTTAACACCCATGACTGTGTTTTTTAGGGACAGAGAGATACTGTAGTTGTTGCATTAATCCATTTTTAGTCCTGTGGCTTTCACCAAGTGAGATCCTAAGTAAATATGTTATCATCATAAAAAAACAAACTATTAAAGCTACAATAACTAACTTTTTGGGCAACCTAACCAAATTCATATAAACATGTGAATTATAGATATTGTATTCTAATTGGAAGCAAGTCTAATAAGCAGTAGATCTATTATATGTGCTCTATTTCTATGCTTACCATTCTTAAGTTTAGTTTTTGCATATTTTATTTTCGGTTTTGTACACCAGCTTCAAACAGCTGAAAATACAATATTTTGGGTTATGTAATATATATTCATTTCACAGCGGTTTAGATGGTACAATGATTTTCTACACAATGACTACTTGTTTTATCACATAAATTGAAAATAGGCAAACTATTAGAATTTTAGCAACCAGGAAATGGTGGAGCGATTTCTGCATAACACACTTTTAACACTATACAACACATATTTAATGGTTTACAGGTAACATCAGGCCTTCAAAATGATGTGTAATTTCTATTGGAATTCAGCCAGAGTGGGCATATCTAACAGTTTGAATTTTTTATCACCTGCATTCAGAATGAGTGCCAGGTTGGGAAGACTAAATCATGGGATTACCTAAAGCATCAAAAACTGGAACAACTATTTCAGTAACGGTAAATCCAGGTAAAAGATTGGATTAGTTTAGCAAAATGTATTTAATTTATGTTTGAGTAGCATAAGATTAATTAATCAATCAGTGCCTTCGGAAAGTATTCAGACCCCTTTACTTTTCCCACATCTTGTTAGGTTGCAGCCTTATTCTGAAATTGATTAAATAGTTTTTTCCCCACTCATCAATCTACACACAATAACCCCATAATGACAAAGTGAAAACAGGTTTTTAGAAATGTTTGCTAATTTATAAAAAATATCACATTTACATAAGTATTCAGACCCTTTACTCAGTACTTTGTTGAAGCACCTTTGGCAGCGATTACAGCCTAGAGTTTTCTTGGGTATGACGCTACAAGCTTGGCACACCTGTATTTGGGGAGTTTCTCCCATTCTTCTCTGCAGATCCTCTCAAGCTCTGTCAGGTTGGATGGGGAAGGTGCCTTTTGGAAAACTCCAATCAGGCTGTCATCTGCCTTTTACTGAGGAGTGGCTTATGTCTGGCCACTCTACCATAAAGGCCTGATTGGTGAAATGCAGCAGAGATGGTTTTCCTTCTGGAAGGTTCTCCCATCTCCACAGAAGAACTCTAGAGCTCTGTCAGAGTGACCATCGGGTTCTTGGTCACCTCCCTAACCAAGGCCCTTCTCCCCGATTGCTCAGTTTGGCCAGGCGTGCAGCTCTAGGAAGAGTCTTGGTGGTTCCAGACTTCTTCCATTTAAGAATGATGGAGGTCACTGTGTTCTTGGGGACCTTCAATGCTGCAGACATTTGTTGGTACCCTTCCCCAGATCTGTGCCTCGACACAATCCTGTCTCGGAGCTCTACGGACAATTCCTTCAACCTCATGCTTGGTTTTTGCTCTGACATGCACTGTCAACTGTGGGAACTGATATAGACAGGTGTGTGCTTTTCCAAATCATGTCCAATCAATTAAATTTACCACAGGTGGACTCCAATCAAGTTGTAGAAACATCTCAAGGATGATCAATGGAAACAGGATGCACCTGAGCTCAATTTTGAGTGTCATAGCAAAGGGTCTGAATACTTATGTAAATAAGGTATTTCTGTTTTATATTTTTAATAAAGCTGCACAAATTTCTAAAAACCTGTTTTCACTTTGTCATTATGGGGTATGGTGTGTAGAATGCTGAGGATTTTTTATTTATTTAATCATTTTTAGAATAAGGCTGTATCGTAACAAAATGTGGAAAACGTCAAGGAGTCTCAATACTTTCCGAAGGCACTGTAATTACAAAAACGTAGATATTGAAACAAACAAGTCAAAAAATCGACCTGCATGCTGGTAAATATGATAATGATGGTCGTGTTTTTTGGTTTAACACTGCTTATTAACACCAGCACTTGGGTACGTTTACACCAATGAGTGTTTATTTAACTAAACACCTGAATCAACACTAGAAATGTTACACTGAAAAATCAACACAAGGTAACACTGGCCAATTTGTTGTGTGGTCAATCTGTCTGTCTCCATGACAACTTCACCTGTTCATCAGGTATGTGAAGGGGGGTTCAGGTACTTAACAATGTCTGAGACTTAACGACTTACGGTGTGGTCTGTACTTATTTCAGTCATTATTAATTTTTCGTCTTTCCAGTGAGACGTCCCTCCAGTGTGTGTGTAGTATGTGTGTGTACGTGTATGCATGTGTTGACCTACTCCCTGAGCATCCATGGTCGCTGGGTTGGGTACTGTACTGTAAAACCTACAGCCTGCTGTTTTCTCCCAGACACACACACACATACATCACACACACACACACACACACAAACACACACACACACACACACACACACACACACACACATACACACACACACACACACACACACACACACACACACACACACACACACACACACACACACACACACACACACACACACACACACACACCACACACCACACACATTCAGTCAGTCAGTCACCACCACACACGCACAGATCCCGCTACAGAACACAGACCTGGAAGAGATTAGGCCCTGTCTCTGATCGCACTTCCTTCCGATGCTTAATTATGTGAATATAGGAAATAAAACTGGATCAATATCTAATAGCACGAATTCCAAACAGTAGCATCTGCCGAGGAGTTTCAGGATGTTTCTAATTGCACTCTCATTACCAGTGAACCACGTGACCTTACCTTTTACTGCAGTGGGCTAAATCAGGGCTAAACCGGATTTCCATCTGTTTTTTTAATGTTGATTAATTATGAAAAATATTAATAACATTCCACCCATGAGGCCAATAGGTCATTTGACTGCAGGAAAGGGCTACAGCAGAATGATGAACAATATACACTTTTTATAAATGAAACAAAATGTTTGTGTATGTGTGTAAGGAATAGTTTAGGCCTGAGGAGAAAACACACATATACCTGAGTATGGATAGGTCTTAGCCCTGTTGACCTTAGTGTAAAGGTAAATGATTAACCCTTCTACTTCACTAAATACCATATTGTTAAACAGTCTGCTCGGGTTGATTTACAGCTCTCTCAAGGCGTTTGTGTGTGTGCGTGTGTGTGTTATGGGGGGCCCTGGCTTGCTATCACACGCTTTGGAGGCCAGTGAAGACTAGGAAGGCAGCTCTGATGTCAACATGATGGTGATTTATGGTTATGACTGACCTGCCCTTACAGAAAAAACACGTGATTTCACGTGGAAAATCACATGATTTCACATACAGTGAGGGAAAAAAGTATTTAATCCCCTGCTGATTTTGTACGTTTTCCCACTGACAAAGACATGATCAGTCTATAATTTTAATGGTAGGTTCATTTGAACGGTGAGAAACTGAATAAACAAAAAAATCCAAAAAAAACGCATGTCAAAAATGTTATATATTGATTTGCATTTTAATGAGGGAAATAAGTATTTGACCCCTCTGCAAAACATGACTTAGTACTTGGTGGCAAAACCCTTGCTGGCAATCACAGAGGTCAGACGTTTCTTGTAGTTGGCCACCAGGTTTGCACAAATCTCAGGAGGGATTTTGTTCCACTCCTCTTTGCAGATCTTCTCCAAGTCATTAAGGTTTTGAGGCTGACATTTGGCAACTCGAACCTTCAGCTCCCTCCACAGATTTTCTATGGGATTAAGGTCTGGAGACTGGCTAGGCCACTCCAGGACCTTAATGTGCTTCTTCTTGAGCCACTCCTTTGTTACCATGGCGTGTGTTTTGGGTCATTGTCATGCTGGAATACCCATCCACGACCCATTTTCAATGCCCTGGCTGAGGGAAGGAGGTTCTCACCCAAGATTTGACGGTACATGGCCCCGTCCATCGTCCCTTTGATGCAGTGAAGTTGTCCTGTCCCCTTAGCAGAAAAACACCCCCAAAGCATAATGTTTCCACCTCCATGTTTGACGGTGGGGATGTTGTTCTTGGGGTCATAGGCAGCATTCCTCCTCCTCCAAACAAGGCGAGTTGAGTTGATGCCAAAGAGCTCGATTTTGGTCTCATCTGACCACAACACTTTCACCCAGTTCTCCTCTGAACCATTCAGATGTTCATTGGAAAAATTCAGACGGCCCTGTATATGTGCTTTCTTGAGCAGGGGGACCTTGCGGGCACTGCAGGATTTCAGTCCTTCCCGGCGTAGTGTGTTACCAATTTTTTCTTGGTGACTATGGCCCCAGTTGCCTTGAGATCATTGACAAGATCCTCCCGTGTAGTTCTGGGCTGATTCCTCACCGTTCTCATGATCATTGCAACTCCACGAGGTGAGATCTTGCATGGAGCCCCAGGCCGAGGGAGATTGACAGTTATTTTGTGTTTCTTCCATTTGCGAATAATCGCACCAACTGTTGTCACCTTCTCACCAAGCTGCTTGGCGATGGTCTTGTGGCGCATTCCAGCCTTGTGTAGGTCTACAATCTTGTCCCTGACATCCTTGGAGAGCTCTTTGTTCTTGACCATGGTGGAGAGTTTGGAATTTGATTGATTGATTGCTTCTGTGGACAGGTGTCTTTTATACAGGTAACAAACTGAGATTAGGAGCACTCCCTTTAAGAGTGTGCTCCTAATCTCAGCTCGTTACCTGTATAAAAGACACCTGGGAGCCAGAAATCTTTCTGTTTGAGAGGGGGTTAAATACTTTTTTCCCTCATTAAAATGCAAATAAATTTATAACATTTTTGACATGCGTTTTTCTGGATTTTTGTTGTTGTTATTCTGTCTCTCACTGTTCAAATAAACCTACCATTAAAATTATAGACTGATCATTTCTTTGTCAGTGGGCAAACGTACAAAATAGGCAGGGGATCAAATACTTTTTTACCTCACTGTATGTTAAATTCATGTGGTTTTTCCCTAAGGGTGATTATGCATGCCTGTTATGCTTGTTGTTTTGGCATTAATACGTGTCACATATCAGTTGTAAAAATGTTTAAAAAAAAACACAATCACTGAGTTAATAAAGCCGCATACAAACATGGTCTCTTTTTTGCTTTCTTGTGTAATGTAGCTCCAAAATGCAGATGTTTCAGCCTAGCTCAGTGCTTTCTGTGGTGGTGGGGCAGCCAGTGGAAAATACGGAGCGTAGGGGTTGGTAATGTTCTCTAATTGCGCCATGATTGGCTCAGCGTTTTGTCACACATGGGGACACCACGTCACCGCAAAATCTACGGGGAGAGAGCTCGAAAATTCAAGCCCCTTGGTTGCTGCCATAGAGTTACATTAGAAGTGCCCATCCATGAAGGCTCAAGGTCATTGGCCACAGACAAAATGACGTCAAATCTCGTTACGTAGCTTTGATTGGACTGATCATGTCAACATCATACTTTCAAAATCTTAGCTAGCAAGCTAGAGAAACAGTCATCATCATGAAACACGCTGACAATCTACTGGCAAATCCTTTTCAATCCTTGTCATTTGAAGAAAAATTATAGATAAAACGTATCGGTGCTCATCGGAAATAAACATTACACAACAAGTTGGAAATCGCAAATTCAACAATGAGTGGTTTGGAAGGAATCAGTAGCTAACTGCAAGCATTGCAAAGCAATCACTAGCCTGCTATTCAGTGGAGTGGGTGTGTGGTCCAAGTCTGGGTTAAAGGTCTCTTTTCCAAACGTAACCTTTTCACACGTACCAACAAACAGGCGTGATCATTCTACAGTGGTCCCTGTAGTGTACACTCAAACCGGTGTGATTACAATGCTTATTTAGAATGTCCAGTTTCGATTGGCACAACAGTCAGCATTTGAGATAGCCACAATTTTTTTCACAGAAACATTTTGCACAAACACATTCCTTACAAAGTTATGTTCTGAATTTGACCAGTTTATTTTTGGATGCAATGTTCAGACATTCACAGAAGTAGCGACAGCATACACAATCATCCAAACCGGAAAATGTAGGCTACATTAGTCCTAGCTCTAACTGAGGAAAGATTAACGTAACACAAGCGGTCATATTTAGATAACTCTTGGCTACAGAAACCACAATATGAATGAGCTAATAGCAATTACTATTTACAATTCATCACATCACGGGTGAGCTCACCATTGATCGAAACAATTGAGGAGAACACTTTCTAGAAAACAAAAGTAATCAGACGATGGGTAGTTTGTGCTTGCCCCATGTTTGTTTTTTCATGTCAACCAAAGATAATAAAAGGAGACAAGATGAGTTTGGTCTGTTTGCAGTGTGCATGTTGAAGGGGTTGTGTCGTCTACGATCATTCACATCCCTTCATTCACTTCCGGAAACTTACTCAAAAGATGAGCGAACCATTCCTTCACCTCATTATAACATCTTTGGTCAGACAGACATTTTACGTGACACCCAGAATGCATTGTATAATGTCAACAAAGATGGTGCGACACATAGCTGGCAAATAGCTTGGCATTAGCTGATTATAATCAGTACAACCTTCAAAAATGTATTTTACACACATCATAGGTGTCCTTTACAATCTATGCAATAATTGGAATGCATTATTTGTCACCAGTACTTGAAAACATGTGAATAAAACTGTAAATAGTTTATGCTCCATACATACATACATACATACATACATACATACATACATACTGTATGCTACAGTAGAAACGACAATGCGATATACAGAAAATAAGGCACTTACTTTGATAGGAACGCACACATGTCCAAAGTTATTATTTGAAAGGAAAACAACAATGAAGGCAATGCGAGCACCAGCCAGAAAATGTGCCAGGGTGAAAAAGTTAGTGCAAGACTGCGCATAGATCTGTATACTTGATCTGCGGAAACACTGGGGAAGTGCTTGGCTCTCCTCGAAGAGAGAAGTTTGTCCGGCTCAGTAAAACCTCAAACATAAATTGTCCTCAACACTGAAATGGGCTACTTCCACAGCTGAAGTCGGAAGTTTACATACACTTAGGTTGGAGTCATTCAAACTCGTTTTTCAACTACTCCACAAATTTCTTGTTAACAAACTATAGCTTTGGCAAATCGGTTAGGACATGTACTTTGTGCATGACACAAGTAATTTTTCCAACAATTGTTTGTAGTGTCACAATAGCTGATGTGGATGCGGTGTAGGAGTCAGGCGCAGGACACAGAGGCTCAGTCAAAACAACTTTACTCAGACTGAATAGAGAACAAAATCAAACAGCCTCGAAAACACAGGAGGCAAAACGATTACGCAACACAGTGCTTAAAATACTCGTTCCACAATAAGAACGTACAGAGACACCAAGGAACAGGTGGACAATCACACACAACTGCCAACAAAACTAAAGGAAACGTATAGGTGACCTAATCAATACATACATGAAACATGTGCACTAACAAGACAAGTCCAAACAAACATCGAGACATCAAGCGGTAGTAGCTAGTACTCCGGGGACGACGAACGCCGAAGCCTGCCCGAACAAGGAGGAGGAGCAGTCTCGGCGGAATTCGTGACATGTAGACATATTATTTAACTTATAATTCACTGTATCACAATTCCAGGTGGTCAGAAGTTTACATACACTAAGTTGACTGTGCCTTTTAACAGCTTGGAATATTCCAGGAAATTATGTCATGGCTTTAGAAACTTCTGATAGGCTAATTGACATAATTTGAGTCAATTGGAGGTGTACCTGTGGATGTATTTCAAGCCTACCTTCAAACGCAGTGCCTCTTTGCTTGAAATTATGGGAAAATCAAAAGAAATCAGCCAAGACCTCAGAATTTTTTTTTACGCAACTGTAAACACCATGGGACCACGCAGCCGTCATACCGCTCAAGAAGGAGACGCGTTCTGTCTCCTAGAGATGAACGTACTTTGGTGCGAAAAGTGCAAATCAATCCCAGAACAACAGCAAAGGACCTTGTGAAGATGCTGGAGGAAACAGGTATAAAAGTATCTATATCCACAGTAAAACGAGTCCTATTTTGACATAACCTGAAAGGCCGCTCAGAAAGGTAGAAGCAACTGCTCCAAAACCGCCATAAAAAAGCCAGACTACGGTTTGCAACTGCACATGGGGACAAACATCGTACTTTTTGGAGAAATTTCCTCTGATCTGATTAAACAAAAATAGAACTGTTTGGCCATAATGACCAGTTATGTTTGAAGGAAAAAGGGGGGGCTTGCAAGCCGAAGAACACATCCCAACCGTGAAGCACGGGGGTGGCAGCATCATGCTGTGGGGGTGCTTTGCTGCAGGAGGGACTGGTGCACTTCACAAAATAGATGGCATCATGAGGAAGGAAAATGATGTGGATAAATTGAAGCAACATCTCAAGACATCAGTCAGGAAGTTAAAGCTTGGTCGCAAATGGGTCTTCCAAATGGACAATGACCCCAAGCATACTTCCAAAGTTGTGGCAAAATGCCTTAAGGACAACAAAGTCAAGGTATTGGAGTGGCCATCACAAAGCCCTTACCTCAATCCTATAGAGAATTTGTGGGCAGAACTGAAAAAGCGTGTGCGAGCAAGGAGGCCAACAAACCTGACTCAATTACACCAGCTCTGTCAGGAGGAATGGGCCAAAATTCACCCACTTATTATGGGAAGCTTGTGGAAGGCTACCTGAAAAGTTTGACCCAAGTTTTAGGCAATTTAAAGACAATGCTACCAAATACTAATTGAATGTATGTAAGTAGAGTATCTATCTGGCTATATAAACCACGCCCCTCCACAAAACACGCCTTCTCCGATGTTGGTTACATGGCGGTACTTATTTAAATTAGGTCAAAGAATATCATGTTACCGTTGGTATTTTAAAATGAGAGTTAGGGTGGTGTCACACTATCCCTAAATAATCCCACCTCCTGAATCCAAGCATTTGACATGGGGGAGGGGACCGGAAACCTTATGATACAACTTTATCAATGTAGAAGCAACATTCATTTACATTTTCATTTTAGTCATTTAGCAGACGCCCTTATCCAGAGCGACTTACAGTCAGTGAGTGTGGACATTTTTCATACTGGCCCCCCGTGGGAATCGAACCCACAACCCTGGCGTGTCATTTGGCATACATTGGTCATCATACTTTGATCTGGTTTCATCCAAATATCATCCAATTTCATGAAAAACATGATTTTGACTGTTCATGACCTTTAATAAAATGGATTATCATCAAATGGATTACAGTGACTTACTGGCCTTTTAAGCCCAGTAAGTTACTGTCAATTTTACAGGAAATGTTTTAGAGTGTATGTGAGATGTAAATAAGCTGAGGATTGATGTTATCCCCTTGCAGCACTGAGCGTGTTTGCTGGCTTGTTTCAGTCAGCCAATATTCCCAGGCTTGTTTTAAACATTAATGCTTTAATTGCAGATAGATATGGCCCTAAAGATAGGTGTTCCACCACTGCTCTCATCAATACAAAAAATAAAGTGGGGGAGGGGGGAGGGGGAGTGTATGTGGGAAAGTGGTTGTGTGCTTGGGAGCCCTGCTGTCGGGGAATGGGGCGAGAGGGAGGGAACAAAACCATCTCGTGCAAACCACTATGTGTGAGAATAGTGCTTTGGATCCTATTTCAAGTTTAGACAGAGAAGGTTGGAATGCCTGTAAACAGAGCAGCTTGTGGCAGGCGAGGAGAGAGAGTGTACTGTTTTAGCGCTATGTTTATGAGTACATTTTAAAAAAAACAGCCTGCAGTGCTGCTGGATGGAGGTAGGTTGTCGTTCAAATCACACATATTAGCTGCGCTGCCGTAGAGTTAACGCAAAACATTTATAGCGAGGATCACTCATAATGGCTTTCTTATTTTTGTACTGTGGGGCTGGCACCCTATTCCCTATACAATGCACTACCCTATAGGCCCTGTTCAAAAGGAGTGACACTATACAGGGAATAGGGTGTCATTTGGGCTCTACCTGTACACTGGGCATGCGAGGGGGCTCAGTAGCATGTGAAAAATGGAGAGAGGAGAGCGATAGTGGGGATGGATGGATGGGTGTGTGAGCCCACTGCCCGCATGGCCAGGGCAGGAGTCATTGAGTGGCACGGTAACAGTAACATTTAGGCAGAGGGATTAGGGGGCTCGTCCTGTCTTACCTTTTCTACCTTACCTCTTCTCCTTTTTTTGTCTACCATTTCCCCTTGCCCTTGATGGAATTTGGTTGTCTTTTTATGTAGCCCAAGATCAGTATCTCTGGGTTCAGTGCTCAGCAAGTCCTCTTATGTAAGGTCACTCCTAACCCTAACCTGCACAAAACTGTCCTCCCAACCCCTGGAATGGGCCAAAGAGAAAAAGAAGAGAAGCTTTACCATTATTGTCCATTGTGGTATTGGAATAATAAGGGACACCAGAATGACCCTTGTGTGTCCCCTTACAGTCGTCACTGTGCGGTCTTGGTTCAAGGGGAGCGGCTCCTGCTGTAACACTGTTCACCTGTGCTTCACCTGTACTTCACCTCGCTCCTTAATTACTTTAATTATATCCTCGCTTGTTGGGTTCGTTTATTTATGCATCAATTTTTTTCTCTGTTGCTTTGGCAGGGCGTGAACATCACCTCAGGTAGGAACGCATGGGAACCCAGAATAGCAACAAGAGGCCTGGTCCTGGCACACGCACACGCACACGTACGCACACACACACACACACACACACACACACACACACACACACACTCACACACACATAGGCGTGACTGCACGAGGTAACCTGACTCGGGCTCTCTCATGTAACAGCTTTCATATTTCTATTTATTTATAGTGGTGGAGATGACAGCTGAGTATGAAGATTTATGTTCAGCAAACCACACTTATCAATGCCTTATCCAAGACAATGCCAGTTTGCTGTGTTTATGCAAAGGCATTTATTACATGGGTGTGAGTAATTTTGAGCAACTCGAAACACAACTCGTTGCTAAAAAACAACTAACCCTAGCTGTAACCTTAGCAAGCAGTTGCTTATCAACAGATAGATTGTTGATAGTATGACCATCTGTAGAGCATCTACAGATGGACTATCCAGACTATCCAATTAAAGTATGACCGTTTGCTTTATTACACCTTTTACAGTGCTGGATATACATTACACCGACTCATGTGACGGCCCAATAAAGTAATAGAGGGCTGGTCTTCTTACAGTGGCATATACGTATCTTTATTATTATGATGACAGACAGACAGACAGTGTGCTAACTGCTCACAGATCTGTGACATCCTTCACCTATAGTATCCACCATTAATACACAGTAAAATGAGACCATCTTTGAAGGTTGAGGACATAGGGCAGCATGCTAGAGCACATAACCTGGCTCTCACCTCTGTTGGTAGAGCATGGCGCATGTAACGCTAGGGTAGTGGGTTCGATTCTTGGGACCACCCATACGTAAAATGTATGCATGACTGTAAGTTGTTTTGGATAAAAGAGTCCACTAAATGGAATATATTAGCATATGGAAATATACTGAGAGTACTAAACATTAGGAACACCTTCCTAATATTGAGTTGAACCCCTTTTTGCCCTCAGAACAGCCTCGATTTGTCGGCCCATGGACTCCATTGTGTCACGGTTCAGACAGACGACCAGAGGACCACAATTGCGTCACACCAGAAAGTTTATTAAACTTAAGGGAAAAGGGAAGTAGGGAGTGAATGAAGGCTCCAGGGGTAACAGGGATCCTGTCCAATGCGCTGGGTCTGTGCCCCCCCCAGTGGCAGCGATGCGTCCTATGAAGCCGGTGGTGGGTGGTCCAGAAGTCCTGGGGGGGGGGAGACACAGACACAACAGGGCGGAATGAAACCAGGCAGCAGTACAGTTCAAGGGAAATCCAAAATACGTAGTAGCAAGGCAGAAGGCTGGTCAGAGTTACCGGGAATGAAGAGTAGTCAGGAGTCGTAATGGCAGAAGCAGGTCTGGATCTCCTGAGGCAGAAGAGTATCCAAAAAACAGGCAGGTCCGGGGTCACAAAACCAGGGTGAGCCAGAAGCGCGAGCAAACAGGTTCCGGGTGTGAGCTTTGCAGACGATCTGACACCGGAGAGCTGAAAGACAGGGCCTTAAATACTGGGAGAGGTAGTGGGTAATGCAGCGCAGCTGGCAGAGTAATTAGAGCAGAGCAGAGCAGGGACAGGTGGAGCTAGTTAGGCTGAGTAGAGAGAGTGGTGAGCAGAGTGGAAGAAAATTAAGGTGGTAACCCGGTGGAGTGAGAGGCCCATGACAGAACCCCCCCCCCAAGGGACGGCCCCAGAAGTCCCAAGAGCAACACCACGCCGGGCGGGAGGAGGGGAGCCGGAGGAGGGCTAGAACTCCTCCGAACGGTCCGAGTGAACGTCCTCATCCTCGGAGGAAGCCGGAGGGCCGTGGTCGGGAGATGGGACAGGTCCCGAGACAGGATCAGGCACAGGACAGGAAGCCGAGCGGGCCGGACGGTTAGGGACCCCTCTGGGGCGGCCCCTACGGATTGCAGGTTGATCAGGATGCCGTTGGTGGAAAGCGGTGATGAGAGTCCTATCCACAATCCGACTAGCTGGCACCCAGGTCCTTTCCTCAGGTCCATAGCCCTCCCAGTCAATGAGGTACTGGAGACCCCTACCCCTCCGTCTGGACCGAAGCAGGCGGCGGACGGTGTAAACCAGACCACCATCGACGAGCCGTGGAGGAGGAGGACCAGGCGCAGCAGGGACCAGCGGACTCTCATGGATGGGCTTAATCTTAGACACATGGAAAGTGGGGTGCACCCTCAGGGAATTAGGCAGTTGGAGCCGGACAGCAGTTGGGCTAATCACTCTTATGATAGGGAATGGGCCAATGAACCGAGGTGCCAGCTTCTGCGACTCCACCCTGAGTGGCAGGTTCTTCGATGACAACCACACCCTTTGACCAACATGGTAGGTGGGAGCAGGAATTCTCCGACGGTTGGCCCCGGTAGTGTAGCTGGCAACGGATCTGAGGAGTGTGGCTCGGGCTTGTGACCAGGTGCGGCGACATCGACGGGCAAAAGCAAGTGCAGATGGGCAAGTAACCTCCTCTTCCTGGCTGGCAAATAGAGGAGGCTGGTATCCATAAACACATTGGAAAGGGGACATACCGATGGCAGAGCAGGTCAGAGAATTGTGTGCGTACTCCACCCATGTCAATTGCTGCGACCAGGAGTGGGGGTTGCGTGAAGTCATGCATCGCAGTGCCTTCTCGAGCTCCTGATTAGCCCGCTCTGACTGCCCATTGGATTGGGGATGGAATCCGGAAGTCAGACTGACTGTGGCTCCCAGCAGGTGACAGAACTCCTTCCAAAAAGCGGAGGAGAATTGTGGACCACGGTCAGAAACTACATCCTTTGGCAGTCCGTGGATCCGGAAGACGTGTTCCAGGACCACCTGGGCGGTCTCCTTGGCGGTTGGGAGCTTGGGGAGGGGAATGAAGTGTGCCATCTTGCTGAAACGGTCAACGATGGTGAGAATGACGGTCATGCCACTTGAAGGGGGCAGCCCCGTGACAAAGTCAAGGGCGATGTGAGACCAGGGACGTCTGGGCACAGGCAGGGGCTGCAGCAATCCGGCTGGGGGCTGGCAGGACGACTTGTGTTGGTTGCAGATGGGGCAGGCTTGGACGAATTCCCGTACATCCTTCCTCAGAGAGGGCCACCAGAACCTCTGGGCGAGCAGGTTGTAAGTGCGGGTGGAGCCAGGGTGACAAGCTAGGCGGGAGTCATGTCCCCACTGAACGACCTGGGACCTCAGGTCTTCGGGGACAAAAAGGCGGTCAGCTGGGCAAGTGCTGGGACCTGGCTGGTTACGGAGAGCCTCCAGCACCTGTTCCTCAACAGCCCAGGTCAGAGCTGCAACGATGCAGGGACTTGGCAGAATCGACACAGGGTCCTTGGAGGGGGTGTCATCCTTCTGGAATTGACGGGAGAGGGCGTCTGGCTTGGTGTTGCGTGATCCAGGCCGGTATGACAGAGTGAAATTAAACCTGGTGAAGAACAGGGCCCAGCGGGACTGCCTGGAGTTCAACCGTTTGGCCGTGCGGATGTACTCCAAGTTCTTATGATCGGTCCAAACGAGAAATGGAATGGTGGACCCCTCCAGCCAGTGACGCCACTCCTCCAAGGCAAGCTTCACAGCCAGCAGCTCACGGTTCCCTATGTCGTAATTGCACTCAGAGGGGGACAACCGACGTGAGAAAAAGGCACAGGGATGGAGCTTCCTATCCTCCGCAGCCCACTGAGAAATCACAGCACCAACTCCCACATCCGAGGCGTCCACCTCCACAATGAATTGCCGGTCCACATCAGGCATCTGGAGGATGGGAGCGGAGGTGAACCTCACCTTGAGGGTACTGAAGGCTTTGTCGGCTGCTGGGGTCCAGGTGAAGGGTTGCTTGGTGCTGGTTAGAGCAGTGAGAGGGGCAGCAACGGTACTGTAGTTCCGGATAAACTTCCTATAGAAGTTAGCAAACCCCAGAAACTGTTGCAGCTTCTTTCTGTTCTCCGGAACTGGCCATGAAGTGACTGCTGATACTTTGGCAGGATCCATTTGGATACTTCCCTCTGCCACTATGTACCCCAGGAAGGCCACTGTCTTGACGTGAAACTCACATTTCTCTGCCTTGGCGTAGAGGGAATTCTCCAGAAGACGATGAAGGACTTGCTGGACATGGCGGGTGTGTTCAGACAGGTTTCTGGAGTAGATTAAGATGTCATCCAGGTAAACGAAGACAAACTTGTTTAACATGTCCCGCAGTACATCATTCACTAGAGCCTGGAACACAGCAGGAGCATTGGTGAGGCCAAAAGGCATAACCAGATACTCGTAGTGGCCTGTTGGTGTATTGAATGCGGTTTTCCATTCATCTCCCTCCCGGATCCGCACTAGGTGGTAAGCGTTTCTGAGATCCAACTTGGTAAAAACAGTGGCTCCCTGGAGCAACTCAAAAGCAGAGGTGAGCAGAGGCAGAGGGTAACGGTTTTTCACTGTGATGTCGTTGAGTCCCCTGTAGTCGATGCAGGGGCGAAGAGATCCGTCCTTCTTCCCCACAAAGAAGAAGCCAGCACCAGCAGGAGATGAAGATGAACGGATTAATCCTGCGGACAGAGAGCCATTGATGTAGTCCTCCATGGACTTTCTTTCAGGAGCAGACAACGAATAAAGACGACCCTTTGGAGGAGCTGTTCCAGGGAGGAGGTCGATGGCACAGTCGTACGGTCGGTGAGGGGGCAGAGATGTGGCTCTTGCTTTGTTAAACACCTCTCTGAGACCATGGTAGCATTCTGGGACATTGGAGAGGTCAGGAGCGGAGTTAGTAGGTACTGGCCGAGGGGGTAGTGCGGCAGCAAGCAGGCAGGTTCGGTGGCAGTCCTCTCCCCACTCCCTGATCACCCCGGTCACCCAGTCGAGCTGAGGGTTGTGCCGGCGGAGCCATGGGTAACCCAGGATGAGGGGTTGGCCTGGAGAGGGGAGCAGGTGAAACTGGATAGTTTCTTGATGGTTTCCGGACAGACCCATCGAGACCGGGGCCGTGACATGAGTGACCGATCCGAGTAAGTGTCCGTCCAGTGCCCGGGCAGGAATAGGAGGTGTCAAACGGAGGTTCTCCAGTCCCAGTTGGCGTGCCAGCTTGATGTCCATTATGTTGGCTTCGGCGCCAGAATCCACCAGAGCAGCCAGGGTGTGAGTTGAGTCAGAGAGGCGGAGGTGAACTTGCAGCAGGGGTTTGCGGTCGGAGGACTGGATGGTCATTGAACTCAACCGGACTCCCCCTATGCCCGGTGAGCTTCGGCCCTTTAAAGGGCAGGTTACCACACGATGTCCATCACCTCCACAATAGAGGCAGAGGTTTGAGGTGAAGCGGCGCTGGCGCTCTGCAGGAGTGAGGGAGGCTCGCCCAATCTCCATAGGCTCAGACTGATCAAGCTGACCTGGGTGAGTGGCAGTAGATGACAGGAGCCCAGTCGGATCTCTCCGAATGCCGGTAGTAGGTGGACCTTGGCGCCCCCTCTCACGACGACGGGTCTGTATCCTTCTGTCGATCCTGACAGTCAGTGCGATGGCTTCATCAAGAGTGGAAGGCAGTTCATGGGAGACCAACTCGTCCTTGATATAGTCAGCCAAACTATGGAAGAACGCGTCCACCAACGATGGTGTGTTCCAAGAACTTCGTCTAGCCAGGGTTCGGAAGTCGATGGAATGGTCTGCGACTGTACGTCTGCCTTGTCGAATACTGAACAGTTCACGAGACGCCTCTGCGGTGGGTGAATCCAGGTCAAACACCTTCAGCATCTCCTCAGCAAACAGGTCGAAGGTTGCACATGCGGGGGTTTGACGTTCGAACTCTGCTGTTCCCCAGAGTCGAGCTCGGCCCGTCAGGTGAGTGATGGCATACCCAACTTTAGCCCCCTCCGTGGCGAAGGTCCTTGGCTGCAAGGAGAACTGAAGTCGGCAGCTAGTCAGGAATGGCCGGACCTGGGTTGAATCGCCGTTGAACCGCTCGGGGTTTCCAATCTTGGGTTCCGGAGCAGCGGCTGCAATGACCGGGGCAGGTAACTCGGGGGCTGGGCTGGTGGGCAGACTGGCTGGGGTAAGGTTGGTGAGGAGTTGAATGATCATGGCGAGTTGTTGTTGCTGCTGCTGGAACTGCTGCTCATGCTCATCGGTTTCCATGTCGGGGAAAGTGTGCGCTGAGTCCATAATGGTCAGATCGTACTGTCACGGTTCAGACAGACGACCAGAGGACCACAATTGCGTCACACCAGAAAGTTTATTAAACTTAAGGGAAAAGGGAAGTAGGGAGTGAATGAAGGCTCCAGGGGTAACAGGGATCCTGTCCAATGCGCTGGGTCTGTGCCCCCCCCAGTGGCAGCGATGCGTCCTATGAAGCCGGTGGTGGGTGGTCCAGAAGTCCTGGGGGGGTGGAGACACAGACACAACAGGGCGGAATGAAACCAGGCAGCAGTACAGTTCAAGGGAAATCCAAAATACGTAGTAGCAAGGCAGAAGGCTGGTCAGAGTTACCGGGAATGAAGAGTAGTCAGGAGTCGTAATGGCAGAAGCAGGTCTGGATCTCCTGAGGCAGAAGAGTATCCAAAAAACAGGCAGGTCCGGGGTCACAAAACCAGGGTGAGCCAGAAGCGCGAGCAAACAGGTTCCGGGTGTGAGCTTTGCAGACGATCTGACACCGGAGAGCTGAAAGACAGGGCCTTAAATACTGGGAGAGGTAGTGGGTAATGCAGCGCAGCTGGCAGAGTAATTAGAGCAGAGCAGAGCAGGGACAGGTGGAGCTAGTTAGGCTGAGTAGAGAGAGTGGTGAGCAGAGTGGAAGAAAATTAAGGTGGTAACCCGGTGGAGTGAGAGGCCCATGACACATTGCTTCCCACTGTTGTGTCAAGTTGGATGGATGTCCTTTGGGTGGCGGACAATTCTTGATACACAAGGGATGCTATTGAGTGTGAAAAAACCCAGCAGCGATGCAGTTCTTGACACACTCAAAGCGGTACACCTGGCACTTACTAACATACTACATTCAAAGGCACCCTATGAATGGCACACACACAATCCATGTCTCAATTTTCTCAAGACTTAAAGATGATTCTTTAACCCATCTCTTCCTCTTCATCTACACAGATTGAAATGGATTTAACAAGTGACATCAATAAGGGATCATAGATTTCACCTGCATTCACCTGGTAAGTCTATGTCATGGAAAGAGCAGGTGTTCCTAATGTTTTGTGCACTCAGTGTACACCAATATACACTACCAGTCCAAAGTTTGGACACACCTACTCATTCAATGGTTTTTCTTTATTTACTATTTTTTACATTGTAGAATTATAGTGAAGACATCAAAACCATGAAATAACACTTATGGAATCATGTAGTAACCGAAAAAGTGTTAAACAAATCAAAATATATTTTATATCTGAGATTCTTCAAATAGCCACCCTTTGCATTGATGACATCTTTGCACACTCTTCACATTCTCTCAACCAGCTTCATGAGGTAGTCACCTGGATTGCATTTCAATTAACAGGTGTGCCTTCTTAAAAGTTAATTTGTGGAATTTCTTTACTTCTTAATGCGTTTGAGCCAATCAGTTGTATTGTGACAAGGTAGGGAGGGTATACAGAAGATAGCCCTATTTGGTAAAATACCAAGTCCATATTATGGCAAGAACTGCTCAAATAAGCAAAGAGAAATGACAGTCCATCATTACTTTAAGACATGAAGGTCAGTCAATACTGAACATTTCAAAACATTGAAAGTTTGTTCAAGTGCAGTAGCAAGAACCATCAAGTGCTATGATGAAACTGGCTCTCATGAGGACTGCCACAGGAATGGAAGACCCAGAGT
The DNA here is from genome assembly GCF_964263955.1 of Coregonus lavaretus. Lineage (NCBI taxonomy): Eukaryota > Metazoa > Chordata > Actinopteri > Salmoniformes > Salmonidae > Coregonus > Coregonus lavaretus. The sequence continues at coordinate 36,832,523 of NC_140008.1, read as the reverse complement.
TACCTCTGCTGCAGTGGATAAGTTCGTTAGAGTTACCAGATCACTACTAAAGGGCACCAATAATAAGAAGAGACTTGCTTGGGCCAAGACACACGAGCAATGGACATTAGACCGGTGGAAATGTGGCCTTTGGTCTGGAGTACAAATTTGAGATTTTTCGTTCCAACTATTTTACCAAGAAGGAGAGTGATGGAGTGTTGCATCAGATGACCTGGCCTCCACAATCCCCCGACCTCAACCCAATTGAGATGGTTTGGGATGAGTCGGACAGAAGAGTAAAGGAAAAGCAGCAAACAAGTGCTCAGCATATGTGGGAACTCCTACAAGACTGTTGGAAAGCATTGCAGGTGAAGCTGGCTGAGAGAATGCCAAGAGTGTGCAAAGCTGTCATGAAGGCAAAGGGCGGATATTTGAAGAATCTCAAATATTAAATATATTTTGATTTGTATAACACTTTTTGGGTTACTACATGATTCCATATGTGTTATTTCATTGTTGTGATGTCTTCAGCATGAATCTACATTGTAGAAAATAGTAAAAATAAAGAAAAACTCTGGAATGAGTAGGTGTGTCCAAACTTTTGACTGGTACTGTATATATATATATATATTTATACAGTGCCTTGCAAAAGTATTCATCCCCCTTTGCGTTTTTCCAAATTGTTTGTATTACAACCTGTAATTTAAATGGATTTTTATTTGGATTTCATGTAATGGACATAAAAAATTGTCCAAATTGGTGAAGTGAAATTAAAAAAATAACTTGTTTCAAAAAATTCTAAAAAATAAATAACAGAAAAGTGGTGCGTGCATATGTATTCACCCCCTTTGCTATGAAGCCCCTAAATAAGATCTGGTGCAACCAATTACCTTCAGAAGTCACATAGTTAGTTAAATAAAGTCCACCTGTGTGCAATCTAAGTGTCACATGATCTGTCACATGATCTCAGTATATATATACCTGTTCTGAAAGGCCCCAGAGTCTACAACACCACTAAGCAAGGGGCACCACCAAGCAAGAGGCACCATTAAGACCAACTTTGAACATCCCATGGAGCACCATTAAATCCATTATTAAAAAATGGAAAGAATATGGCACTGCAACAAACTTGCCAAGAGAGGGCCACCCACCAAAACTCACGGACCAGGCAATGAGGGCATTAATCAGAGAGGCAACAAAGAGACCAAAGATAACCCTGAAGGAGCTGCAAAGCTCCACAGCGGAAATTGGAGTATCTGTCCATAGGACCACTTTAAGCCGTACACTCCACAGAGCTGGGCTTTATGGAAAAAAGCCATTGCTTAAAGAACAAAATAAGCCAACACGTTTGGTGTTCGCAAAAAGGCATGTGGGAGACTCCCCAAACATCTGGAAGAAGGTACTCTGGTCACATTAGACTGAAATTGAGCTTTTTGGCCATCAAGAAAAACGCTGTGTCTGGCGCAAACCCAACACCATCCCCAAAGTGAAGCATGGTGGTGGCAGCATCATGCTGTGGGGATGTTTTTCATCAGCAGGGACTGGGAAACTGGTCAGAATTGAATGAATTATATTCTTGACGGAAACCTGTTTCAGTCTTCCAGAGATTTGAGACTGGGACGAAGGTTCACCTTCCTGCAGGACAGTGACCCTAAGCATACTGCTAAAGCAACGCTCGAGTGGTTTAAGGGGAAACATTTAAATGTCTTGGAATGGCCTTGTCAAAGCCCAGACCTCAATCCAAAGACTGCTGTACACCAGCGGAACCCATCCAACTTGAAGGAGCTGGAGCATTTTTGCTTTGAAGAATGGGCAAAAATCCCAGTGGCTAGATGTGCCAAACTTATTGAGACATACCCCAAGAGACTTGCAGCTGTAATTGCTGCAAAAAGGTTGCTCTAAACAGTATTTACTTTGGGGGGGGGGGGGGGGGGGGGTGAACAGTTATGCACACTCAAGTTCTTTTTTTTGGTCTTATTTCTTGTTTGTTTCACATTTTTGCATCTTCAAATTGGTAGGCATGTTGTGCAAATCAAATGATACAAACCCCCAAAAAATCAATTTTAATTCCAGGAAAAGGCAACAAATAGGAAAAATTCCAAGGGGGGTGAATATTTTCGCAAGCCACTGTATACACACACTACATGGCTAAAAGTATGTGGACACATGCTTGTCGAACATTTCATTCCAAAATCATGGGCAATAATAAGGAGCTTGCTGCTATAACAGCCTCCATTCTTCTGGGAAGGCATTCCACCAGATGTTGGAACAATTCTGAGGGGACATGCTTCCATTCAGCCGCAAGAGCGTTAGTGAGGTTGGGCACTGATATTGGGCGATTAGGCCTGGCTCGCAGTCGGGGTTCCAATTCATCCCAAAGGTGTTAGATGGGCTTTAGGTCAGGGCTCTGTGCAGGCCAGTCATGTTCTTCCACACCGATCTCGACAAACCATTTCTGTATGGACCTCGCTTTGTTCACGGGGGCATTGTCATGCTGAAACAGGAAAAGACCTTCATCAAACTGTTGCCACAAAGTTGGAAGCACAGAATCATCTAGAATGTCATTGTGTGCTTTACTGTTAAGATTTCCCTTCACTGGAACTAAGGGGCCTAGCCCGAACCATGAAAAACAGCCCCAGACCATTATTCCTCCTCCACCAAACTTTGCAGTTGGCACTATGCATTGTGGCAGGTAGTGTTCTCCTGGCATCCGCCAACCTCAGATTCATCCATCGGACTGCCAGATAGTGAAGCGTGATTCATCATTCCAGAGAACGCGTTTCCACTGCTCCAGAGTCCAATGGCGGTGAGCTTTATACTACTCCAGCCGACGCTTGCCATTACGCATGGTGAGCTTATGTGGCCTACCACTTTATGGCTGTGCTGTTGTTGCTGCTAGACGTTTCCACTTCACAATAACAGCACTTACAGTTGTCCGGGGCAGCTCTAGCAGGTCAGGAATTTGACTAATTTACTTGTTGGAAAGGTGGCATTCTATGATGGTGCCACATTGAATGTCACTGAGCTGTTCAGTACAGGCCATTCTACTGCCAATGTTTGTCTATGGAGATTGCTTGGCTGTGTGCTCGATTTTATACACCTGTTAGCAACGGGTGTGGCTGAAATAGCCGAATTCACTAATAGTGCATTCCCCAAGACCCCTTGACATTTTCCACATTTTGTTACATTACAGCTAAAATTGATTAAATTGTTTTTTTCCTTCATCAATCTACACACAATACCCTATAATGACAAAGCAAAAACAGATTTATCATAAGTATTCAGACCCTTTACTCAGAACATTGTTGAAGCACCTTTGGCAGCGATTACAGCCTAGTGTCTACTTGGGTAAGACGCTACAAGCTCGGCACACCTGTATTTGGGAAGTTTCTCCCATTCCTCTCTGCAGATCCTCTCAAGCTCTGTCAGGTTGGATGGGGAGCGTTGCTGAACAGCTATTTTCAGGTCTCTCCAGAGATGTTAGATCGGGTTCAAGTCCGGCCTCTGGCTGGGGCACTCAAGGACATTCAGAGACTTGTCCCAAAGCTACTCCTGCATTGTCTTGGCTGTGTGCTTAGGGTCGTTGTCCTGTTGGAAGGTGAACCTTCACCCCAGTCTGAGGTCCTGAGTGCTCTGGAGCAGGTTTTCATAAAGGATCTCTCTGTACTTTGCTCCGTTCATCTTTGCCTCGATCCTGACTAGTCTCCCAGTCCCTGCCACTGTAAAACATCCCCACAGCATGATGTTGCCACCACCATGCTTCACCGTAGGGATGGTGCCAGGTTTCTTCCAGACGTGACGCTTGGCATTCAGGCCAAAGAGTTCAATCTTGGTTTCATTAGACCAGAGAATCTTGTTTCTCATGGTCTGAGAGTCTTTAGGTGCCTTTTGTTAAACTCCAAGCAGGCTGTCATGTGCCTTTTACAGAGGAGTGGCTTCCGTCTGGCCACTCTGCCATGAAAAGCCTGATTGGTGGAGCGCTGCAGAGACGGTTGTCCTTCTGGAAGGTTTTCCCATCTCCACAGAGGAACTCTAGATCTCTGTCAAAGTGACCATTGAGTTCTTGGTCAACTCCCTGACCAAGGCCCTTCTCCCCCGATTGCTCAGTTTGGCCGTGTGGCCAGCTCTAGGTACAGTCTTGGTGATTCCAAACTTCTTCCATTGAAGAATGATGGAGGCCACTGTGTTCTTGGGGACCTTCAATACTAAAGAAATGTTTTGGTACCCTTCCCCAGATCTGTGCCTCGACACAATCCTGTCTCGGAGCTCTACGGACAATTACTTTTACCTCATGGCTTGGTTTTTGCTCTGACATGCACTGTCAACTGTGGGACCTTATATAGACATGAGTGTCCCTTTCCAAATCATGTCCGATCAATTTTATTTACCAAAGTTGAACTCCAATGAAGTTGTAGAAACATCTCAAGGATGATCAATTGAAACAGGATGCACCTGAGCTCAATTTCGAGTCTCATAGCAAAGGGTCTGAATACTTATGTAAATGAGGTATGTCTGTTTTTAATTTTTTATACATTTGTAAAAAATTCTAAAAACCTGTTGTCGCTTCGTCATTATGGGGTATTGTGTGTGGATTGCTGAGTTATTTTATTATATTATTATTTTATTTGATCCATTTTAGATTAAGGCTTTAACGTAACAAAATGTGGAAAAAGTTAAGGGGTCTGAATACATTCCAAAGGCACTGTATATATATATATATATGCGAATACATAGTATACTGAGCAAATAATACAGCGAAACCGTAGCAGTGTATACACACGCAATATGACAACTAGTGCATGTATAAACATCCGAAAGAGAACTCACTGTGTGGGAGTAACTGTAAAGTGTTCAGGTGTTGCTGATTATACTGTATGGACTGGAAGCCCAAATAAAAAAGATGGAGCAACAAAAAATAGAGCAGCAGAGCGACAGAGCAAGGACAATCACGCTTAGAGGACCGCCTTGTTGGATAATAACCATAATTATCTAAAGTTAACTAAATGGAATGCATGTGTCACATTCCTCCGCTGGCTGACGTACATGTAGTACCAGTGGAGGCTGCTGAGGGGAGGACGAATCATAGTTTTGCCTGGAATGGAGTCAAAGGAATGGTATCAACCACATGAGAACCACTTTTGATACCAAACCATTGACTCCGTTCCAGCCATTATTAGGAGCCGTCCTCCCCTCAACAGCCTCCACTGAGTAGTACGCTGTCTTACACATTCACGTTCACACCCACTGGTGTGCTCACACACGCATTTTTACATATGCAGGCATACACACACTACTACACACCTGCACAGTATACGTAAGGCGGCAGGTAGCCTAGAGTGTTGGACCAGTTAACCGAAAGGTCGCTGGTTCAAATCCCCGACTTAACCCTAGTTGCTCCTGTAAGTCGCTCTGGATAAGAGTGTCTGATAAATGACAAATGTAAATACACACACTTATCATAAATAGCTCAAATATAGTTAGAATTAGTTAGACATGCCTAACCTTGATGTACACAGTGTTGTAGAGACAGTCCCCACTCTGAAGTGTAGTGAAGCATATCTACTATCAGCAGGGCCTGTTACACACTAAATCTACTGCAGGAAATCTAGAGAATCTCTGCTACAGCCCTCGCTCTGTGGCTCTCACACACTCCATGACCTACTCACGCAGAGCTCTGGTTTGTTTAAAGAGAGGGATGAGGGATGGACACCCTTCACTCAGAGAGAATAAAGAAAACAGAGATGAGATAGAGGTGGAGTCATCCGCAGACGAGCAGGCAGAGGTGCGCCTATTTTTAGACTTTTAGATGCAGGCGAGGATTCCTCCAATGATGAGTTGACATTATTTACATTCTAGTCATGTCAAGAGATTTCTCTCTCTAACACAGTTCCAACTCCAACACTGCCAAAACAACCGTTATGCTAAATCTCAAAAGCTGTTCTAGAACAGTAGAACAACAAGGTGCCAATTTTAGCACACAAATGTTCACACATTATACAAGCATTTCTTTGGTTTGTGATTCGGTGTGTGTGTGTGTGTGTGCGTGCGTGCATGTGTGTGTGAGTGCGTGTGTCTTTTTCTTTAATGCTTTGTCCTGCACTTTTAGGACCATTACAACCATTGGGCAAGATGAGCTTCAGGTAATGGGGATTCCAAACCACCCATATTCAGCTTTATGGGTGAAAGGCTCCAAACCTGTATTGTTCATCGGGTTGTTTCCTCAATTGTCCCCACTGACCCTCAGCTCTCATGTATCCTCTGAACACACTTTCCTCTCACTGCATCGTGTTACTAAGAGTGCAGCATGATCCTTGAAGGAAAAACAAACCAGAACACCTTTAGAGCTATTCAAGTAGTAAATTATGCGTAAATGTACATGGTGCCGATTTCACTGTAAACAAGTGGGCTGTGATTTAGCCAACGTTGGAATGAATGGTGTCGCTTCATCGTCACGTAAGAAAATGGGGACACAACAACAGTCGAGAAAACAGGTGCACTCGCCGTCTCTCACGCCAGATCTGTCCCACACAGGTGTGTGCAGCCATCTGTGCAGAATGTATGTAATCAAAACCTACACACAGACACACACACACACACACACACACACACACACAAACATAGCTCAACACGCCTCCTACCCATCATTAGCCATAACAAAGCTGTCTAAAATGTAATTTTTGCCTCTTCACATTCAATCAGAGTGTACACATGTTTGTTGTGAAATGAGAGTGATAATGATAGCTAGTGCACATAGCACTGCTTCTTTTACCGCCAGAGCTAGCTCTTGACTCAGTGGTAGGCATGTTAAATTCCAACAAAATACTTTCACTGATATTACTACAATATAAAGCATGTCTTAGCATTTGTAAGACCTAACCAGAGTATACCATTTTAATTGATCTTGTGTGAGAATAGATAGTAGGCCAATCTATTCATACAGTCAAAACAGAATAGTGTTTTTGATTGTGTCTGTGTTGTGCCTTCATATCAGTAAAAAAAAAAAAAATATATATATATATATATATATATATATATATATATATATATATATATATTATCTAATTCATTGATTATGTTTTAAATGCTCATAAAAGTGTGTTAAATGTGTACATTTTCCTGTTTCAAAAATATATTGTTCAAAACAATCTGTTCAGTTACTTACTACTCTGCCCCTGAGTGACTCTGCCAGCAGCAGAAGCTCCGCGGGCGCACAGGCCGTGCAAACATTTGCTATGAGGGGGAACTCCCCCAATGAAATCGCAGGTTTTCATAGCATAAATTTTAACAACACACAGTAAATGGACCGTCCTGGGGTGCTCAAATCTGTGATCAGTCAGAACTTCTGGGTGTGCTCTAGTCTCCCTCCCAATGAGTCTCTCGTGCCAGACAGCTTACTTCTGCATGTGAGACTAGATCTGCTCTATCAGGTACAGATGGCGGTAAAGCAAAAAGCAAATTGTAAATTAATCATAAAAGTCATGGGAGCCTGGGACATGATAAACCGGACATCTACATCCAACAAGAGTCGAAGGACAGAGGGATACACTAGCTAGAACCTTCTCATCACGGATCCGGTAGGACAAAAAAGCGTGACTGTGGCTGGCCAATTTTATTCAAATCAAATCTAATCTAATTTTATTTGCCACACGCGCCGAATACAACAGGTGTAGACCTCAAAGTGAAATGCTTACTTTCACCTCAAAGTGAAATGCTTACTTTCAAGCCCTTAACCAACAATGCAGTTTTAAGAATAAGTGTTAAGTAAAAAATAAAAACATTAACGTCGTTAGCTATGTTGGCTAATGTTGTTACACGTTAGCTATCTACCTATTTAACTTACTGGTCACGCAGTCCCTCTACCACCGTCTCTCCTATCATAGACAACACCTTCTCCTCCAGCTGGTCCACATGAATGGTCAATTACCCCCCCCAGTTTTCTTCAACTCCGTTCTTCTTAGCAGCCGACTTGATGTCAAACCACTTTTCTTTACGGCGTCACTGTCCCTTGCCATACCCCCAACCGCAGAGACAGACTAGGCCGCTCTCTCCCATCCTCTCTTTTTGTTCTCTGCAATTATCGAGTCTCCCCAACAGCAACCTTTTCCTGGCTGCTATTTCCTCCACCATCACTTCAAGCTCTTGTTAGCTGCAGTTTTTATTGCGCTTTCCTTGGTTATCCATTTTTTTTTTTATATAGACTGATGGCTATAATGTGTGAAAAATAACATTTGTTTTTGTGTAAAAAGAGTTTGCAAGCCAACCCCCCCAAGAAATCTCGAGACATAAAGCAGATAAATAAATGTAATAAAATTGAAATATCAACATTTTATTATAGTGGGCCAAATCCTATCATCCCTTTCACATAGGCTTATTTCTTGGTTTCAAGCACGTCACTAATGTCAATGCCACATAAGAAGATATTTATGAATTTCTTAGGAAAGATATTTACGAAGTCCCTAAGGAAACAAAAAATTCCTAAGAACATTTTGAGGAATTGCACTACCGACAGGTGTGAAAACCTCTAGATGTACAGAGCACCAGGGGCCGTATTTTTTTCGGTAAGGATCTTATTACGTTTTTTCGTTAGTAGTGTTTTGTGAATCCGGCCCCTGGTATTCAAACTGACTTTTGGCTACTAAAGCCAACAATTTAACGCTGCACTACAGAGTTTTGATGAAAACTGTGGAGAGAAAAACATTTCTAGCTGATAATCACACGCTGCTATTTATTGCTGACCAGCATATGTCACTAATGTGCATTGTGAACAGATAATTTAACTCCAAGTAATGAAACATTTCTCAGCACAATTTGATGAAAGCACCAAATCCTTCAGAAAACCTGTTTCCCATCACAAGTAACTAGTACAAATTTAGAACTTACATTGCCTCTTGAAACACTCATACACCTGCATATGCCTCAGTGACACTACAAAACCATCGGTGTTTAACTTTAACATATGGTGACAATACAACAGAACAGATGAACAGGGATGACCTTTACACCCATGGGTGGCCTAAAAAGATCTGCCTGAAAGACAACCCCTTCTAAGAGCCACGCCTCAAGTCCAGGGTTCATCCAGGAACCCTTTGCAACATTGAAACATTAAAGGTTCCTCCAAGAACCCCTCAACTAACCAAAGGTGTAAATATGATCTATTGACTAGCAATGGTTCCTTGAGGAACTCCAGGGGTTCCTTGAGGATCTCCAGGGTTCCTTGAGTCACCACTAATTCTAAGAGTGTACCACATAACATGAAATCTAGAGGGACTGGATGAGATTATTTACGAATTGGAGTATTAAGATATTGTAACTGTTCGGAGACTATTCTTATCCTTACAACATTTAAAATGATGACAACTGTGGTCTAAAGGATAGTCTTCTGTTTACATGGTTTAGAGTCTTTGTGGAATGAGTTCCTGCAGATCTGCAGGGCGCAGGAGCAGGAACAAGGTCATGACAGCTTAGTACTTTACGTGTGCTATTTCTATCCAACATGTAAATACCTATTTCAATTCCCTCTGCTCTGTACATCTAGAGGTTTTTACGTCTGTCGGTAGGAATGTTATGCACAAATTATTTACGTCTTTACGTTTACGGGTGGATTGGAATGTTTATTAACCCATGACCGTCTAAACCCTGCCTTAGCCAGGTGAGGGGGGGTTCTACTAAGCTACTGTATATGGAATTGTTTGAAGAAGGTCATACCAAGGATCATTTTACTATTTGATTTGGAATTTTATGACCCCTTGAAGTATCAAAACAAATATTTCAAAAAAGGTATTTGATGAAAAATGTATTTGGCGTTACTGCTATTAACCAATACAAACTCATTGTTACAGATTAATTACATGGAAAAACAGATCTGAAGGAAGTTTGTTCTGAAGTGTCTGTCCTATATCTGAGAAAGATATATAAGAAAGATCCAGAAACATATTTATGTATGTATTTAACCCCTTATTTTTTGCACTAAACAGTCTCCATATATACATCCATAAAACATTTTCAACTGGTACCGGGGGACCTTCAGACGAGTCTTGTGAGGCCTGTATGTGTTCGTGAGAGTCTCACCTTTCCACAGAGGGGTCATAATAGTTTTTAGACCACACCGTTCGGACGCTACAGATGATTTTGTGAGAAGACCAATTTTCGGGATGTCTCATGGTCTGACAAACACCGCTCTAGCGCTGTCACCTTTATCCGCAGACGCAGAAGTGCGACATCGGCGGTGGATTGAGATGCATCCAATAAAAAATTAAAAATATATCTCTAGTTTAAACTGACAGAATTTTATGGGGATTTTTTTATTATGCTAAATAGACATCGACTCTAGGGGGTTACATCGTATCTATAGATTACTTAGCCTATAGACCAGCTGTGTAGGACTAGGCCTACGGTTCACCCTGTTCCACCATTCCCCGGAGGAATGAACCTAACCTGACAGATTGGAAAAAAATATGTCCCCTCTGTACCTCTGGTTCATGGAAGGGTCTGATCGTGACTTGTGATGGGTTGAGAAAAAGGCTATTTGAGTTAGCTTAGGGATGAGTAAAAGTGTGTCAGCAATGGTTCTCAGTAGCCGTCACGACGGTTGAGATGCACAAACTTGGTCAGGTTTTCCTGGAAAGGATAAGAGGAGAATAACATATTTCTCGAAAATAAATAGAAAATCGGGTGCTCTGCTTTGCTTCTGTGTAAAAATACTAATAAGTGCTTATTGAAGCACAACTCTATCTCTCGTTCACACTCACTCACTCTCTCTCTCTCTCACACACACACACACACACACACACACACACAAAGTGAAACAAACGAGACACAAAAACCCTGCATCCAAATACAGTCTGTTTAGTATCATGAATACAGCAGACTCTAAAGGTGCATCTCTTGACTTGAACAGAGCTGCTCAAGGTCGCTGTGCTCTGGGCACAGCGTTCCTTCACGCATGCCGTGTCTTGCGCGCCCAAGGTGACAATTACGCACTGACTGTGTGTTTACTGAAATTGCGAGTGCTCTCCTGATGTGGGAAAAATCCAAATTGTGTAAAAGAATGTAGACACGTTAAAAAGAATTGTGCGCTCATCGTTCGAGCTGTCTGGGGATAGGAAGTAGGAGTCTCATGGCACGGTCAGGGTCAATAGACTGATGTTGTCTCAGGCCTACACTGTAAAACATTTCCTGTAAAATATACAGTAAGTGACTGGCCGCAATTGGCCAGTAAGTTACTGTAATTTATTTTACTATACAGCTACTATAATCTATTTTGTGGTAATCCATTTTACGGTACCATTTCTTTTTACAGTAATCTAATTTACAGTATATTACTGGAATTACCCTTACAGCTAAATATCAATCAATCAATCACATTTATATATAAAGCCCTTTTTACGTCAGCAGATGTCACAAAGTGCTTATACAGAAACCCAGCCTAAACCCAAGCAATGCATATGTAGAAGCACAATGGCTAGGAAAAACTCCCTAGAAAGGCAGGAACCTAGAAATAAAACCTAGAGTGGAACCAGGCTCTGAGGTATAGCCAGTCCTATTCTGGCTGTGCTGGGTGGAGATTATAAAAGTACATGGCCATTAAGACCAGCTCGATCTTCAAGATGTTCAAACGTTCATAGATGACCAGCAGGGTTAAATAATAATCACAGTGGCTGTAGAGCAGGGGTAGGCAACCCTGTTCCTGGAGTGCCGCAGGATTTTATTCCAACTCGGCACCACACCTAACCAACTGAGCTTATTGATCAGTTCAGTAATTGCCTAAATTCAACACACCTGGTCTTCCAGGTCGGTTTAATCAAAAACATGAAGTGCCTGCGGCACTCCAGGACCAGGGTTGCCTACCCCTGCTGTAGAGGGTGCAACAGGTCAGCACCTCAGGAGTAAATGTCAGTTGGCTTTTCATAGCTGAGCATTCAGAGGTCGAGACAGCAGGTGCGGTAGAGAGGGAGAGAGGGAGGGAGAGAGAGAGATATTCCCCAGTATTCTATGCTAGTTTACATTTTTACATTACATGTTGGTAATTTAGTGGGTGCTCTTGTCCTTAGCAACTTACAGTCAGTGCATTCAACCAAGGTTGATAATAAAAAAAATACATTACACATAGCAAGTAAAATGTTTCTGTAACCGTTACTGAAAATGTCGTTGTGGTTAAGGATACATTGGTCTTCAAAATAATTGTTTTTACAACAATATATCTTATAATATGTATCTGACCATCTCTGGATAGTTTCAATACAATACTGCAATATTCATGGTAAATTGATGCCAGAGCAATGAAACACAGTACAATGTGGTAACATGTACTATTAAACTGTAAGAAAATTACTTCTACAGTATTTTACTGTAATTACAAGGGATTAGAGCAAGCAGGTTGGCTTTAGGCATTTGTATATTACAGCATATTATTGAATACTAGGTGTTTTATATCACTTGCACTTCTAGAAGCCTAAACAAAGGCTTCCAAACTGGCTGTGATTACATGGCAAACAGATCAAATGGATATGGGTAAATATTAAAACATTAAAAGGTTTAAGACCCGTACAACTCTGATCTGTTCTCTGAACAAAAATATAAATGTAACATGCATCAATTTCAAAGATTTTACTGAGTTACAGTTCATATAAAGAAATCAATCAATTGAAATCAATTAATTAGGCCATAATCTATGGATTTACCATGATTGGGAATACAGATATGCATCTGTTGGTCACAGATACACTATAGAGTGGGGAGAACAAATATTTGATACACTGCCAATTTTGCAAGTTTTCCTACTTACAAAACATGTAGAGGTCTGTCCTTTTTTATCATAGGTGCACTTCAACTGTGAGAGACGGAATCTAAAACAAAAATCCAGAGAATCACATTGTATGATTTTTAAGTAATTAATTTGCATTTTATTGCATGACATAAGTATTTGATCACCTACCAACCAGTAAGAATTCCGGCTCTCACAGACCTGTTAGTTTTTCTTTAAGAAGCCCTCCTGTTCTCCACTCATTACCTGTATTAACTGCACCTGTTTGAACTCGTTACCTGTATAAAAGACACCTGTCCACACACTCAATCAAACAGACTCCAACCTCTCCACAATGGCCAAGACCAGAGAGCTGTCTAAGGACATCAGGGATAAAATTGTAGACCTGCACAAGGCTGGGATGGGCTACAGGACAAAAGGCAAGCAGCTTGGTGAGAAGGCAACAACTGTTGGTGCAATTATTAGAAAATGGAAGAAGTTCAAGATGACGGTCAATCACCCTCAGTCTGGGGCTCCATGCAAGATCTCACCTCGTGGGGCATCAATGATCATGAGGAAGGTGAGGGATCAGCCCAGAACTACACGGCAGGACCTGGTCAATGACCTGAAGAGAGCTGGGACCACAGTCTCAAAGAAAACCATTAGTAACACACTACGCCGTCATGGGTTAAAATCCTGCAGCGCACGCAAGGTCCCCCTGCTCAAGCCAGCGCATGTCCAGGCCCGTCTGAAGTTTGCCAATGACCATCTGGATGATCCAGAGGAGGAATGGGAGAATGTCATGTGGTCTGATGAGACAAAAATAGAGCTTTTTGGTCTAAACTCCACTCGCCGTGTTTGGAGGAAGAAGAAGGATGAGTACAACCCCAAGAAGACCATCCCAACCGTGAAGCATGGAGGTGGAAACATCATTTTTGGGGATGCTTTTCTGTAAAGGGGACAGGACGACTGCACCATATTGAGGGGAGGATGGATGGGGCCATGTATCGCGAGATCTTGGCCAACAACCTCCTTCCCTCAGTAAGAGCATTGAAGATGGGTCGTGGCTGGGTCTTCCAGCATGACAATGACCCGAAACACACAGCCAGGGCAACTAAGGAGTGGCTCCGTAAGAAGCATCTCAAGGTCCTGGAGTGGCCTAGCCAGTCTCCAGACCTGAACCCATTAGACAATCTTTGGAGGGAGCTGAAAGTCCATATTGCCAAATACTTGTTCTCCCCACTGTATATACAAAAGTATGTGGACAACCTTTACATTTGTGGATTCGGCTATTTCAGCCACACCCGTTGCTGAGAGGTGTATAAAATCTAGCACACAGCCATGCAATCTCCATAGACAAACATTGGCAGTAGAATGGCCTTACTGAAGAGCTCTTTGACTTTCAACGTGGCACAGTCATAGAATGCCACCTTTCCAACAAGTCAGTTCATCAAATTTCTGACCTGCTAGAGCTGCCCCGGTCAACTGTATGTGCTGTTACTGTGAAGTAGAAATGACTAGGAGAAGCCACAAAGTTGTAGGCCACACACGCTCACAGAACGGGACCGCCGAGTGCTGAAGTGCGTAACGCATAAAAATCATCTGTCCTCGGTTGCAACACTCACTAATGAGTTCCAAACTGCCTCTGGAAGCAACGTCAGCAGAATAACTGTTAGTCGGGAGCTCATTAAATGGGTTTCCATGGCCGAGGAGCTGCACATAAGCTTAAGATCACCAAGTGCAATGCCATTTATCGGCTGGAGTGGTGTAAAGCTCACCGGCATTGGACTCTGGAGCAGTGGAAGCGTGTTCTCTGGAGTGATGAATCACACTTCACCACCTAGCAGTCCGACGGACGAATCTGGGTTTGGCAAATGCCAGGAGAACGCTACCACCCCAATGCATAGTGCCATCTTTAAAGTTTGGTGGAGGAAGAATAATGGTCTGGGGCTGTTTTTCATGGTTCGGTCTAGGCACCTTAGTTCCAGTGAAGGGAAATCTTAACGCTATAGCATACAATGACATTGTAGACAATTCTGTGCTTCCAACTTTGTGGCAACAGTTTGGGGAAGGCCCTTTCCTGTTTCAGCATGACAATGCCCCCGTGCACAAAGCGAGGTCCATACAGAAATGGTTTGTCGAGATCGGTGTGGAAGAACTTCACTGGCCTGCACTAAGACCTGACCTAAACCCCATCGAGCACCTTTGGGATGATTTGGAACGCCAACTGAGAGCCAAGCCTAATCCCCCAACATCAGTGCCCGACCTCACTAATGCTCTTGTGGCTGAATGGAAGCAAGTCCCGAAGCAATGTTCCAACATCTAGTGGAAAGCCTTCCCAGAAGAGTGGAGGCTGTTATAGCAGCAAAGGGGGGACCAACTCCATATTAATGCCCATGATTTTGGAATGAGATGTTCGACGAGCACGTGTCCACATACTTTTGGTCATGTAGTGTAACTTTAAAAAAAGATAGGGGCGTGGATCAGAAAACCAGCCAGTATCTGGTCAGACCACCATTTTCCTGAGCAACGTGACACATCTCCTTCGCATAGAGTTGATCAGGATGTACCAATCCTCTTCAATGGCTGTGCAAAGTTGCTGGATATTGGCGGGAACAGGAACACGCTGTCGTTCACGGCGATCCAGATCATCCCAAACATGCTCAATGGGTGAAAAGACTGGTGAGTATGCAGGCCATGGAAGAATTGGGACATTTTCAGCTTCTAGGATTTGTGAATAGATCCATGCGACATGGGGCCATGCATTATAATGCTGAAACATGAGATGATGGCGGCGGATGAATGGCACGACAATTAGCCTCAGGATCTCTTCAGGATATCACTGTGCATTCAAATTGCCATTGATAAAATGAAATTGTGTTCATTGTCTGTAGCTTATGCCTGCCCATACCACAACCCCACCGCCACCACGGGGCACTCTGTTCTCAACGTTGACATCAGCAAACCACTCGCCTATACAACACCATACGCCAATTGGGATTCTTCCGTGAAGAGCACACTTCTCAAGCTTGCCAGTGTCCATCGAAGGCGAGCATTTGTCCACTGATGTCAGTTACGACCCTGATGACGACGAAGAGCACGCAGATGAGCTTCCCTGAGACGGTTTCTGACAGTTTGTGCAGAAATTCTTTAGTTGCGCAAACCCACAGTTTCATCAGCTGATCGGGTGGCTGGTCTCAGACAATCCTGCAGGTGAAGAAGCCGGATGTGGAGGTCCTGGGCTGGCATGGTTACGCGTGGTCTGCGGTTGTGATGCCGGTTGGACGTACTGCCAAATTCTCTAAAATCACATTGAAGGTGGCTTATGGTAGAGAAATAAACATTACATTCTCTGGAAAAAGCTCTGGTGGACATTCCTGCAGTCAGCATGCCAATTGCACGCTCCCTCAAAACTTGAGACATCTGTGGCATTGTGTTGTGTGACAAAACTACACATTTTAGAGTGGCCTTTCATAAGGTGCATCTGTGTAATGATCATGCTGTTTAATCAGTTTCTTGATATGCCACACCTGTCAGGTGGATGGATTATCTTGGCATAGGCGAAATGCTCACTAACAGGGATGTTAACAAATTTGTGTTTAGAATTTGAGAGAAATAAGCTTTTTGTGCATACAGAACATTTCTGGGAACTTTTATTTAAGCTCATGAAACATGCAACCAACACTTTATGTGTTGCATTTATATATTTTTTTCAGTGTACATTTGATTGTTAAGGAACTACTACCACATATCACTTTAATTGGTATTGCGCTCTCACTAACAGGTGCAACAAATATAGCCACTTACAAGGCAAGCCCTAAAATATGTTAATGAGCCAGTGATTCTTTCTCCTCCCACAATAATTATCCACAATGCACAATAATGTACAGTATGCTGCAGTAAATATATAGCAAAACAGCAATAAAGTACTTTATTCTTTAATTGTATTGAAAATCAATTCAGCAATTGCTAATGGTGAATATTTAATTACATATTTCAGCATACGAACTGATATTTGGTGTTTTATATCACTTGCACTTTGGGCCTTAACAAAGGCTTCTAAACTGACATTGACTAAAGGGCAAAACATATCAAAAGGACAATCAACCATTTAAGGTCATATTTTTTCCAAAATGCATTACAAGTAGTTTTTTTCTTTCAATCAAATCAATAAAGTAAAACAAATTACATTAACAAAAACTAAATTCTAACACATTAATTCACCACACAAACCATAGCAATATTATGCTGTCTTTTCTTTTCACTGTTCATTTGTGTTTGGCAAATGGGGCAGGTGTTGGGTCTGTAGAGGGGAGGAAGAAGAACCTGAGGAGCAAGCAGACCCACAATGGAGCCCCAGAGGTCAATGGTGGTACTCTCCTGTGGCCTGCTTGCTTCTGGTGAAGATCTGGGGTCTCCTCCATGCCTCGTCTGGTGGTCTGGTGCTGGGACTGATGCTGGAAACCGGGTACTGGGTGCTGCGACTGGGACTGGTGCTGGATCTATAGAGGGGTGGAAGAACAACCTAAGGAGCAAGCTGACAAACAGGGGAGCCCTAGACCCGGAGGTCAACGATGGCACTCCCCAATGGTCCGCCTGCTCCGGGTGAAGGTTAGATGTATGGCAGATGGTTTCCTCCCAGCTGACGGAGCCACCTCCATCCCTCTGGAAGGTGACCCCCAGCAGCTTGATGGTCTCTGTTTTAACAGGGAAAGAGGTGATGACAGTCTCATGCCTGTGACAGGAACAGTTCACTCTTATTCCTGTTGATGAGGGCACCAGAGGCTGCACAGTAGTCATCCACCACCTTTGTTGCCGTGGTGATGGAGCGACTATCTGTGCCGACTCTGATGATGCATTCCATGTACGCCACCACTTTGAGCATCTCCCCCTGGGCCCCTGGCATCTGGTAGCCAGGGATTTCAGGTGTTGACCTGATCTTCTGGATGAAAGGCTCTAGGTAGATGACGTACAGCAGAGGGCTAAGGGGCAACCTTGGCGAACGCCGGATCTGATGGGGAATGGGTCTGTGAGGGTGCTGTTTACCAGAACTCTGCTCGTGATTTTCTGGTAGCAGAGTTCGGGACAGTGGATGAGATGTTGGGGAAAGTCATCTTGGTTAGCACACTCTGCAGGAAGCCATGGCTAACCCTGTCCAAAGCTTTTTCCTGGTCTAGGCTGAGAAAGTCCAAAGGGGACCTCTGCTCCTGGGAGAGCAGGATAAGATGTCTCACCAGGAGCAGGTTGTCATTGATGGACCTACCGGGGATGGTGCAGGTCTGGTCTGGGGCTATTACTGAGGGGAGGTGTGTCTGGTTGCATTTGGTGAGGGCCTTGGTCATAATTTTGTAGTCAACGGAGAGGAGGTTGATGAGGCACCAATTCCAGAGGTCCTTGTGGTCCCCTTTCTTGGGGATGAGAGAGCCCGTACTCTGGTGCTTTTTGTTTGTTCAGGGAGCGCACAGCCCGGGTGAGATCCTCTTCCCTTTGGTCGGGTTCTCTCTCTCGCCACTTTCTCGGTGCCTCTGTCTAGACCATCTAGGAGGGTGGCCATAAGAGCCTTGTCGGTAGGCTTGGTGTCATACAGCCTACCATAACCCCCCCAGGAAGTCGTCGCTGTTGGTCACAGAACCCCCTTGGTTGTTGTACAGGGACAGGATGGTTTTTGCTTTGACTGTGCCCTGCGTAAGAAGAGGCGGGTGCATTGCTCCTCCTCCTCCAGACTTCTGTTCTTCCCGACAGAGTTTGGAAAGGTGTTCTTTTGTTTCGGCCAGCTCTCAGGCCACATCCCACCCCTTTAGCTGTAAGAGACTAAGATGTTGGAGGGCCTTGTTGTGGTGTTGAAAACTGTACCTCTTTTCCCTACCTTTCCTCCGCCCTATTCCCCCGATGTAGCCCGCGGTCCTGGCCTTGACCATTTCCCACCACTCTATCGGGGAATCAAATAGCTCTTTCAAGGTTCTCCACTCCAGGTAGCATCTCGAGAAGGAGAGCTTGACTGCTGGTTCCTGAAGAACAAATCTATTCATCCTCCAGCACCCCCTACCTACTCTTACTAAGCCTTCCCAAACCAAGGACACGGTCAGCATCCTGTGGTCTGAGAACTGCACCTCACGGCTTGTCCGGGAGCAGCAAATCTCAAGGTCTAAGACTAGGATTTCACCTGCTCTCGACAACCTTGCTGGACTTCAGTTGGAGGTAGGCGTTGGTCACCAATATGCCAACCCTGTCTGTCTTGGTGGTGTGGATCCTGACCAGAGAGAGACCCCCCGGGTCCACTCCTCCTCCAGGAGAGTGTCCATCTCCTTGTTTGGATGCCACACTCCTGGAGGAGGTAGATGTCTGCCAGGTTATTGGAGAGGTGTCGCAGGACAGTCTGTTATCTTTCTGGGAACCAGATTCTTCTGGTGTTGAGGGTGGACATTGTCAGGGTCCCGTTGGGTAATAAAGAGGGTCCAGGTCCGGTGTTGGCCATGTCATTGCAGATTTGGATGAGGGCTTCTAGCGGATCATTGGTGCTGGATGGTGGCCCTTCCCCTTGACTGCTCATGGGTCTTGACGTACCTCCGCACTGACTGCCCAGTTAGCCAATCCTCAGTCGTTTTTGTAAGTGCTATACATGTTGAATGCCCTTCCCTATAAGTGTGCGGAAAGTCTGTTGTTAATTTGTTTACTGTGAAATAGCATTGTATCTGGTCAAACACAATTTTTTCCAAAAGTTTACTAAGGGTTGGCATAAGGCTGATTAGTCAGCTGTTTGAGCCAGTAAGGGGTGCTTTGCTATTCTTGGGTAGCGGAATAAATTTTGCTTCTCTCCAGACCTGAGGGCATACACTTTCCTATAGGCTTAGATTGATTGGCAAATAAGAGTGGCAATATAGTCCGCTATCATCCTCAGTAATTTTCCATTCAAGCTGTCAGACCCAGGTGGCTTGTCATTGTTGATAGACAACAATACTTTTTTCACCTCTTCCACATTCACTTAAGGAATTCAAAATTAGAATGCTTGTCTTTCATAATTTGGTCAGTTATGCATGGATGTGCAGGTTCAGAATTTGTTGTTGGCATGTCATGCCTAAGTTTGCTAATCTTGCCAATGAAAAAATAATAAAAGTAGTTGGCAATATCAGTGGATTTTGTGATGAATGAGCCATCTGATTCAATGAATGATGGAGCCGAGTTCGCTTTTTTGCCCAACAATTAAGGTGCTCCAAAGCTTTTAACTATTATCCTTTATATAATTTATCTTTGTTTCATAGTACAGTTTCTTCTTATTTTTGTTCAGTTTAGTCACATGATTTCTCAATTTACAGTACGTTTGCCAATCGGCTGGCAGCCAAATTGATTTGCCATTCCTTTCGCCTCATCCCTTTCAACCATACAACTTTTTCAATTCCTCATCAATCCACCGGGATTTAACAGTTTTTACAGTCATTTTCTTAATGGGTGCATGCTCATTAGTAACTGGAATTAGCAATTTCATAAATACATCAAGTGCAGCGTCTGGTTGCTCCTCATTACACATCACAGACAGCAATATATTCTTTATCTTCAACATAGGAATCACTACAAAACCTATTGTATGACCTTTTATACGCTATATTAGGCCCAGCCTTTGGAACTTTGGTTTTATTAGATATGGATACTATATTATGATCACTACATCCGATGGATGTGGATACTGCTTTAAAGCAGATTTCTGCAGCATTAGTAAAGATGGGATCAATACATGTGGATGGTTTCATAATCAGTACAACCTTAAAAAAAGTATTTTACACACATCATATGTATCCATTAAAATCAATATAATAATTGGAATGCATGATTTGTAACCAGTACTTGAAAACGTGAATAAAACAGTAAATAAATAAATAATTACCACAAAATAATGCTGATAACTATTTATTGATGCAAGTGGCGCGTGCAGGCAGTCAATCATGTAAACTTTGACACTCACTTGGAGTCATTCAGTGTTGTTTATTCATGTAGCTAGTGAGCTAAGCATTAGCAATGTCTTTCAAAAAGAGACAGCTCACAAATTCGGAAATACTGGATATTTTTGTAAATTCTGTCACTGAGTCTGAGTATGAAGGTGAGGAATCAGATTCTGAAAGTGCAGTGAGGAGCTGCCCCCCCCAACCTTCTGGCCATTGAGATCCCTGAATCTGAGGACCTCTTGCCCACCAACAAAGTCCCAGCCCTCTGAAGATATTGGTGGTTAATAAAACTCATAGAATAAAAAGAGAAGTTTTACATCTCCCTAAGTCTGAGGGTGGTTTTAACCTCCCTGACTTGGAATTGTATCAACTTGCCACCCAAGGCTTTTACTTGAGACATATTGTTAAATGCACTAAAGAGGAATAATGGGTACATCTTGAAGATGCACATGCTCACCCCCAGAATCATTTCACGTGTCTATTTTCAAAGGATAAAGCTAAGAACATTAACAACTTCATAGTTAAGAACAATATGTAAGAAAATGAAACGGATTCTACAAGAACCAATATCACTCCCAAAAAACACAACCCTATGGAACAATCCTTGGATAGCTTTTCAGAAAATTGGTCCACATGGAAAACTAGAGGCATAGAAACCATAAATGACTTATTAATAGGAAATACATTTATTTCCATGACAGAATTAAAAAGCAATTTTGGACTGACCAATGTAGATATTTTCAAATACATGCAATTTAAAAGTTTAATATGATGAAATTTCGATTTGAAATCTTTTGGACATCAGAGCAATCTTGAGCGAATTCTATTTGAGTCAGAAAGCTATATTGATACAGTATATGATAGGTAAGACATACAAAACCTTGCAGAGAGCCTATCCAACTGACAACCTCTTAGAAAAAAAATATAAACTATTGGAACCAAGACTTAAAAATAGCTGATATTGGCACAAGGTGAAGGTAATGTTGGAACATAACTAATGAAATTACAGGTAACAAAAATGTGTGCTTAATCCAGCATAAACGAATGTATAGAATGTATTATACAAGAGACAAAATTCAGAAATTCTACAGCACAATGACAGAGTCATGTCTTAAGTGTAAAACTAACAATGTCTCTGTCACGCCCTGGCTCTGGGGTCTCTTATATGTTGAGCCAGGGTGTGTAGGGTCTATGTTTTGTGTTCTATGTTCAGTTTCTAGTTCATGTGTTTTCTAGGTTGGCCGGGGTGGTTCACAATCAGAGGCAACAAGAATCAGCTGTTGCTTGTTGTCTCTGATTGGGAACCATACTTAGGCAGCCTGTTGTGCTCTTGTGTTTTGTGGGATCTTGTTCCGTTAAGGTTTGTGTTTATGACCGAGGACTTCACGTATCGTTTTTGTTGTTTTGTGTTATATTGAAAGTACCTATTAAAGTATGTACGCATATCACGCTGCGCCTTGGTCCGATCATTATGACGACCAGGACAGAAGATCCCACCAAAACAGGACCAAGCAGCGTGTCCAGGAGCAAACGCCGGAGGTAACGTTAGTGGATGTCCTCCTCGGTTGGGGGCAGATCACGGAGGAGGAGGCCGTCCGTTACCGGAGGGCGATGAAGGGGTAGACCCAGGCAGGAGAGGAGAAGCGGCGCCAACCGGGCCGTCGTCGGACAGGCGAGAGGCACCCCCAATAAATTTATTGGGGGGGGGCACACGGCATGGACAACGGGGCTGCTGGAGGCAGATAAAGGGCGAGTTTGTGGACGAGGAGAGAAGGCCACCAGGTTACGGGGGCCATTGGTCAGTAGAGGGAAGGAGAGTGTAGAGGCACGGCGAGAGGTACTGAGGTGTGATACCAGTCCGGTCCGGCCCGTTCGTGATCCCCACACAAGGCCAGTGGTGTGTGTTCCCAGTACGGTCCGGCCTGTTCCTGTCCCTCGCACCAAGCCTGTGATGCGCGTCGCCAGCCCGGCCCGGCATGTTCCTGCCCCTCGCACCAAGCCTGTGGTGCGCGTCGCCAGCCCGGCCCGGCCTGTTCCTGCCCCTCGCACCAAGCCAGTGGTGCGCGTCGCCAGCCCGGCCTGGCCTGTTCCTGCCCCTCGCACCAAGCCAATGGTGCGCGTCGCCAGCCCGGACCGGCCTGTTCCTGCCCCTCGCACCAAGACTGTGGTGCGCGTCGCCAGCCCGGCCCGGCCTGTTCCTGCTCCCCGCACCAAGCCTGTGGTGCGCGTCGCCAGCTCGGCCCGGCCTGTTCCTGCCCCTCGCACCAAGCCAATGATGCGCGTCGCCAGCCCGGCCCGGCCTGTTCCTGCCCCTCGCACCAAGCCAATGGTGCTCGTCGCCAGCCCGGCCCGGCCTGTTCCTGCTCCCCGCACCAAGCCTGTGGTGCGCGTCGCCAGCCCGGCCCGGCCTGTTCCTGCCCCTCGTACCAAGCCAATGGTGCGCGTCGTCAGCCCAGTCCGGCCTGTTCCTGCTCCCCGCACCAAGCCAGGGGTACGCTTCGTCAGCCCGGTCCGGCCCGTCCCTGCTCCCCGCACCAAGCCAATGGTGCGTGTCGTCAGCCCGGTCCGGCCCATTCCTGCTCTCCGCACCAAGCATATGGTGCGCGTCGTCAGTCCGGCACAGCCCGTGCCTGTTTCACCGGTGCCTGGTCAGGTACTGGTCAGCTGCTCCACACCGGAGCCTAAGCAATCCGCTCCACCGATGTCCATTCCAGCTCCAGCCAGTGGGGCCAGACCAGACCAGGGGCGCTACGGGGGGGTTGTTAGAGGGTGGTGGTCACGCCCAGAGCCGGATCCGCCTCCGAGGAGGAATGCCCACCCGGCCCCTCCCCTGTTGGGTTTATGTTGGCGCGGTCGCAGTCCGCGCCTTTGGGGGGGGGTACTGTCACGCCCTGGCTCTGGGGACTCTTATATGTTGAGCCAGGGTGTGTAGGGTCTATGTTTTGTGTTCTATGTTCAGTTTCTAGTTCATGTGTTTTCTAGGTTGGCCGGGGTGTTTCTCAATCAGAGGCAACGAGAATCAGCTGTTGCTTGTTGTCTCTGATTGGGAACCATACTTAGGCAGCCTGTTGTGCTCTTGTGTTTTGTGGGATCTTGTTCCGTTAAGGTTTGTGTTTATGACCGAGGACTTCACGTATCGTTTTTGTTGTTTTGTGTTATATTGAAAGTACCTATTAAAGTATGTACGCATATCACGCTGCGCCTTGGTCCACTTTTCATGACGATTGTGACAGTCTCAATAATCCATGCCTTCTGGAAATGCTGTAAATCTTAAAGTTATGGGCGGAGTTAGAAAATTGGCTATCAGAAGTATTGCAATATAGATGTACTTTTAATCTGTCTGTATATATATTCCAAGACATGTCATATGAGGGAGCAGTGAGATACTCGATGGGTTTGACTATTCTCTTCTCATCAATTGTCTGGAAAAAACATGTACTTAAAAACTGCAAGATCAACCAATCCTCCATCGTTAAGACAATGGAAAAATCATATGCTTCATTTTCTGAATATTGAAAGAGTGTGAGTGACGGAGAAGAACAAAATGGTGCAATTTGAGGACATGTGGCGGAGAGTAGTGCAGGCACTTGAGATAGGGGTGAGAACAGGTGGATCTGGGAAGGAGTGATGTTGTTGATGTTTGTGTGTGTCTGTATGTTGTATTTTGTATGTGTATGTTTTGTATTGTTAGAATTGTTTTATTTATACAATGTATTACTTTTTTTTATATGAAGACGCTGGTGGTGATGGAGGTAGACCAACAGTGGGTGAAGTACAGGAAGCCTGCGGTAGCTGGAAGGCCACCAGCCATTTCCCCCCTCTTGGCCATGCTGTTGGCTTTGTTGAGTCCCAGTCTGGAGTGCAAAGCCCCTTGCCATCTCCATTTGAGGCAGAGTGCTTCAAGCTGTTTTTGACACCAATCGCTATGCCTTGGAGACCAATCGCTATGCCTTGGAGCTACAGGAGAAGAGAGAGAGCCAGGAGTGAGGGGGAAGCTTGCTAAATGGGTGACAACAATTAGTGAAATGCTTAACTTCTTTCTCATAGGAATAGTGAAGCACTCCCTAAGGGAATACTGGAGAATGGATCCTACAATGCATTCGGAAAGTATTCAGACCCCTTCACTTTTTCCACATTTTGTTACGTTACAGCCTTATTCTAAAATGTATTAAATTGTTTTTTTCCCTCATCAATCTACACACAATACCCCATAATGGCAAAGCAAAAACAGGTTTTTAGACATTTTTGCAAATTTCTTGGGTATGATGCTACAAGCTTGGCTCACCTGTATTTGGGGAGTTTTTCCCATTCTTCTCTGCAGATCCTCTCAAGCTCTGTCAGGTTGGATGGGGAGCTATTTTCAGGTCTTTCCAGAGATGTTCGATCCGGTTCAAGTCTGGGCTCTGGCTGGGCCACTCAAGGACATTCAGAGAGTTGTCCCGAAGCCACTCCTGCGTTGTGTTGGCTGTGTGCTTAGGGTCATTGTCCTGTTGGAAGGTGAACCTTCGCCCCAGTCTGAGGTCCTGAGCGTTCTGGAGCAGGTTTTCATCAAGGATCTCTCTGTACTTTGCTCCGGTCATCTTTCACTCGATTCTGACTAGTCTCCCAGTCCCTGCCGCTGAAAAACATCCCCACAGCATGATGCCAGGTGATGAGCGGTGCCTGGTTTCCTCCAGACATGACGCTTGGGATTCAGGCAAAAGAGATCAATCTTGGTTTTATCAGACCAGAGAATCTTGTTTCTCATGGTCTGAGAGTCCTGTAGATGCCTTTTGGTAAACGCCAAGCAGGGTTTCATGTGTCTTTTACTGAGGAGTGGCTTCCATCTGGCCACTCTACCATAAAGGCCTGATTGGTGGAGTGCTGCAGAGATGGTTGTCCTTCTGGAAGGTTCTCCCATCTCCACAGAGGAACTCTGGAGCTCTGTCAGAGTGACCATCGGGTTCTTGGTCTCCTCCCTGAATAAGCCGTTCTCTACCGATTGCTCAGTTCTAGGAAGAGTCTTGGTTGTTCCAATCTTCTTCCATTTAAGAATGATGGAGGCCACTGAGTTCTTGGCGACCTTCAATGCTGCAGAAATGTTTTGGTACCCTTCCCCAGATCTGTGCCTCAACACAATCCTGTCTCGGAGCTCTACGGACAATTCCTTCAACCTCATGGTTTGGTTTTTGCTCTGACATACACTGTCAGGTGTGTGCCTTTCCAAATCATGTCCAATGAATTGAGTTTACCACAGGTGGACTCCAATCAAGTTGTAGAAACATCTCAAGGAACATGAATGGAAACAGGATGCACCTGAGCTCAATTTCAAGTCTCATAGCAAAGGGTCTGAATACTTATGTAAATAAGGTGGCTATAACTGTAACATACATATTTGTATGTTTAGTGTTAGAGAAAATGTGCATATTTTCAAAATGTCTGCCCCCATCGCTGTGAACGTCTCACAGAGCTCTGGCTTTCTGAACAAGTAAGGAACTTGCCTTTCGTCTCAGATTAATCTTGTCCGTCTATGACAAACATAAAGTGTTTTTTGTTTAAATGTATGAATTATTTTAGATTAATGGCTATAAATTGTGTTTGTGCTACAGTGATGAAACCACACTGCGCTACGATGTAAGGATTCCGGGCATATACGTTGTTAGAGGCTGTGATGTAGAGTACAACCAGGAGTTGATGGACAGTCGGAAAAGCGAATGAAATGGTAGGAGGGACATCCCAGCTTCAAGTGGTTTCAGACTCCACATCCTGTGTCACACAGGCTCAAATAATATACTACTGTGTTCGTGGGAAATATTTAGATCTACATTGTCCACTGATCGATATATAAGGGAAAATGTCGGTCGGAAACCAGTACCAGAAACACACAGGTCCCCTAAACAGGGGACTTTACATATTAAGATGAGGGAGGACGATTATTTTTTTTATGAGCATGGCCTTGGTTTTATTACAGCATATTGGATGAATGTCATTCATATTCCATTCACCCAGCTCAATGTAACATCAATAGGTTTAGGCTAATACAGTGGTCACCTGTCAAGATCACGTTCTGAGTCAAAATGCAAGCCGAGATATACCGCTCAGATTTTTTTTTTAACATGACTCAGAAGCCTCTATACAATACCTTATCACTGCATATTGGCTAAGCTTGAATTTCCCTGCCAATGTTGTTCTTCTCAGACCATTTTGAAATTATATTGAAACATTTTAGGTATATGATCACATTGGTAATAGATAATTTGTTGTATTACTTTTGAGGCACAGCTGGGTAAGCATAATAATTACTTTTTGTTTTACTGGGCTGATGGCCTGCATCTGATGGTCAGTCTGAGAGGAGTGAGGGAGCAGCAGTGAGGCTGCCTCTCACCCGACTAACCGTCCCTCCTCTTTCCCTCCCTCCGCTGAGAAAAGGGGACACAGTTTTCCAGCTGATGGCAAAACTCACGTCGCACTGCATTATTTCTGCCTCATGCACCATTTCATGTTGTTACTCCTATGACCAGAGAAGGTGACATATTCCTCTGTATTAAAAAAGACACAAGCCGCTAGTAATAACAACGCAAGCTTATCAAAACACTTTGCTATACTCATTCATTGCATCTGCATTGCTGGTTGTACTCTGAGTGGAAGTAGGGAGAACACACATTTTATGGCTTATAAAAGTGTTGAACAGAGTGTAGACAGCGCTGAATAACAACTTAAACATGGACTTACTCATAAAAACAGCAGCCGTTTGCTGTAATTGTTTTGTCTCTCTCTAGTCATGGTTTTTAAAGTTTTTAAATCTCACAGCATCAACTTTGCTGTGCATTCTAGGCTTCCTTTTACAGTCTGATCTATCTGATTGGCCAGCGGTAGGCCTATAGGTGCACTTGATTTGAGTTCTACCTTCAGACACATGAAATGGTTCAAAATGGGAACACTTTTGCCTTCCCAGCGCTTGGGCTGCTGAATCAAGTGCACCTACTGCCAACAGTGCGAAATGAAGAATAAATAAAATAAAGGAACGCAAGGGTTTATCGTTGTTGTTTGGGATTGTTGACTAGGAATGCCTTGGAGATCAACCAGTTGTTTGGGATCGACCGGGTTGGTGACCACTGGGCTACTATATGATATTCACATTTTCCCTTTATCTATCATGAGGTTGCTACATCCTAGCCTACGAATGAATGTTTGCAACGTAGGTGCACGGGTCGTATTTGTTTTTAGAGTAATCAAGGTGACAGACAATGAGACATTCAATACTGCCTTGCACACTCTTGCCTGCATCTAGCTGATCTAGGGTTTATTCATTAGTCCAAAACAGTTGCAAACAAGTTCCTATTGGACAAATCCAGGTATGTTTATTCCCGTTTCGTTCCGTTTGCTTCCGTATAAGAAATGTTTTTCAACTGAAGTGACGGAATGAATACAGCCCTGGTCACCCACAAACACAGTTCACTTTCATAGCAGCCACGTACAAACAGCATGATCAATTTTCTCATTGTATAACTCCTTCTCTCATCTACACGCTCTCGCCTTCCACCTTTTCCCTTCGCTTCTGGACTTCAGTACACAACACAACAGCTGTCTGTTACCAGGTGTAAAAACCTTCCCAAGCCAAACCTTCATACCATAACCTCTAACCACTACACACAGCCTACATCGTTGTCACCATATTAGCTAACGTCATAGTCGCTACTAGAAGTAATGCATTAGTAAACCCACTACAATCATGCAGTACAGTGTACAGCAAGCAGTTTAGCAGTTAAGCCAGCGGGCCCCGGTGGCAATAAATTAATACAACCAAAAAAGTATCTTGACTTGGAAGAGTTCCAGTGCTGGATAGTAATAGCCAGCTAGCTAACATAGCTTCCGTCTCTGTTTGAGCCAGGTGTTTGAGTAGGCTAAACTAGGTAGCTGCATTCACTAGCTAAGTAAGTGAAAGTGAAAAAATACAGCTAAATATAGCCCTCTCTCACCCTCTCTCTCTGTCTCTTGCTTCTCCTTCATTTTTGAATAAATTAATTTGTTCAAAACTGTTCAACTATTGACTTTCTCTTTATGCCAACTGCTCACCACATTTTATGCGCTGCAGTATTAGCTAACTGTAGTTTATGCTTTCAGTTCTAGATTCATTATCTGATCCTTTGATTGGGTGGACAACATGTCAGTTCATACAGCAAGAGCTCTGATTAGGTTGGAGGACGTCGTCCGGAAGTTGTCATAATTACTGTGTAAGTCTATGGAAGGGGGTGAGAACCATGAGCCTCCTAGGTTTTGTATTGAGGTCAATGTACCCAGAGGAGGATGGAAACTAGCTTTCCTCGGCTACACTATGGTGCTACCCCAGAGAGTACTGTTTTTATCTTTATGAAATTCACTGAGGAGGATGGTCCTCCCCTTCCTCCTCTGATGAGCCTCCACTGATTGACAAGTCACTGATGTTATGGAAGGGTAGGCTGGTGTTCCATCAATACATTCCCTCCAAAAGGTACAGGTTTGGGGTTGAGTTCTTTGTTACAGTATGTGCGATGTGAAGACAGGATTTGTCCAGGACAATATAGTCTACACAGGGTCCATCACTGACATCCAACATTATGAGGGGTGTCCGGGTCCATGGTGATGACCATGCTGGCTCCTCATCTTGGGAAGGGCCACATTTTGTATGTGGACAATTGGTACAGCAGTCCCACACTCTTCCAGCATCTGCCTTCCAACATCACAGCAGCCTGTGGCACAGTCTGGTTCAACAGGAAGGGGATGCCGGCATTCGGAAGCAGGAAGGTGCAGAGGGGGAGGTGTTCAAGAACGGCTAACAGTAAAGTGGCATGACAAACGAGACATCCATGTTCTCTCCACTGTCCATACAGCAACCGCTTCAGCCATAGGGAAGGTGGACCACCTGATGGAAGAGAGAAAGATCAAACCAGACTGTGTTCTTGACTGTAGCCTCAAAATGGGGGCAGTGGATAAGGCGGACATAATAAACAGCTTTGTGGAATGTGCTCGAAAAACTACCAAGTAGTATAAGAATGTATTTTTCCATCTGATCGAAACTGATGTCCTCAATGGTCATGTAGTTCGCCACCGGCTAACAGGTGAGATGATTACTGAACAAGGTTTTTCTGAAATTGGACATATAGTTCACATACAGTTCCACACTCCTCGGCGTCCATCCACTGGGGGTCGTCCTGCAGAAGACAATCCCTACACCTCACTGCCCTGCATTTTCCCTCTGAAGTCCCTCAAACTGCTGCTGAAGGCAGTCGCACAAAGAGGCACTGCAAAGTCTGCCTGTCCACCACCAGGAGAAGGAAGCAGAGGAGGTTGACAATGTATGTGTTTAGCTTGTGACACACCACTGTGTGTTGCGTAACGCTTTGTGGAGCACCATACGCTCAAGCACTATTGAGCACATCTGCAGCAATTACTGACTGACTAACTGACTTGACAGGTGACCTGCCATGGTGGGGGTGGGAATGCAGTTTTTGTTGTTCAATCACTATATGATTATTGAAATATAGGTTATGCATATTTATAAGTTGTCAGTATTTTCTTGCCATTTTTGTTTCTCTAGTAAAACTAGTTTTGTTGTTCAACCAGTACTACTACTTCAATAAAATAAACAACCATTACATACAGTCCAATGTCTTTTCTTGCTGTTTTTTTCCTCCAGTGTACGTTCAAACAGTATGTTGCTAGCATACAAAAGCTGGCCTCAATTTTCAGCAAGAAAGATGACCATTTCCAGTTATGATGTTTGCAAATAATGTTCAATACTGTTTGTGTGTGTGGTTTCTGAAAGTACAGAATAAAGAGGAATTATTAATAATTAGAATACAATATCAGGATATAGCAATAAAACAATATTACAATGAACTAACAGAATAACACCAGTATAAAAATAATAAGTTGCATTGACAACATCACAATTATGAATGATAAACATACAACAGTAACTGAAGAGCTCCACAATGGCTACAGAAGGGAGCGGAGCAGAGCAGAGCTATGTTAAACATGCCAAGTTAATACACAGGCCATGGTCATGATAAGGCCAAGGCAGCTTCAAAAGATACAACACAAGCTAACACTTATCTGGCGCCATTAGCATTGATTTACAGAGCTAATAGAAGAATGTAGCTAGCTACATGAGCACAATTGAGTAAAAAACCATAAAGGTTTTGAAATTAGTAGTGTCCGCGTTAAACAGGAATACACACAGAATACATTATGCTCCATACATAGCTACATATGGTGTGCTACAGCAGAAACAATAACATGATATACAGAAATTATTATAATGTAATAAGGCACTTACTTTGATAGGAACGCACACATGTCCAAACTAATTATTAGTAAGGAAAACAACAATGAAGGCAATGCGGTGCCAGACGGAAAATGCACAAGGGGGAAAAAGTTCGGGTAGGTTCTGTTCTGACTGGAGATGTGCAAATGTCTGAATACTTTACCTGGAGAAACACTGGTGGGAGTGCTTGGGCTCTCATGGAAGAGAGAAGTTTGTCCGGCTCATCTACAGTTGAAGTCGGAAGTTTACATACACTTAGGTTGGAGTCATTAAAACTTGTTTTTCAACCACTCCACAAATTGCTTGTTAACAAAACTATAGTTTTGTCAAGTCGGTTAGGACATCTACTTTGTGCATGACACAAGTCATTTTACCAACAATTGTTTACTGACAGATTATTTCACTTAAATTCACTGTATCAAAATTCCAGTGGGTCAAAGTTTACATACACTAAGTTGACTGTGCATTTAAACAGCTTGTAAAATTCCAGAAAATGATGTCATGGCTTTAGAAGCTTCTGATAAGGCTAATTGATATCATTTTGTGGATGTATATCAAGGCCTACTTTCAAACTCAGTGCCACTTTGCTTGACATCATGGGAAAATCAAAATAAATCAGCCAAGACCTCAGAGAAAAAATTTTAGACCTCCACAAGTCTGGTTCATCCTTGGGAGCAATTTCCAAACACCTGAAGGTACCACGTTCATCTGTAGAAACAATAGTACGCAAGTATAAACACCATGGGACCATGCAGCCATCATTCCGCTCAGGAAGGAGACGTGTTCTGTCTCCTAGAGATGAACGTACTTTGGTGCGAAAAGTGCAAATCAATCCCAGAACAACAGCAAAGGACCCTGTGAAGATGCTGGAGGAAAAAGGTACAAAGTAGCTATATCCACAGTAAAACGAGTCCTATATCGACATAACCTGAAAGGCCGCTAAGCAAGGAAGAAGCCCCTGCTCCAAAACCACCATAAAAAAGCCAGACTACGGTTTGCAACTGCACATGGGGACAAAGATCGTAATTGGTCTGATGAAACAAAAATTGAAATGTTTGGCCATAATGACCATTGTTATGTTTGGAGGAAAAAGGTGGGGCTTGTAAGCCGAAGAACACCATTCCAACCGTGAAGCACGGGGGTGGCAGCATAATGCTGTGGGTGTGGTTTGCTGCAGGAGGGACTGGTGGACTTCACAAAATAGATGGCATCATGAGGAGGAAGATTATGTGGATATATTGAAGCAACAACTCAAGCCATCAGTCAGGAAGTTAAAGCTTGGTCGCAAATGGGTCTTCCAAATGGATTATGACCCCAAGCATTCTTCCAAAGTTGTGGCAAAATGGCTTAATGACAACAAAGTCAAGGTATTGGAGTGGCCGTCACAAAGCACTGACCTCAATCCTATAGAACATTTGTGGGCAGAACTGAAAAAGCATGTGCGAGCAAGGAGGCCTACAAACCTGATTCAGTTACACCAGCTCTGTCAGGAGGAATGGGACAAAATTCACCCAACTTATTTTGGGAAGCTTGTGGAAGGCTACCCGAAACGTTTGACCCAAGTTAAACAATTTAAAGGCAATGCTACTAAATACTAATTGAATGTATGTAAATTCTGACCCACTGGGAATGTGATGAAATAAATTAAAGCTGAAATAAATCATTCTCTCTACTATTATTCTGACATTTCACATTGTTCAAATAAAGTGGTGATGCTAACTGACCTAAGACAGGGAATTTTTACTAGGATGAAATGTCAGGAATTGTGAAAAACTGAGTTTAAATGTATTTGCCTAAGGTGTAATTAAACTTCCAACTTCAACTGTAGATAATCCTCACCTTCATTAGCATAGCCTGCCTCAAAAGTTAATTGTCTGCCTCTAGGCTACTTCTATGTGAAGTAATGAGTAATGTTTGAAAATAAAACTGTTGTTTGAAAATAATTAGAAATTGACAAGTTGAAACATAGCCTATAGATAATTAGCAGGCAGCGCGGGTTAACTGTCTTGATGCGTAACAATAAATTTTGGAACATGAGCGCATTCTGACATCAAGCACACAAAAAACTCACACTGGGTGGAAAGGTTTAACCGGTCCCAACCGGAGTGGGCGGAGTCCAACACCTCCCCAGCTCCATCACGCTGGGGAACAACAGGGGTTCTGTCCACTACTACGGCATGCCCAAACTGTGCAGAAACTGAGGCCAACTGGGCCATCTGGCCGCAGTCTGCACGGCGATCCTTTGCAAGACCTGTAAAGACAACCATCCCACTTTGGACTCTACCTCCACACGACCCTGCAACCTGTGCGGGAAAGGGGGGCACTTCTTCAGAACCAGCCCCAGTTCTTATGCCGGCAGGGCAAGGGCCAACGCCACTGACCCGAACACCACTAACCCAAATCCCAACCCAAACCCCACCAACCCCCCACCCCCTCTACCAGACAACAACAAAGACCCAGGCCCAGAAAATAAGAGCAGTTTTTATTTGGATAAAGGAGAATGATTATCATATGTATTGTCTTCAGGAACCTCACTCAATATCTTCTGACGAGGTGGTCTGGGAAAAATAATGGGATGGTAAAATATTTTTCAGTCATGGGTTAAGAAATTCAAAAGGTGTAGTGATCGTACGCAAAAATAATTTGGATCATGAGGAACAATCAGTTAAAATAGATCCTCAAGGATGATGGATTGCCTTGAATATACTACTTGATGACAAACAGTTATGGTTCATAAAACTTCTTTGAAAATATTTACAAGAATCGAATTAGTCACCAAAATGTAAATAACTATTATAATAGTAGGTGATTACAACACAGTATTAAGTACATCAATAGACTACAAAGGCAATCATACTACCAATTATCACGAATATTATGGACACGTTGGAACTGTAAGATATTTGGAGGCTTAAAAATCTGGACCTTGTAAAGATATACTAGCTAGTCGGATTGATTACTTTCTGGTATCCTTTTCTATGGTGCCAAAAGTGACAAAAGTATGGACTGAGGACTGAATGCTATCAGACCATCCGCTTATAGCCCTCCATGTAACTATGACAGACTTTCCACGAAATGTAATCCGAGTTTATTGACGGACAGTACATTTTTTACGAAAACGAAGGAAATAATTACAGATTTTATTCTTGCATAATGCAGGTTAATTCAAACTGTACTCTAGTGAGACAATGTTTTCTCCATCATTTGTAGTATGGGATGCCTTTAAGTGTGTCTTTAGAGGCCATTCAATTCCATTTTCATCCCAAAAACAAAAACAGATTCAGTCAAGAGAGAAAAGACTTAAAGCAGAAATAGAAAAACTAACATTGCACATCAATGGTGTTGATAAATGTTCTACAGAATTTCTGAATAGTTTAGACACAAAACAAAAGTAGTTTGAGGAACTTATTCAGGAAAGATTGGGTTTCATTTATCTAAAAAACTGAGCAAACTGGTTGGAGAATGGCGGAAAATACACTGTTTTTCTTTAACCTTTAACATAGAAATGTGACCAAAAAGAACCTACAGAAAATAGTTACATATGATGGCGAAAACATTGTCTCACCAGAGTACAGTTTGAATGAAGAAGCAAAATAAAATATTTTTTCCTTTCAAGTTCCTCCAACTTCACTTAATGAATAGTGTTGTGATATCCCTTTCACTAAAAATCAGGTTAAACTATCTGCAACACTGAAAAATTGTTGCGAAGGACAAATTACACAAGACGAGCTACAGTTGGGAATTGATTTCTTTCAGACTGGGAAAACCCCTGGCCTTGATGGGATTCCAATAGAAATATATCAAACGTTTTATGAATTATTGAAAGATCCACTACTAGCATGTTTTAATTATTCAAATATAAATGGTAAACTGTCTGACACACAAAAAACATGTTGATTACTCTCCTACTGAAGCAGGAGCTGGGGGGACATTACAAAGACCCACTTTCTAAAAGAATCGGAGGCCACTCACCCTTCAATGTTGCGATGCACAAATATTGGCAAAATGTATTGCTCATAGAATTTAAAAAGTCTTAGCGGATACAATTCATCACGATCAGACAGGATTCTTAAAAAATATATATATTGGAGTTAACAGACAATTATTAGAAATAATTGAAAATGTGAGAATGCAGGGAAACCAGTCATAAACTTTATAACAGATTTTGAGAAAGCCTTCAATAAAGTACGGCTAGAATATATTTAAAAGTGCATGGATTATTTCAATTTTGGAGAATCTCTTATAAGATGGATAAAAGTCATGTATAACACTCCTTTATGTAAAACTATAAATAATGATTATTTCTCTGAGAATGTTGAATTGTTAAGAGGTGTAAAACAGGGTTGTCCTCTTTCACCATACTTGTTTGTTATGGCGACTGTATTGTTAACTATAAAAATCAGATCCAGTGATACAATTAAGGGGTTAGAAATTAATGGATTAGAAACAAAGGTATCAATGTATGCCGATGTTTCAAGCTTTCTCTTGAGTCCACAATCTTCAACCCTGAACGGTCTTATTGAGGACCTGGATAATTTCTCCAGTTTTTCTGGATTAAAACCCAATTATGATAAGTGTACTATATTACGGTTGGGTCTCTAAAAGAGAATAACTTTAAATTGTTATGTGGTCTCCCAATAAAATGGGCGAATGGTGCAGTTGATGTGCTTGGTGCACACGTTCCTAAAAAGTTTAATGATCTTGCAAATATACATTTTGATAGAAAACTTAGCAAAATAGATAGGATCTTGAAACCATGGACAGAGAAACACATGTACATCTATGGGAAAATAAAACTGATTAATTCTCTAGTGATATCACAGTTTACATACTGTATCTATTCATGGCTCTATCGACTCCAAGATAATGTTTTTTCAAGTTATATGAGCAAAATATATTTCATTTTATTTGGAATGGAAAACCAGATAAAGTTAAACGTGTATATTTATATAATGAATATGAGTTTGGAGGGCTAAAACTATTAAATATCAAGGCATTAAACATCTCTCTTAAAGCTTCTATTATACCGAAACTATATCTAAGTCCAAACTGGTTTTCCAGTAGCTACTAAGAGAGGCAATTCCAATGTTTTTCAAAGGGGTCTTTTTGCTGTTATACAGATTAAAGCTATCAATTTCTGTTTGATTGACTATGGAACCCTGTTTAAAGTATCCTTATTTTTAAATGAAGCTATACAGAGTTGGCTACAATTCCAATTTTATCCTCCAGAAGAGGAAGAATATATATTACAGCAAATAATATGACTAAACTCCAATGTACTGATAGAGGGTAATGTATTAGAAATGTTATCATGTTTATGAATGACATTGTAAACAACGACTGTAGAATTATGTCATACAACCAATTAATCCAGGTTAATGGAGATGCATGCTCAATACAAAATTATAACCAACTCATCGCATGTCTGCCACAAAAATGGAAAAGGCAATTACTTAAAAGAGAAAGGAATGAATTAGTTTGTCTGCCACCAATACAAAATCATAAAAGGCTTAAAATGACTAATATACAGTGGGGAGAACAAGTATTTGATACACTGCCGATTTTGCAGGTTTTCCTACTTACAAAGCATGTAGAGGTCTGTAATTTTTTATCATAGGTACACTTCAACTGTGAGAGACGGAATCTAAAAAAATCCAGAAAATCACATTGTATGATTTTTAAATAATTAATTTGCATTTTATTGCATGACATAAGTATTTGATACATCAGAAAAGCAGAACTTAATATTTGGTACAGAAACCTTTGTTTGCAATTACAGAGATCATACGTTTCCTATAGGTCTTGACCAGGTTTGCACACACTGCAACAGGGATTTTGGCCCACTCCTCCATACAGACCTTCTCCAGATCCTTCAGGTTTCGGGGCTGTCGCTGGGCAATACGGACTTTCAGCTCCCTCCAAAGATTTTCTATTGGGTTCAGGTCTGGAGACTGGCTAGGCCACTACAGGACCTTGAGATGCTTCTTACGGAGCCACTCCTTAGTTGCCCTGGCTGTGTGTTTTGGGTCGTTGTCATGCTGGAAGACCCAGCCACGACCCATCTTCAATGCTCTCACTGAGGGAAGGAGGTTGTTGGCCAAGATCTCGCGATACATGGCCCCATCCATCCTCCCCTCAATACGGTGCAGTCGTCCTGTCCCCTTTGCAGAAAAGCATCCCCAAAGAATGATGTTTCCACCTCCATGCTTCACGATTGGGATGGTGTTCTTGGGGTTGTACTCGTCCTTTCCTCTTCCTCCAAACACGGCGAGTGGAGTTTAGATCAAAAAGCTCTATTTTTGTCTCATCAGACCACATGTCCTTCTCCCATTCCTCCTCTGGATCATCCAGATGGTCATTGGCAAACTTCAGACGGGCCTGGACATGCGCTGGCTTGAGCAGGGGGACCTTGCGTGCGCTGCAGGTTTTAATCCAGGACGGCTGTGGAAAAATATATTATTACACAGTCCTTATAAATCACTTATTCACTTACTAGAAACAATTTGAATATCAAACTCAAAAAAATTACACATAAATTTTCAAACTTCCATAAAATTTGCTAATTTTGACAAAAGTCATTTGTTAAGAACCAGGAAGATAACGTTGTCAAGGTCACACACCCACACATGTGATATCATTGGAAAGCCAAGAATTTCCTCTCAAATGGACAACAGGACATAATACTGTGGCTTGTATGGCCTAAGATAAACGGACCAAGAACTGATGTCCACTAGAGGACAAAAATGAATTGCTGGGTCTCAGGAGGATATAATGTAGCTCTTAAGCTTTGTGTGTGACGCGATGTTGTTATTCTCTGAACAAATGACGGGAAGAACTTTGAGAGTTCATAACATTCAAATCAAATTAAAATCAAATCAAATTATATTTGCCACAAGCGCCGAATACAACAGGTGTAGACCTTACAGTGAAACGCTTACTTACAAGCCCTTAACCAACAATGTAGTTTTAAGAAAAATGAGTGTTCAGTAAAAAATAGATAAGTAAAAAATAACAAAACGTTTCCATTTTGAATCAGGGTTAGGGTCATTTCTACAAATTAAATTCCAGTTCAATACATACATTCCATCAATTGAATTCAACATTTCAGAAGGGTTGGGGTCAATTCCACAAATTCAGTTCCAATGCAATTATCTCTCCCTATAAATTCCATCAATTCAGTGAAAAATTCCATAGCAGTTCTTCAACTCACAGTCAATTCAACTAATCTCGAATCCCAATTCAATTCAAAACTACAAATTCCAAATTCAATATTCTACCACAACAATTAACTTAATTAAATTAATCTGAAATTCCAAATGTAAATTAATTCAAAACTACAGTTCCTAATTGAATAATCTGCCACAACAATTCACTCCATTCAATTAATCTGAAATTATCAAATTCCCTGAATTTAAATTCTTTCACTTCTTTTAACTCAAGCTGAACTCAACCCAACTACTTTAATTCATGGCAGATTCCAAAGACAACCTTAAATCCTAAAAGGGAATATTCCTGGTAAACCTAGAAATATTCACTGAATTCTGAAAACTTTCAGGAATTTTTCAGAATTAGCTTAACATGTAAAATATATACAATACGATGCTTTTCAAATGAAAACATACAATCAAAAAGATGTAAAAAATTATCCTAAATATAACCTATCCAATTAGTGAATATCAGAGATAAATTAAAGCTGTTTAATGTGAACAACATAAAATAATGCAGAAAATGCTAAATATTCCATTCCACTTGATAATGGCTACTGTATTGTTTATTAGTGCTTTAAAAGTTGTATTTTATTTATATTTTTAGCAGACGCTCTTATCCAGAGCGACTTACAGTTAGTGAGTGCATACATTTTCCATACTGGCCCCCCATGGGAAACGAACCCACAACCCTGGCGTTGCAAGCACCATGCTCTACCAACTGAGCTACAGTTGGTAGAATTATTTTTTCCATAATTGGTTTGGCACATTGTGGGGAGCAAATCTCAATGCTCTAAGAACAAATACAATAATCGACAAACCGTTTTTTATGAGATTGGGAAACACCTAAAACGCATTTTCTACACATTTTTAAAAAACGTATATGTAACATACGCTTTATGTAACATTTAGACATCTTCTGAAAGTCTATTCTTGTTCTGAGAAATGAAGGCTATTCCATGCGAGAAATTGCCAAGAAACTGAAGATCTCATACAGCGCTGTGTACTACTCCCTTCACAGAACAACGCAAACTGGCTCTAACCAGAATAGAAAGAGGAGTGGGAGGCCCTGGTGCACAACTGAGCAAGAGGACAAATACATTAAATGAAACTGGTATACTTTTTTATTTATCACAATTTTCTTTAACCAATTATGTTCTTCAATGCAGGGCCGACAGACAAGTTCCTTACTTTTCCCCCCTTCCACTTTCCTCTTCCATTTTTGCGGTAATGCTGCAATTATTTGGTTGTAATTTTGGGTAGAGCAGACATTTCAATATGTTTTTGTTTGCTGCATTATTATATATTTGTTTTACATGTATTTAACCCCTTATTTTTGGCACTAAACAGTCTCCATATATACTTCCATAAAAAATATTTAACTGGTACCAAGGGACCTTCAGACGTGTCTTGTGAGGCTTGTGGGCGTCCTAGAGCAAAACATGTATGTGTTCGTGAGTCTCATCTTTCCATATAGGGATCATAAAAGTTTGTAGGCCAAACCGTTCGAATGCTACATATGATTTTGTGAGAAGACCAATTTTTGGGACGTCTCATGGACTGACGAACATCGCTCTAGCTCTGTCACCTTTCACCGCAGATGCAGAAGTGCGACAGGTGGATGTGGTGGATTGAGACGCATCCAATGCAAAAACTGATATCTCTAGCTTAAACTGATTGATTTTTATGGGGACATCAACCTTAGGGGGTATTAAACAGAATAATTAGGTTTGCTATTAGCTTAATAGAGGTGCAGATTATATCTCAAATTTCAATGTTAGAAAATTGTAAACAAGGCTGCATGGGATGTCTCTTAATGCAACTCCGTGCAACCAATGGCAATGTCCGCTTAAGGTATAATGCCAGGAGCCACTTGTGGATTTGACAGCTCTAATGCAGTTCCACCTGCGACACCGCCAAAACAACATCTATGTGGATGAAAATAAGAGCAGTTTTTATTTGGATAAAGGAGAATGATTATCATATGTATTGTCTTCAGGAACCTCACTCAATATCTTCTGACGAGGTGGTCTGGGAAAAATAATGGGATGGTAAAATATTTTTCAGTCATGGGTTAAGAAATTCAAAAGGTGTAGTGATC
This sequence comes from Coregonus lavaretus, assembly GCF_964263955.1. Taxonomy (NCBI): domain Eukaryota; kingdom Metazoa; phylum Chordata; class Actinopteri; order Salmoniformes; family Salmonidae; genus Coregonus; species Coregonus lavaretus. The sequence continues at coordinate 36,792,274 of NC_140008.1, read as the reverse complement.
GTACGCAAAAATAATTTGGATCATGAGGAACAATCAGTTAAAATAGATCCTCAAGGATGATGGATTGCCTTGAATATACTACTTGATGACAAACAGTTATGGTTCATAAAACTTCTTTGAAAATATTTACAAGAATCGAATTAGTCACCAAAATGTAAATAACTATTATAATAGTAGGTGATTACAACACAGTATTAAGTACATCAATAGACTACAAAGGCAATCATACTACCAATTATCACGAATATTATGGACACGTTGGAACTGTAAGATATTTGGAGGCTTAAAAATCTGGACCTTGTAAAGATATACTAGCTAGTCGGATTGATTACTTTCTGGTATCCTTTTCTATGGTGCCAAAAGTGACAAAAGTATGGACTGAGGACTGAATGCTATCAGACCATCCGCTTATAGCCCTCCATGTAACTATGACAGACTTTCCACGAAATGTAATCCGAGTTTATTGACGGACAGTACATTTTTTACGAAAACGAAGGAAATAATTACAGATTTTATTCTTGCATAATGCAGGTTAATTCAAACTGTACTCTAGTGAGACAATGTTTTCTCCATCATTTGTAGTATGGGATGCCTTTAAGTGTGTCTTTAGAGGCCATTCAATTCCATTTTCATCCCAAAAACAAAAACAGATTCAGTCAAGAGAGAAAAGACTTAAAGCAGAAATAGAAAAACTAACATTGCACATCAATGGTGTTGATAAATGTTCTACAGAATTTCTGAATAGTTTAGACACAAAACAAAAGTAGTTTGAGGAACTTATTCAGGAAAGATTGGGTTTCATTTATCTAAAAAACTGAGCAAACTGGTTGGAGAATGGCGGAAAATACACTGTTTTTCTTTAACCTTTAACATAGAAATGTGACCAAAAAGAACCTACAGAAAATAGTTACATATGATGGCGAAAACATTGTCTCACCAGAGTACAGTTTGAATGAAGAAGCAAAATAAAATATTTTTTCCTTTCAAGTTCCTCCAACTTCACTTAATGAATAGTGTTGTGATATCCCTTTCACTAAAAATCAGGTTAAACTATCTGCAACACTGAAAAATTGTTGCGAAGGACAAATTACACAAGACGAGCTACAGTTGGGAATTGATTTCTTTCAGACTGGGAAAACCCCTGGCCTTGATGGGATTCCAATAGAAATATATCAAACGTTTTATGAATTATTGAAAGATCCACTACTAGCATGTTTTAATTATTCAAATATAAATGGTAAACTGTCTGACACACAAAAAACATGTTGATTACTCTCCTACTGAAGCAGGAGCTGGGGGGACATTACAAAGACCCACTTTCTAAAAGAATCGGAGGCCACTCACCCTTCAATGTTGCGATGCACAAATATTGGCAAAATGTATTGCTCATAGAATTTAAAAAGTCTTAGCGGATACAATTCATCACGATCAGACAGGATTCTTAAAAAATATATATATTGGAGTTAACAGACAATTATTAGAAATAATTGAAAATGTGAGAATGCAGGGAAACCAGTCATAAACTTTATAACAGATTTTGAGAAAGCCTTCAATAAAGTACGGCTAGAATATATTTAAAAGTGCATGGATTATTTCAATTTTGGAGAATCTCTTATAAGATGGATAAAAGTCATGTATAACACTCCTTTATGTAAAACTATAAATAATGATTATTTCTCTGAGAATGTTGAATTGTTAAGAGGTGTAAAACAGGGTTGTCCTCTTTCACCATACTTGTTTGTTATGGCGACTGTATTGTTAACTATAAAAATCAGATCCAGTGATACAATTAAGGGGTTAGAAATTAATGGATTAGAAACAAAGGTATCAATGTATGCCGATGTTTCAAGCTTTCTCTTGAGTCCACAATCTTCAACCCTGAACGGTCTTATTGAGGACCTGGATAATTTCTCCAGTTTTTCTGGATTAAAACCCAATTATGATAAGTGTACTATATTACGGTTGGGTCTCTAAAAGAGAATAACTTTAAATTGTTATGTGGTCTCCCAATAAAATGGGCGAATGGTGCAGTTGATGTGCTTGGTGCACACGTTCCTAAAAAGTTTAATGATCTTGCAAATATACATTTTGATAGAAAACTTAGCAAAATAGATAGGATCTTGAAACCATGGACAGAGAAACACATGTACATCTATGGGAAAATAAAACTGATTAATTCTCTAGTGATATCACAGTTTACATACTGTATCTATTCATGGCTCTATCGACTCCAAGATAATGTTTTTTCAAGTTATATGAGCAAAATATATTTCATTTTATTTGGAATGGAAAACCAGATAAAGTTAAACGTGTATATTTATATAATGAATATGAGTTTGGAGGGCTAAAACTATTAAATATCAAGGCATTAAACATCTCTCTTAAAGCTTCTATTATACCGAAACTATATCTAAGTCCAAACTGGTTTTCCAGTAGCTACTAAGAGAGGCAATTCCAATGTTTTTCAAAGGGGTCTTTTTGCTGTTATACAGATTAAAGCTATCAATTTCTGTTTGATTGACTATGGAACCCTGTTTAAAGTATCCTTATTTTTAAATGAAGCTATACAGAGTTGGCTACAATTCCAATTTTATCCTCCAGAAGAGGAAGAATATATATTACAGCAAATAATATGACTAAACTCCAATGTACTGATAGAGGGTAATGTATTAGAAATGTTATCATGTTTATGAATGACATTGTAAACAACGACTGTAGAATTATGTCATACAACCAATTAATCCAGGTTAATGGAGATGCATGCTCAATACAAAATTATAACCAACTCATCGCATGTCTGCCACAAAAATGGAAAAGGCAATTACTTAAAAGAGAAAGGAATGAATTAGTTTGTCTGCCACCAATACAAAATCATAAAAGGCTTAAAATGACTAATATACAGTGGGGAGAACAAGTATTTGATACACTGCCGATTTTGCAGGTTTTCCTACTTACAAAGCATGTAGAGGTCTGTAATTTTTTATCATAGGTACACTTCAACTGTGAGAGACGGAATCTAAAAAAATTCAGAAAATCACATTGTATGATTTTTAAATAATTAATTTGCATTTTATTGCATGACATAAGTATTTGATACATCAGAAAAGCAGAACTTAATATTTGGTACAGAAACCTTTGTTTGCAATTACAGAGATCATACGTTTCCTATAGGTCTTGACCAGGTTTGCACACACTGCAACAGGGATTTTGGCCCACTCCTCCATACAGACCTTCTCCAGATCCTTCAGGTTTCGGGGCTGTCGCTGGGCAATACGGACTTTCAGCTCCCTCCAAAGATTTTCTATTGGGTTCAGGTCTGGAGACTGGCTAGGCCACTACAGGACCTTGAGATGCTTCTTACGGAGCCACTCCTTAGTTGCCCTGGCTGTGTGTTTTGGGTCGTTGTCATGCTGGAAGACCCAGCCACGACCCATCTTCAATGCTCTCACTGAGGGAAGGAGGTTGTTGGCCAAGATCTCGCGATACATGGCCCCATCCATCCTCCCCTCAATACGGTGCAGTCGTCCTGTCCCCTTTGCAGAAAAGCATCCCCAAAGAATGATGTTTCCACCTCCATGCTTCACGATTGGGATGGTGTTCTTGGGGTTGTACTCGTCCTTTCCTCTTCCTCCAAACACGGCGAGTGGAGTTTAGATCAAAAAGCTCTATTTTTGTCTCATCAGACCACATGTCCTTCTCCCATTCCTCCTCTGGATCATCCAGATGGTCATTGGCAAACTTCAGACGGGCCTGGACATGCGCTGGCTTGAGCAGGGGGACCTTGCGTGCGCTGCAGGTTTTAATCCAGGACGGCTGTGGAAAAATATATTATTACACAGTCCTTATAAATCACTTATTCACTTACTAGAAACAATTTGAATATCAAACTCAAAAAAATTACACATACATTTTCAAACTTCCATAAAATTTGCTAATTTTGACAAAAGTCATTTGTTAAGAACCAGGAAGATAACGTTGTCAAGGTCACACACCCACACATGTGATATCATTGGAAAGCCAAGAATTTCCTCTCAAATGGACAACAGGACATAATACTGTGGCTTGTATGGCCTAAGATAAACGGACCAAGAACTGATGTCCACTAGAGGACAAAAATGAATTGCTGGGTCTCAGGAGGATATAATGTAGCTCTTAAGCTTTGTGTGTGACGCGATGTTGTTATTCTCTGAACAAATGACGGGAAGAACTTTGAGAGTTCATAACATTCAAATCAAATTAAAATCAAATCAAATTATATTTGCCACAAGCGCCGAATACAACAGGTGTAGACCTTACAGTGAAACGCTTACTTACAAGCCCTTAACCAACAATGTAGTTTTAAGAAAAATGAGTGTTCAGTAAAAAATAGATAAGTAAAAAATAACAAAACGTTTCCATTTTGAATCAGGGTTAGGGTCATTTCTACAAATTAAATTCCAGTTCAATACATACATTCCATCAATTGAATTCAACATTTCAGAAGGGTTGGGGTCAATTCCACAAATTCAGTTCCAATGCAATTATCTCTCCCTATAAATTCCATCAATTCAATGAAAAATTCCATAGCAGTTCTTCAACTCACAGTCAATTCAACTAATCTCGAATCCCAATTCAATTCAAAACTACAAATTCCAAATTCAATATTCTACCACAACAATTAACTTAATTAAATTAATCTGAAATTCCAAATGTAAATTAATTCAAAACTACAGTTCCTAATTGAATAATCTGCCACAACAATTCACTCCATTCAATTAATCTGAAATTATCAAATTCCCTGAATTTAAATTCTTTCACTTCTTTTAACTCAAGCTGAACTCAACCCAACTACTTTAATTCATGGCAGATTCCAAAGACAACCTTAAATCCTAAAAGGGAATATTCCTGGTAAACCTAGAAATATTCACTGAATTCTGAAAACTTTCAGGAATTTTTCAGAATTAGCTTAACATGTAAAATATATACAATACGATGCTTTTCAAATGAAAACATACAATCAAAAAGATGTAAAAAATTATCCTAAATATAACCTATCCAATTAGTGAATATCAGAGATAAATTAAAGCTGTTTAATGTGAACAACATAAAATAATGCAGAAAATGCTAAATATTCCATTCCACTTGATAATGGCTACTGTATTGTTTATTAGTGCTTTAAAAGTTGTATTTTATTTATATTTTTAGCAGACGCTCTTATCCAGAGCGACTTACAGTTAGTGAGTGCATACATTTTCCATACTGGCCCCCCATGGGAAACGAACCCACAACCCTGGCGTTGCAAGCACCATGCTCTACCAACTGAGCTACAGTTGGTAGAATTATTTTTTCCATAATTGGTTTGGCACATTGTGGGGAGCAAATCTCAATGCTCTAAGAACAAATACAATAATCGACAAACCGTTTTTTATGAGATTGGGAAACACCTAAAACGCATTTTCTACACATTTTTAAAAAACGTATATGTAACATACGCTTTATGTAACATTTAGACATCTTCTGAAAGTCTATTCTTGTTCTGAGAAATGAAGGCTATTCCATGCGAGAAATTGCCAAGAAACTGAAGATCTCATACAGCGCTGTGTACTACTCCCTTCACAGAACAACGCAAACTGGCTCTAACCAGAATAGAAAGAGGAGTGGGAGGCCCTGGTGCACAACTGAGCAAGAGGACAAATACATTAAATGAAACTGGTATACTTTTTTATTTATCACAATTTTCTTTAACCAATTATGTTCTTCAATGCAGGGCCGACAGACAAGTTCCTTACTTTTCCCCCCTTCCACTTTCCTCTTCCATTTTTGCGGTAATGCTGCAATTATTTGGTTGTAATTTTGGGTAGAGCAGACATTTCAATATGTTTTTGTTTGCTGCATTATTATATATTTGTTTTACATGTATTTAACCCCTTATTTTTGGCACTAAACAGTCTCCATATATACTTCCATAAAAAATATTTAACTGGTACCAAGGGACCTTCAGACGTGTCTTGTGAGGCTTGTGGGCGTCCTAGAGCAAAACATGTATGTGTTCGTGAGTCTCATCTTTCCATATAGGGATCATAAAAGTTTGTAGGCCAAACCGTTCGAATGCTACATATGATTTTGTGAGAAGACCAATTTTTGGGACGTCTCATGGACTGACGAACATCGCTCTAGCTCTGTCACCTTTCACCGCAGATGCAGAAGTGCGACAGGTGGATGTGGTGGATTGAGACGCATCCAATGCAAAAACTGATATCTCTAGCTTAAACTGATTGATTTTTATGGGGACATCAACCTTAGGGGGTATTAAACAGAATAATTAGGTTTGCTATTAGCTTAATAGAGGTGCAGATTATATCTCAAATTTCAATGTTAGAAAATTGTAAACAAGGCTGCATGGGATGTCTCTTAATGCAACTCCGTGCAACCAATGGCAATGTCCGCTTAAGGTATAATGCCAGGAGCCACTTGTGGATTTGACAGCTCTAATGCAGTTCCACCTGCGACACCGCCAAAACAACATCTATGTGGATGTCGGCTAATGCGGATGTGATTGAATAGGGCCCAATCACTCAGTGTTATAAAATAACCTGTTGAAGCTAATAACCAGAGTCGAATGCGATTATATAATTTTTACTCTGTGTAGAGTCAATATGCAGCATGCCTTATTGCAGGTTGATTTTTTAGAATAGTTTGTTTCAATATCTGTGTTTTTGCATGCACATTGACTGATTGATTAATTGATCTTATGCTGTACAAACTAAACTAATCCAATCCGTTTGTAGTTGGACTTATTACACCAGTTACTGATATGGTTGTTCCAGTTTAAATGGTTTAGGTAGTCTCCTTTGTCCAATTCTCCCTACCTTGGCTGTCATTCTAAATGCAGGTTGCGGTTGATTAAAAGTTCCAATTGTTGGACATCATGACTCTGGCTGGGTTCCAATAGGAATTAGATATCACTTTGCAAGCCAGCGTACTGTGACTTGCCTGATCTGCAAACCAGGAGTTTCAGATAATTTTGTTAAGGTAAAACTAGGCTGTTGTGTTACAGCCTATGATATGTAATGTACTGTCATAAAGGGATATATTTTAAGGATAATATAGTCACTCAGGCACTCACTTGGTGAATGCTACAGGATTGATAAGAATCGAATGCAACAACTACCAAACACAGTCAAGGGTGGTAATTCCAATGCTCACTAATAGGCACTATCGAATATATACAGATATTTCCTTACATTTGCCTATATCCGTGTGTGCCTTTAGAGTGAATGTTGGAATTACCACCCATAACTGTGTTTGTTAGTGACAGATCTACACTGCAAAAAAAGTCCTGTAATTTTACAGTAACCAGTAGGTTAATTAGAATACATGTATTTTCTAATACTTCTTCTTCTATGATATAATGGCGGTCCTCAAACAATCGTTTAAGTGCATGCTGCCACCTACTGTGCTGGAATGTACAATCAATCATAATCTGCCCAATTCTGTACTACCATGAAAATAAAAATGTAAACCAAATAAATCCCTAACTTCTACCACACCCTCCCCCCAAAAACCTCTCCCCAACCCCATTAAACTTTATCTACACTACCAGTCAAAAGTTTGGACACACCTATATTGTGGTCCTCTGTAGCTCAGCTGGTAGAGCACGGCACTTGTAACGCCAAGGTAGTGGGTTCGATCCCCGGGACCACCCATACACAAAAATGTATGCACGCATGACTGTAAGTCGCTTTGGATAAAAGCGTCTGCTAAATGGCATATTATTATTACCTACTCATTCAAGGGTTTACATAGTAGAATAATAGTGAAGACATCAAAACTATGAAATAACACATATGGAATCATGTAGTAACCAAAAAAGTGTTTTTTATTTGAGATTCTTCAAAAAGCCACCCTTTGCCTTGATGACAGCTTTGCACATTCTTGGCATTCTCTCAACCAGCTTCATGAGGCAGTCACCTGGAATGCATTTCAATTAACAGGTGTGCCTTCTTAAAAGTTCATTTGTGGAATTGATTTCCTTCTTAATGCGTTTGAGCCAATCAGTTGTATTGTGACAAGGTAGGGCTGGTATACAGAAGATAGCCCTATTTAGTAAAATACCAAGTCCATATTATGGCAAGAACAGCTCAAATAAGCAAAGAGAAACAACAGTCCATCATTACTATAAGACATGAAGGTCAGTCAATACGGACATTTCAAGAACTTTGAAAGTTTCTTCAAGTGCAGTGGCAAAAACCATCAAGCGCTATGATGAAACTGGCTCCACAGGAATGGAAGTCCCAGAGTTACCTCTGCTGCAGAGGATAAGTTCATTAGAGTTACCAGCCTCAGAAATTGCAGGCCAAATATATGCTTCACAGAGTTTAAGTAACGGGCAAATCTCAACATCATCCCCAGTTTTCTCCTCTCACAGCCATTAAACTCTGTAACTGTTTTAAAGTCACCATTGGCCTCATGGTGAAATCCCTGAGGGGTTTCCTTCTTTTCCGGCAACTGAGTTAGGAAGGACGCCTGTATCTTTGTGGTGACTGGGTGCATTGACACACCATCCAAAGTGTAATTAATAACTTCACCATGCTCAAACGGACATTCAATGTCTGCGTTTTGTATTTTTCGAGGCATTGGAAAGCCTCCCTGGTCTTTGTGGTTGAAATTCCCTGGTCGACTGAGAGACCTTACAGAAAATTGTATGTTTGGGGTACAGAGATAAGGTAGTCATTCAAAAATCATGTTAAACACTATTATTGCACAAAAAGTGAGTCCATGCAACTTATTATGTGACTTGTTAAGCAAATTTTTACTCCTGAACTTATTTAGGCTTGCCATAACTAAAGGGTTGAACACTTATTGACTCAAGACATTTCAGATTTTCATTTTTTATTAATTTGTAAAAATGTCTAAAAACATAATTCCACTTTGACTTTATAGCGTATTTGTTGTGTGTAGGCCAGTGACACAAAATCTCAAGTTAATCCATTTAAAATTCAGGCTGTTGGTATTTTACAGTATTTTACTGTAATTACATGGGAATAGTGCAAGCAGGTTCGCTGCTAGGTATTTGTATATTACAGCATATTTATGAATATTTGGTGTTGCACATCACTTGTACTTCTAGAGGCCAAATCAAAGGTTTCCAAACTGGCTTTGATTACAGGGCAAAATAGATCAAAAGGACACAGCTTAATATTCAACAATTAGAGGTTTAAGACCCGCTGTCACTTTGAACTGTCCCCTATATACAGTAGATTCCAAAAATACAGTATAGTACTGTATTATGTGGGGTGGTACTGGATTACAGCAAATTGCTGGCAGCAGTGTAGCGGAATGCATTTGAGCCCCCATAATGCATTGTTCTTTACAGTAATGTACAGTAATATAGAATTACAGTAGCTAACTGAACATTTTGCTGTAAATTTACAGCAATATTTTTGGGTCACTGCGTTCACGTGCATGTCCAGCCTCTATCCAGGGCTACATAAAATATGTAATTATATGATTCTTCGATTGCCTGTTTACCTCCTAGCAGAGCAAAACAATATATTTGATTTGCACAACACCTCTGGCCACGTTATCAAATAATGATGACCTTCAGGGTGGAGTTTAATTCCCATTGAAATCCAGCCAAATGGAACATTTACAACATTTGAAATAATAATCAGCCACCTTTTGCATTAAGACTAATTGCAAGTTAAGGAGCATACACTTGAAAAGACAACCTAAACCGTATGAACTAGCTCCCCCATCTCAACATCGGGTGCAATAAATACAACCAGAAACAGATTAGAGTAGTTTTTTTTTTTTAAGTATGTTATTTATTTTTGTGCTGCATAATATAAATAACAATCAGTGAACATCTAAAAACACAGACATACTGTAGAAACAAAGAATTCGAAAAATGGACCAGCAAAACAGCATGCTGGGAAATATGTTAATCAGCCCCCTTACAACATTTAAAATGTAATTTTCCAAGGCTAAAAGTAAGCAATACAACACGTTATAGTCCTCTGTAGCTCAGTTGGTAGAGCATTGCTCTTATAACGCCAGTATAGTGGGCTCGATTCCCGGGCCCACCCTTACGCAAAGAATGTATGCATGACTGTAAATTGCTTTGGACAAAATAATCTGTTGAATTTCATATGTTGTAGAATTATGAAGCAATACAGAATAATTGAGTAAACAATACTCAGTGTAATTTGCATTTCACCTTCATATAAAAGGCATCCTTAAGGGGTAGCTCACTCAAATTCATAGACCGCTTAAGGGTAAGTAAACCAATATGTAATTTAGGTGAACTATCACTTTAATTGGTCCAAAATAATATAATTGGAAATATATTGCAGGTCAACTCTTCATTTTAAAACATTAAAATTTAATGAATTAACAGTGCTGTATATAATTATAGTTATTTGATTTGAAACAAAGTTCGCATTCAATTTGTGGTCCTCTGTAGCTCAGCTGGTAGAGCACGGCGCTTGTAACGCCAAGGTAGTGGGTTCGATCCCCGGGACCACCCATACACAAAAATGGATGCACGCACGACTGTAAGTCGCTTTGGATAAAAGCGTCTGCTAAATGGCATATTATTATAATTTCAATATTAAATGCAGTAACTCCAGTAACTGTAATTTACACAATTATAATACAATTCAAGTTCAATTCTCAATTCCATTCCAATAATTTTTTTATTTTCCAATTCCAATTCAATACCAATTCAGACAGTCTGAATTCCAATTAAATTCCAATACCATTCCAAGGATGTTTTTTTTTTCAATTCCAATTCAATTCCAATTGTTATTTTTCGAAGATGCTGCAATTCCAATTCAATTCTCCACTTCCTGCTTGAATTCCAGAATAGAATTTGGAATTTGAAATTAAACTGGAAATGACCCCAACCCTGTTTTGATTGAATCTGGCAAGAAATGAAGGCAATACATTATTGCATGTCCTAGGACTATAGAAGAGTTTATGGTCATTTGCATATCCTTAACTTAGGTGCTGGGCTAATAAAGAATACTTGTAAAGAACAGGAAGGCCTGCACACTGTTTATGCTCCCAATTCACCGCTTTATTGACAACTTTTTGATCCGAAACAGATCTCCGTCAGGTCAAACAGACTGGTGCTCACATCCCAAAATATACCCATTTCACATCATATGACCATTATGCTCATGGCGCATGGTGGGTGTGACAACAATTCACTTCAATTCACTTTTGCACATAGTCAATCATAATCTCAGAGGTACATATGATCATAAAGGATTATATATTACTGAACAAAAATGAGCTGAAATAAAAGATCCCAGAAATCTTTAATCCCCACGAAAATCGTATTTCTCTCAAATTTTGTGCACACATCTGTTTACATCCCTGTTAGTGAGCATTTCTCCTTTGCCAAGAAAAGCCATCGACCTGACAGGTGTGGCATATCAAGAAGCTGATTAAACATCATGATCATGACACAGGTGCACCTTCTGCTGGGAAAAATAAAAGGGCACTCTAAAGTGTGCAGGTTTGTCACACAACACAATGCCACAGATGTCTCAAGTCGAGGGAGCGTGCAATTGGAACGCTGACTGTAAGAATGTCCACTAGAGCTGTTGTCAGAGAATTGAATGTTTATTTCTCTACCATAAGCACCTCCTATGTCATTTTAGAGAATTTGGCAGTAAGTCCAACCGGCCTCACAACCGCAGACCACATGTAACCACGACAGCCCAGGACCTCCACATCCGGCTTCTTCACCTGCGAGATCGTTTGAGACCAGCCACCCGGACAGCTGATGAAACTGAGGAGTGTTTCTGTCTGTAATAAAGCCCTTTTGTGGGGATAAACTTAGCTCCCCAGTGGGTGGGCCTATGCCCTCCCAGGCCCACCCATGGCTGCGATCCTGCCCAGTCATGTGAAATCCATAGGTTAGTGCCTAATTTATTTATTTCAATTGACTGATTTCCTTATATGAAATTGTTGCATGTTGCGTTTATATTTCTGTTCAGTATACATACAAATCGATCCAAGTTAAAACCAAGGCAACAGTAAAAAAGATTAATTTGGCAACTATTGGAGTACCCTGTGGTCCTCTGTAGCTCAGCTGGTAGAGCACGGCGCTTGTAACGCCAAGGTAGTGGGTTCGATCCCCGGGATCACCCATACACAAAAAATGTATGCACGCATGACTGTAAGTCGCTTTGGATAAAAGCTTCTGCTAAATGGCATATTATTATTACCCGCTGATATGGCCATTACACACTGTGGCAGTAGATAAAATTACAGTGACCTATTTCAAAAACAACTTGTGTTCCTCTATTAATTGATATCAAAGAAATGGGCACATGGAGTAGTTACAGAAAATCTAATATATACATACAGTATGTGCAAAATGACCAAGTGGAGACCTGGACGGCAAGACAAATCATGTAAGAAATGGTCTGACATCAAACTCCTTTAGGAGACATGGTGGACAAATGGTGAATCGAATCCATTATAATTCTCTTCTCAGTAATAGATTATCAGTATCTCCACCCCTCCTAGGAGCCTTAACATGTTCGAAAACATTGTATCTCAGAAAGCTGATGTTGTGATGAGCCTCCATGAAATGCGCAGCCACAGGGTTTCTCTGATCAAGAGTACAGATATTACTCTTGCATTGCTATCCTTGTTTTCAGAGCTTATATAATTTTTCCTACATAGCATAGACCACAAATACACTTGATCAGGTATGCCACATTTTTTGTAGAACACATAATGATACCCTTAATGGCCTTGCCCGTGATGGGGTGATTTTGTTCATACTGGGTACATCGGGCCACATCTGTAATTACCGTTTGGCACATTGTCTAGGAAGGTGCTACGTGGCACCGGTAGATGACCAAACCTCACCACCATTTAGTTGACTGGGGGCGTGTCTAAAGACTACCCGCTGGGGTTCTTTAAACGTATTTTCCAGTTGTGTGTCAGTGCTCAAGATGCGCCCGTGTTTTTTAATGATTTAACTGTTTTGCCAAGTGGAGAGTATTGAAGGAAGCATTGGACTCGTTGTTCAGAGGCTGGGTGGTTTGGGAGTGAGGCTGTCATTCTGAGTCATATTTTTGTGACAGTACCGTGAATCGTGCAACCATTCCTCTGGTTAACCCCACTGTCTGAAGCATTCACACAGACGGTGCGCTTGTTTGTCATAGTTAATTTGTGTACTAAAGAGCCTTTGTATGAAACTCTATTGGCTGATAGAGAGGCTCTTATGCCGTGTGTACCTGCTAGTCGGAACTAAGAAACTCAATCATTTCTGACTTGCTAACTGGTTGAACGCGACACGTGTATAACTGCAACCAGTTAGCAAGTCGGAAATTTCAGAGTTTCCTAGTTCTGACTATCAAGTGAACATGGCATTTTCCATGGTGTAGGGTGGACACTACAGTATCTCCATGTAACAGGAAATTCCTGTCCGTCGGCTTCCTGTATAGATCTGCAATAGGCTAACTTGCAATCATACAACACATAAAAGCATTCAAAGCTGCATACATTTTCATAAATAAAATTGTCAAAGACTCCAGCCACCCTAGTCATAAACTGTTCTCTCTGCTACCACACGGCAAGCGGTACCGGAGCGCCAAGTCTAGGTCCAAAAGGCTTCTTAACAGCTTCTACCCCCAAGCCGTAAGACTCCAGAACAGCTAATCAAATGGCTACCCAGACTATTTGCATTGTTCCCCCCTCTTTTACGCTGCTGCTACTCTCTGTTTATTATCTATGCATAGTCACTTTACCTCTATCTACATGTACATATTACCTCAATTTCCTCGACTAACCGGTGCCCCCGCACATTGACTCTGTACCGGTACCCCCTGTATATAGCCTCCCTATTGTTATTTTATTTTACTGCTGCTCTTTAATTATTTTAATTTTTTACTTATCTATTTTCTTAAAACTGCATTGTTGGTTAAGGGCTTGTAAGTAAGCATTTCACTGTAAGGTCTACACCTGCTGTATTCGGCGCATGTGACAAATACAATTTGATTTGATTTGATCTGACACATAATAATATTGCACTTTTGTCCATAATAATCTAATCATGTAGTAGGCTATACCTGAACTGTATCTGCAAGCTGTTGGCTAGAGTGCACGTGCCAATACCAGAGTGGGCACATTCGCTATACCTATGCAAAATAAATTGTGACAAAACCATCAGTAGGCCTAGAGTTGAAAATGGATGGAAACCCATTTAACTATTTTTTTTTAACCTCAAAAGTTATTTGTATGTACGCTACGTATTTAAGCACATACTTTGATCTGCAACAAGTCAATTTGATGGAAATACAACTCTGATGGTAAAATACGCCAGGGTTTCCCTTAGCCAGTAATTGCGTCTTATTGGCAAAAAAAATTTTTTAAAGCCAATAAATGAAATTGTAAAGGGCCAAATTGTCCAGGAGAGGCTGTCTATCACATCCTACACCTCAAATTCCCACTTAAGCACCATTCTCTCACGCCTTGTGCATGTGAGCCTGCTGCTTAGGAGAGAGAGAGAGTGAGAGAGGAGCCTTGGCCTTTGCTACTGTTGATCTTGAAGATGGAGGCCTTTTTCATTGTAGTAAAACAAAAGTTAGAGGAAAAAGAGCATGTCTGTAATGAAAAGCCTTCAAGGGGAATTGAATATACGTTTTAATATTGTAGTGGAAGATGATAAGAACATTGGCATAGCCAAATGCAGGCTACTGCGCAACTCCCTATTCAGGTAGGATGCATTTTGGAACTTCAATTTTCTATTTTATTCATGCAAAATCTGTTTTGTTTAATTCTGTTGAGACATTTTCATTGGCTAAATTAAATTCAATCTGTATTTTTAATTGTGAGCTCCATATTTAGTTTAAGATAGATTATAAGTAGGTATGTTGTCAAATAAATAACATTAGCCTACTTATGTCATTTGTTGGGTAGAGTAGGCACTTGCCTTTGTTGGTAATTGCTGCAATATAGCCTGTACAACTGGGGACCGTGTCAGCGTGTTTGCCGCCTGGTCCGCCACAGGAGTCGCTAGAGCATGATGGGACAAGGACATCCCGGCCGGCCAAACCCTCCCGTAATCCAGACGACGCTGGGCCAATTGTGCGCTGCCTCATGGGTCTCACGGTCGTGGCCGGCTGCAACACAGCCTGGCGATGCAGTGCCTTAGACCGCTGCGCCACTCCGGAGGCAGGCCTATGTTCTATAAACATAATCAGAACCATTTTACAGATCAGTTCGCATTCATACAGCTCCAGAAATTGCATTGCATGAGCGCCACAGACATAACCATAAAACCAGGAAGGTGAATAATTTTAATAAGATTGGTAGTAATAAAATTTAACAAAAAACAAGCAATCTGTTTTTTTTAAGCAACAACAATAAATGTAAAATGTAATGATATCATAAACCCGCCAGGATAAGAATAGACATGCATTGCTGTTGAACCAGCCTTCGTTACAGTAGGCCTAAGGGAGGGCTTGAGTTTTGAACAAGCAACTGCTATGCCTACAGGTTACAGATACATTCTAAATATGAGGTTCACCGGTATTCATCTCTGGTTTCATGATGGGCATGGACACTTTGCCTACATCATGGAGGGGGGTTTTACGTGCAAAACGGGACCTGCATGGCTAAAATAATGTGGGCCTGCCTACAATGCACATGAATAAAAAGAGGAGCTAAACCCTTTATCAACAGTCTTGACTACTTCGCGATTGCATTGGGCAGGACAAAAAAAAAGCCTTAATTGAGAGGAGGGGAGGCTATGCTTGTTTTTTAACCAAATAAAACGAAATGAGAAAAAACATTAGTTTTTTATGTTTCAAAATATAAAGTATACAGGCACCAAAAGCACCAAAAGCACACGGACGCACACGTATGCTTTTGGTGCACCATCACGCGCATGCTGATTTTGTCCATCAACACCAGATGCGATCAAGACATGCAGGTTGAAATATCAAAACGGGCCTCCCGAGACTACAGACCCGGGTTCGAGCCCAGGCTGTGTCACAACCGGCCGTGACCAGGAGTCCCATAGGGCGGCGCACAATTGGCCCAGTGTCGTCCGGTTTAGGGGAGGGTTTGGCCGGGGGGCTTTATTTGGCTCATTGTGCTTTAGTGACTCCTTGTGGCGGGTCGGGCACCTGCAGGCTGACTTCGGTCGTCAGTTGACCGGCGTTTCTTCCGACACATTGGTGCAGCTGGCTTCCGGGTTAAGTGGGCGGGTGTTAAGTAGCGCGGTTTGGCGGGTCATGTTTCGGAGGATGTATGACTCGACCTTCGCCTCTCCTGAGCCCATTGGGGAGTTGCAGCAAAATTATTGAATAACATGTATGTGTACATATATTTTGCAACGCTTGCGCACGTAACGCGAGCGGTGTGGTCAGCATGGCTAATCTTGTTCCATATGCATATTGGCAGTGTTGGGCACACTTGGATAGGCTGCGTTTCTGCTGTCAAAATTCATGCCATAACCAACTGCAATACTGCTAAAACCAGCTTTTGGTCAGTCTAATCCTTATCAGCGCTGCTTGAAATTAGCACTTTGGATCATGTTTACACCTGAAATACCCCCCCGCTCTGAGCTGATATAAGACACGTAAATTGCCTAACCTGGTGTTTGGCCTGGAAAATGCTAGTTGGACAGTTTTTACATGAGGAAATTGCAAACTAATGTGGGTTTGACACTAGTGCTGCCTTAACTCCAGCCGAAAATAGAGCCCTATATCTGTATAATAGATGCAGTAGCCATCTGGCGTAAAGAAATGCATGTCGGTGTTGTAGCATGCCGCAGGCATATCTATATCGCTCTCTCTATCTCTCTAGGGATAGGCCTCAGCTTCTCTTCCTTTTTATAGGCTATATATATTTTTGTATATTAATATCATAAAGTGGACACCTAAGCCTATAGGCCTATTTAGTGCTCAAATCTCCAACAGCTGAACCATGAGGTGGACAATTATTGTTTTAGGAAAGCCTAAAAAACAATTTAAATACAAATGCTACACATGCTATAAAGCTTTGCATATGCGACACATCCAAACACAATGAATAGTGTTTTTGTAATTTGTTATAGGCTGTTTTGAAGGACACGTAAATGTGGCTCATTTGGTCAATATCCCTCGTTTATTGATGGCACTGGCTGCGCCAAATTTCTCAAATGTCCGGTAAATTAAAATCTTCCCGGTCATTTTGTCCAGTGCCAAATTTTCCTAAAGGAAACCCTGAAAAACTCATATTGTTTATATGCAGATTTTTAAATATTCGCATGAAAATCTGTTGATTTTTGGATGGAAACCTAGCTACAGACACCCTAAAGGCTGGCAAGTGTGCTAGTCCTGTGTCATTTTGATTATGCCTGCACATCATGGTTCACCAGTAGCCCCAAACATCTAAAGAATAAGCTACAGATTAGGGATTAATATTTCCCCTGGAATCTACAAATGTTCCATCCCGAGAATAATCGCTTTTCTCCCAGGTAACCCGGTATGTCCCGCCCAAAGCAGAAGTGTCATTTTAGAGCATTTAAAGCATATGTCTGGATTTGATTAGAGCTTTGATGTCATGGGCCTCTCACTCCACCGGGTTACCACCTTAATTTTCTTCCACTCTGCTCACCACTCTCTCTACTCAGCCTAACTAGCTCCACCTGTCCCTGCTCTGCTCTGCTCTAATTACTCTGCCAGCTGCGCTGCATTACCCACTACCTCTCCCAGTATTTAAGGCCCTGTCTTTCAGCTCTCCGGTGTCAGATCGTCTGCAAAGCTCACACCCGGAACCTGTTTGCTCGCGCTTCTGGCTCACCCTGGTTTTGTGACCCCGGACCTGCCTGTTTTTTTGGATACTCTTCTGCCTCAGGAGATCCAGACCTGCTTCTGCCATTACGACTCCTGACTACTCTTCAATCCCGGTAACTCTGACCAGCCTTCTGCCTTGCTACTACGTATTTTGGATTTCCCTTGAACTGTACTGCTGCCTGGTTTCATTCCGCCCTGTTGTGTCTGTGTCTCCTCCCCCCAGGACTTCTGGACCACCCACCACCGGCTTCATAGGACGCATCGCTGCCACTGGGGGGGGCACAGACCCAGCACATTGGACGGGATCCCTGTTACCCCTGGAGCCTTCATTCACTCCCTACTTCCCTTTTCCCTTAAGTTTAATAAACTTTCTGGTGTGACGCAATTGTGGTCCTCTGGTCGTCTGTCTGAACCGTGACAGTACGATCTGACCATTATGGACTCAGCGCACACTTTCCCCGACATGGAAACCGAGGAGCATGAGCAGCAGTTCCAGCAGCAGCAACAACAACTCGCCATGATCATTCAACTCCTCACCAACCTTACCCCAGCCAGTCTGCCCACCAGCCCTGCCCCCGAGTTACCTGCCCCGGTCATTGCAGCCGCTGCTCCGGAACCCAAGATTGGAAACCCCGAGCGGTTCAACGGCGATTCAACCCAGGTCCGGCCATTCCTGACTAGCTGCCGACTTCAGTTCTCCTTGCAGCCAAGGACCTTCGCCACGGAGGGGGCTAAAGTTGGGTATGCCATCACTCACCTGACGGGCCGAGCTCGACTCTGGGGAACAGCAGAGTTCGAACGTCAAACCCCCGCATGTGCAACCTTCGACCTGTTTGCTGAGGAGATGCTGAAGGTGTTTGACCTGGATTCACCCACCGCAGAGGCGTCTCGTGAACTGTTCAGTATTCGACAAGGCAGACGTACAGTCGCAGACCATTCCATCGACTTCCGAACCCTGGCTAGACGAAGTTCTTGGAACACACCATCGTTGGTGGACGCGTTCTTCCATAGTTTGGCTGACTATATCAAGGACGAGTTGGTCTCCCATGAACTGCCTTCCACTCTTGATGAAGCCATCGCACTGACTGTCAGGATCGACAGAAGGATACAGACCCGTCGTCGTGAGAGGGGGCGCCAAGGTCCACCTACTACCGGCATTCGGAGAGATCCGACTGGGCTCCTGTCATCTACTGCCACTCACCCAGGTCAGCTTGATCAGTCTGAGCCTATGGAGATTGGGCGAGCCTCTCTCACTCCTGCAGAGCGCCAGCGCCGCTTCACCTCAAACCTCTGCCTCTATTGTGGAGGTGATGGACATCGTGTGGTAACCTGCCCTTTAAAGGGCCGAAGCTCACCGGGCATAGGGGGAGTCCGGTTGAGTTCAATGACCATCCAGTCCTCCGACCGCAAACCCCTGCTGCAAGTTCACCTCCGCCTCTCTGACTCAACTCACACCCTGGCTGCTCTGGTGGATTCTGGCGCCGAAGCCAACATAATGGACATCAAGCTGGCACGCCAACTGGGACTGGAGAACCTCCGTTTGACACCTCCTATTCCTGCCCGGGCACTGGACGGACACTTACTCGGATCGGTCACTCATGTCACGGCCCCGGTCTCGATGGGTCTGTCCGGAAACCATCAAGAAACTATCCAGTTTCACCTGCTCCCCTCTCCAGGCCAACCCCTCATCCTGGGTTACCCATGGCTCCGCCGGCACAACCCTCAGCTCGACTGGGTGACCGGGGTGATCAGGGAGTGGGGAGAGGACTGCCACCGAACCTGCCTGCTTGCTGCCGCACTACCCCCTCGGCCAGTACCTACTAACTCCGCTCCTGACCTCTCCAATGTCCCAGAATGCTACCATGGTCTCAGAGAGGTGTTTAACAAAGCAAGAGCCACATCTCTGCCCCCTCACCGACCGTACGACTGTGCCATCGACCTCCTCCCTGGAACAGCTCCTCCAAAGGGTCGTCTTTATTCGTTGTCTGCTCCTGAAAGAAAGTCCATGGAGGACTACATCAATGGCTCTCTGTCCGCAGGATTAATCCGTTCATCTTCATCTCCTGCTGGTGCTGGTTTCTTCTTTGTGGGGAAGAAGGACGGATCTCTTCGCCCCTGCATCGACTACAGGGGACTCAACGACATCACAGTGAAAAACCGTTACCCTCTGCCTCTGCTCACCTCTGCTTTTGAGTTGCTCCAGGGAGCCACTGTTTTTACCAAGTTGGATCTCAGAAACGCTTACCACCTAGTGCGGATCCGGGAGGGAGATGAATGGAAAACCGCATTCAATACACCAACAGGCCACTACGAGTATCTGGTTATGCCTTTTGGCCTCACCAATGCTCCTGCTGTGTTCCAGGCTCTAGTGAATGATGTACTGCGGGACATGTTAAACAAGTTTGTCTTCGTTTACCTGGATGACATCTTAATCTACTCCAGAAACCTGTCTGAACACACCCGCCATGTCCAGCAAGTCCTTCATCGTCTTCTGGAGAATTCCCTCTACGCCAAGGCAGAGAAATGTGAGTTTCACGTCAAGACAGTGGCCTTCCTGGGGTACATAGTGGCAGAGGGAAGTATCCAAATGGATCCTGCCAAAGTATCAGCAGTCACTTCATGGCCAGTTCCGGAGAACAGAAAGAAGCTGCAACAGTTTCTGGGGTTTGCTAACTTCTATAGGAAGTTTATCCGGAACTACAGTACCGTTGCTGCCCCTCTCACTGCTCTAACCAGCACCAAGCAACCCTTCACCTGGACCCCAGCAGCCGACAAAGCCTTCAGTACCCTCAAGGTGAGGTTCACCTCCGCTCCCATCCTCCAGATGCCTGATGTGGACCGGCAATTCATTGTGGAGGTGGACGCCTCGGATGTGGGAGTTGGTGCTGTGATTTCTCAGTGGGCTGCGGAGGATAGGAAGCTCCATCCCTGTGCCTTTTTCTCACGTCGGTTGTCCCCCTCTGAGTGCAATTACGACATAGGGAACCGTGAGCTGCTGGCTGTGAAGCTTGCCTTGGAGGAGTGGCGTCACTGGCTGGAGGGGTCCACCATTCCATTTCTCGTTTGGACCGATCATAAGAACTTGGAGTACATCCGCACGGCCAAACGGTTGAACTCCAGGCAGTCCCGCTGGGCCCTGTTCTTCACCAGGTTTAATTTCACTCTGTCATACCGGCCTGGATCACGCAACACCAAGCCAGACGCCCTCTCCCGTCAATTCCAGAAGGATGACACCCCCTCCAAGGACCCTGTGTCGATTCTGCCAAGTCCCTGCATCGTTGCAGCTCTGACCTGGGCTGTTGAGGAACAGGTGCTGGAGGCTCTCCGTAACCAGCCAGGTCCCAGCACTTGCCCAGCTGACCGCCTTTTTGTCCCCGAAGACCTGAGGTCCCAGGTCGTTCAGTGGGGACATGACTCCCGCCTAGCTTGTCACCCTGGCTCCACCCGCACTTACAACCTGCTCGCCCAGAGGTTCTGGTGGCCCTCTCTGAGGAAGGATGTACGGGGATTCGTCCAAGCCTGCCCCATCTGCAACCAACACAAGTCGTCCTGCCAGCCCCCAGCCGGATTGCTGCAGCCCCTGCCTGTGCCCAGACGTCCCTGGTCTCACATCGCCCTTGACTTTGTCACGGGGCTGCCCCCTTCAAGTGGCATGACCGTCATTCTCACCATCGTTGACCGTTTCAGCAAGATGGCACACTTCATTCCCCTCCCCAAGCTCCCAACCGCCAAGGAGACCGCCCAGGTGGTCCTGGAACACGTCTTCCGGATCCACGGACTGCCTAAGGATGTAGTTTCTGACCGTGGTCCACAATTCTCCTCCGCTTTTTGGAAGGAGTTCTGTCACCTGCTGGGAGCCACAGTCAGTCTGACTTCCGGATTCCATCCCCAATCCAATGGGCAGTCAGAGCGGGCTAATCAGGAGCTCGAGAAGGCACTGCGATGCATGACTTCACGCAACCCCCACTCCTGGTCGCAGCAATTGACATGGGTGGAGTACGCACACAATTCTCTGACCTGCTCTGCCATCGGTATGTCCCCTTTCCAATGTGTTTATGGATACCAGCCTCCTCTATTTGCCAGCCAGGAAGAGGAGGTTACTTGCCCATCTGCACTTGCTTTTGCCCGTCGATGTCGCCGCACCTGGTCACAAGCCCGAGCCACACTCCTCAGATCCGTTGCCAGCTACACTACCGGGGCCAACCGTCGGAGAATTCCTGCTCCCACCTACCATGTTGGTCAAAGGGTGTGGTTGTCATCGAAGAACCTGCCACTCAGGGTGGAGTCGCAGAAGCTGGCACCTCGGTTCATTGGCCCATTCCCTATCATAAGAGTGATTAGCCCAACTGCTGTCCGGCTCCAACTGCCTAATTCCCTGAGGGTGCACCCCACTTTCCATGTGTCTAAGATTAAGCCCATCCATGAGAGTCCGCTGGTCCCTGCTGCGCCTGGTCCTCCTCCTCCACGGCTCGTCGATGGTGGTCTGGTTTACACCGTCCGCCGCCTGCTTCGGTCCAGACGGAGGGGTAGGGGTCTCCAGTACCTCATTGACTGGGAGGGCTATGGACCTGAGGAAAGGACCTGGGTGCCAGCTAGTCGGATTGTGGATAGGACTCTCATCACCGCTTTCCACCAACGGCATCCTGATCAACCTGCAATCCGTAGGGGCCGCCCCAGAGGGGTCCCTAACCGTCCTGCCCGCTCGGCTTCCTGTCCTGTGCCTGATCCTGTCTCGGGACCTGTCCCATCTCCCGACCACGGCCCTCCGGCTTCCTCCGAGGATGAGGACGTTCACTCGGACCGTTCGGAGGAGTTCTAGCCCTCCTCCGGCTCCCCTCCTCCCGCCCGGCGTGGTGTTGCTCTTGGGACTTCTGGGGCCGTCCCTTGGGGGGGGGGTTCTGTCATGGGCCTCTCACTCCACCGGGTTACCACCTTAATTTTCTTCCACTCTGCTCACCACTCTCTCTACTCAGCCTAACTAGCTCCACCTGTCCCTGCTCTGCTCTGCTCTAATTACTCTGCCAGCTGCGCTGCATTACCCACTACCTCTCCCAGTATTTAAGGCCCTGTCTTTCAGCTCTCCGGTGTCAGATCGTCTGCAAAGCTCACACCCGGAACCTGTTTGCTCGCGCTTCTGGCTCACCCTGGTTTTGTGACCCCGGACCTGCCTGTTTTTTTGGATACTCTTCTGCCTCAGGAGATCCAGACCTGCTTCTGCCATTACGACTCCTGACTACTCTTCAATCCCGGTAACTCTGACCAGCCTTCTGCCTTGCTACTACGTATTTTGGATTTCCCTTGAACTGTACTGCTGCCTGGTTTCATTCCGCCCTGTTGTGTCTGTGTCTCCCCCCCCCAGGACTTCTGGACCACCCACCACCGGCTTCATAGGACGCATCGCTGCCACTGGGGGGGGCACAGACCCAGCACATTGGACGGGATCCCTGTTACCCCTGGAGCCTTCATTCACTCCCTACTTCCCTTTTCCCTTAAGTTTAATAAACTTTCTGGTGTGACGCAATTGTGGTCCTCTGGTCGTCTGTCTGAACCGTGACATTTGATGGCATGAAAATTCAAGTCTGATGCTAACTAAGCCTGATGAGCCATATATTAAATACATTTTATGATCCCTACATTAAATACATTTTATGAGCCCAAGTCCAAAAAAGGTCAAATGGCTGTGCAGTTATCCAATAGATATGATAGGTTACTGCACATTACGCATGACAGAAAAACATAAAAGCCCATAGATGTAGCTAGCTATATGCTCTCTTGGGTAAGTAAATGAAACAAGCTCCAGTAGGCTAATCTTTTTGAGTGTGAACTGTATTACTGTATTGTATTATACTGTATTATATGGACTGGAATTACACACCTCTTTCAAACCATGAACCCCGGAGAGAACATGTGATGCTGGTGCAGGACATGCAGCCTACAAAGTTACAATTATAGGCTAGCAATTAGATTTTAATTTTGAAATATAATAGGGTCTATTTTACAGTTTTAACATTAGTAGGCTGATGCATGCATACCTTTCATAATATTTCCCCTAATGTTGTGCAATGTGCAGTATTAGCCTACCTCCTCTTTCTCTATTGTTGCTTTATTCCTTAATCACTTTCAACAGTTAAATTAAATGTTTTGTTGTCCTGATCTTCATCTTTGTAATGACATGCTCGAATAACATAGGACTAGAATAAGATGCAGATGGCTTTCTTTTCTCTTCATGAAGATTGAATGGTTATGGGTCTGAACAAATAACTGCTATAGCTTACCGCCATTCCGCGTTCTATCTTCTTTCAAACTCCCCTGCCTGTGGCCATGAGTTCTATTGGCTGCTGTATTTAACATTCAGCCAACAAGAGCTTGCATCCCTCTTCCAATAGTCTAGTAGTATAAGAAATGCTGAAAAGAAAATCTTCCAGCAAGCTATTCTAGTCTAGCTTTTCCTGGGAATCCAAGAGCTAAGCAGCGTTTTTTAAGGAGAGAGGCCAGCAGAGCGCATGGTGCATATTGCTCAAGAAACAGGTTATAATTTAGAAGCTTATGCATCGCTCATCATTCATTAGAAATATAAGGCTAATAACTGCATTGAATTTACAATAGAACAATAAGGTGAACCCCAAAAGACAGATTGAGATGTTTAAATTAGATGTGCATTTAGTCCTTCTATTACCGTAGCATATGCTGCAGCAAATGTAGGGACCACAATGGAAATAAGTCCCTGATTTTACTGTGCAATCCCAGTCACTTTTACAATTATTTGTGCATATAAGTCGTTTTTTTTTACTGACAAATAATATAAATCAATCAATCCAGACGGTGTAGCTGCAATTTGATAAATGGAAAGAGAAATCTGTTACAAAACACCAAAAAGTTGAATGACATTAAGAGATTGTCAAGCCAAGCCTTCGATACTGGTTAAGCCTACAAGGTAGGGATGTTTTTTCTGTTTGTTGAGATTGACAAAGTCTATTTCTTGTGGTGTTGAAAATGCAAACCATGATATTAAAGTGCCCAAAGTCAGTATGTTTTGTTTATTGGTTGTGTGGTGCATTGGCACAGAAACCTGTTGGTGGAAAATTTCTATAATTATAAATATGGCATCAAAATGTTGAAAATCTGATTCCCCCAGCTGATCATTATTTGCAACTGGCTCTGATAGTGAAGTAATGAAACAGGCATGGAGAGTGGTGGTCAGCGAACCTTCTGGCCCATAGCCCTGTGTGGCATCAACTGTGCCACAAAAGCATGTTGAAGTGGCAAAGTCAGTATCCACGTATATAAACACAGGGTCACTACAGCTATTGTTATTTGTGGGTGTAAACATTATTTTGAGTTAATTATGAGGGGGGTGTCCAATTTCTTTTACAGCACAAGGGGAGGGTCATGTGAAAATATTTGTAACATTGGGGAAGGGCAGTGCATTCTTTTTAATGACACCTTGAGTTGGACCACCCCCTCCCACACTGTTCATTTCGATCTGTCCCTTAGGGCTGAAAATCACATTCTTCTCTAACAACCACACATACAGATTGGCATAATTTGGTGCTTCACTACATGACCAAAAGTATGTGGACACCTGCTCGTCGAACATCTCATTCCAAAATCAAGGGCATTAATATGGATTTGGTCCCCCCTTTGCTGCTATAACAGCCTCCACTCTTCTGGGAAGTCTTTCCACTAGATGTTGGAACATTGCTGCGGGGGCTTGCTTCCATTCAGCTACAAGAGCATTGGTGAGGTTGGGCAATGACGTTAGGCGATTAGACCTGGCTTGCAGTCGGCGTTCCAATTCATCCCAAAGGTGATCGATGGGGTTGAGGTCAGGGCTCTGTCCAGGCCAGTCAAGTTCTTCCACACCGATCTCGACAAACCATTTCTGTATGGACTTCGCTTCTTGCATGGGGGCATTCTCATGCTGAAACAGCGAAGGGCCTTACCCAAACTGTTGCCACAAAGTTGGAAGCACAGAATCGTCTAGAATGTCATTGTATGCTGTAGCTTTAAGATCTCCCTTCACTGGAACTAAGGGCCTAACCCGAACCATGTAAAACAGCCCCAGACCATTATTCCTCCTCCACCAAACTTTACAGTTGGCACTATTCATTGGGGCAGGTAGGGTTCTCCTGGCATCTGCCAAACTCAGATTCGTCCGTCAGACTGCCAGATGGTGAAGCGTGATTCTTCACTCCAGAGAATGCGTTTCCATTGCTCCAGAGTCCAATGGCAGCGAGCTTTACACCACTCCAGCCGACATGGTGATTTTAGGCTTGTGTGCGTGCGGCTGCTCTGCCATGGAAACCCATTTCATGAAGCTCCCGACGAACAGTTATTGTGCTGACGTTGCTTCCAGAGGCAGTTTGGAACTTGGTAGTGAGTGTTGCAACTGAGTACAGATTATTTTTACACGCTCTGGGAGCTTGTGTGGCCTACCACTTCGCTGCTGAGCTGTTGTTGCTCCTAGATGTTTCCATTTCACAATAACAGCACTTACAGTTGACCGGGGAAGCTCTAGCAGGGCAGAAATCTGACGAACTGACGTGTTGGAAAGGTGGCATCCTATGACGGTGACATGTTGAAAGTCACTCAGCTCTTCAGTAAGGCCATTCTACTGCCAATGTTTGTCTATGGAGATTGCATGGCTGTGTGCTCGATTTTGTACACCTGTCAACAATGGGTTTGGCTGAAATAGCCAAATCCACTCATTTGAAGTGGTCTCCACATACTTTTGTATATATAGCATATTTTACTACCCATAGCAGTTCCCTTCTTTTGAATAAATATGTCATTTTCAAACATGAAAAGGTTCTTACAACAATCTCAGCAAGTTCAACAACACAGTTAATGCTAGGGAGTGGACTAGTGGGTTGCTGACTGAGATAGTGTGCCATAGCTTCTAGGCCTCCCTGGTGGGGGATGTTTGTAGACAGGGATTCAACATCAAAGCAAGCCATAAGCATCTCCCCATTATTGTCTTAAGAGTGTAAATCATGTCCATATAATCTCGTACATATTCAGGGAGTGACACCACACATTGTTTTGGAAAGAAATCTACAAAAGCTTGCAGTGAATTTAGTCTTTGAGCAGTGTTGTGGGGTCACGTGACAGTTTCTGATAGAAAGTGGTGTTGTTTAATTATCCCCGGATATCATTGTCATTGACATAATCCTCAAGGTTTAATAATCATCACAGTTTTATGTCCTAGGACTAATCATCGCTCTGCAGCAAAAAAAAGGTGGGCAATGTGTGAAGGTGTAAACATATACTTCCTAAGGTATTAAACTCTAACAAACTTTCCCCAGAAATGTAACATATAATACCATGGTATTATACTGGTTATTATGCAGACAATATTTTTTTGTTGATTAGACCTAGAGCTGGTCTACGGTGTTTTTGTTCAGACTCACCATAAATGTATCATTGAAATAGACTTGTAAATAAATGCAGCATGACGTGAAATTCTCTACAAACATAAACATTACAAACGTAAACACATCTGTGTGTGTCTATCTGGCAAACGTACGCCACCTCGCGCAAAACTATTTTCTGGCACACAATCTAGAGTCATGCAGGTGTGTGTGTTTGTGTGTGTGTGTGTGTGTGTGTGTGTGTGTGAGTGTGTGTGTGTATGTGAGTAAGTGAGTGTGATTGAGTGAGAGAGAGAGAGAGAGCGCGAGAGAGAGCGAGGGAGAGAGAGAGGAGACGTTGAAGCGCCCCAAAATATATGGGGGGGAAAAACACAGTTCTTATCTCTTCCTCCTAACTTCAGCTTTCTATACTTTTGATGTATTTTTTACATTACTCGTGTGTGGCACTGAGGAGAGTGTGATCATAAATCCCACAATCATTTCAATGGATTTGAGATTACTCTGAGCCCTAGATGCTAGACCACGCCCGCCGTGGGCCGTCCCTCTCGGAGGGATTATATTATAACAGGTCGCGTCTCCTGAGACAAATCTACTCTCTGCTGCTCAACAGGCACGAGCTTGGGTGCCTCCAGTTCCTCTGTACAACGGAGCTCCCCGCACCGAAAGCGACCTCCGCTTTCACAGACACGTGCACTGGTGAAACAGATTCACCGGCTACACCTGCGCCTCTCCAAAGAACCACCACATACAGACTTGAGATTGTCTTACTTTCAGACGAGGAGAACTGAACCGCACTGCAAGGAACTCTGACAGTTATACTGACAGGTGAGAGGAGGAAGATACAAAATAAAGATTTAAACATGAAACTTGAAGTGTTCTCTGCAACCCACTTCGTTCAGAAGCCCATGGAGGTGTGCACTCACATTGATGCCGAGGTAACCGTCCCCTCTCCCCTATCCGGAGACGAGCTGGGCTCAGACGGGGACTGCGTGGCAAACAGCCCAACGCCTGCCACCCCGAGCAGCGCCGATGGCAAGGGAAAGCCCTACACCCGCAGACCAAAGCCGCCCTACTCCTACATCGCACTCATTGCCATGGCCATCCGGGACTCCGGCAGCGGCAAGTTGACTCTGGCGGAGATCAACGACTACCTGATGAATAAGTTCCTGTTCTTCCGGGGCAGCTACACTGGCTGGCGGAACTCGGTGCGCCACAACCTGTCGCTGAATGACTGTTTCCTCAAGGTGCTCCGGGACCCGTCCAGGCCCTGGGGCAAGGACAACTACTGGATGCTGAACCCGAACAGCGAGTATACCTTCGCCGACGGGGTGTTCCGGCGCAGGAGGAAGCGCATCAGTAAGTGCCGATCCGGCAGTGGTTCCAATAAGGACACCAAGACCCCGGACGAGGAGACTCGCATTTCGAGCACTCCATCTGCACCCACCGGGGAGGAGAGGATGATGGGAGCCAAGTTCTCCAGCTTTTCCAGCTCCTTCTCCATCGATAGCATCCTCAGTAAGCCCTTCATAAGGAGGGAGGATATAGACAACACTGATGCAGACACTGCGTATGCCAATCCCGGTTCCCACCGGCGCTACTGGCCCACCGGTGCCCACCACATGCTGCCCCACACACTGGGCTACCCACCGGTACCCACTGCTATGGTGCACGCACATGCACAGCAGTTATACCACCAGGTCAGCTCAGGGGCGTCCCACATGTTACACGCATACAGGTGCAGCCTCGCGGAGCAAGCAGAGCACATCAGAGACCCACTCACAGCAGGGACCGACACACAGGGCCACATGCCAAACTCCGAGGCTGCTTTCTCCCCGGTGAAGATTCACACAGCGCGAGGTGGCAGCTGTCATCCTTTCCAGATAGACTCATTGCTCTCCTAAAGTCAACATAAGGGACAATAATGTAATGATGTATCTTACATTTGCCATGTGCACTTTCCTATGCGCTCTATGTTTTTCTAGTTTTAAAAAGAAATGTCAGTGCATTGAACTGTTTCTAATGATAACAAGTCGTTTAGCAGTGATGAAAAACGTAATGTTTTCTTGTTGTCAAGTTACTTTTATTTCTATCTGGTTATTACTAAGACCGAGAAAATTAGTTGCAATCTAATGACATGACATTCCACTGTGTGTGTGTGTGTGTGTGTGTGTGTGTGTGTAAGGTTATTTCTACACTGCTACCATGTGCCAAATATGAAAAAATATAAATATTTGTGTTGTTGTAGCCTAGTTTTGTATGACTTGCTGCAAAATATTCGTTTAAAATATTTGTTCGATTGTTGACTACTGCACAAAAAGCTGCACAAAAGGAAATACAGTCTGTTTACCTGAACATTGATTCATGCACGATATTTTTATGAGGGAAAATAAAAAAAATATTTGGTAAAAAATTATCAAAGCAAACCACAAGTATGTATTCTTTATTTTCCTTTGGTTAAAGACAAGGGCAGTAAAAACTAAATGTATATATTTTTCCATAAAGTATACTTCAAGTGTGTTTGGAATCGGGGTGGAAAAAGGAAGGATGAGGAAGATCCCATATCTGCCTGGAAATAAGGGCATTTAGCGCCTGCAACGCTCGCACTGTTTTGGCATCCTCCTCATCCCACTTAAACTACTTAACTGCCAGAGGAATGAAGGTTATAGATTAATTTCTGACTTACATTTCCCCCACTCTGCATGGCATGGCACAGCTAGGAAGCTGCAGTGTAAGGAACAAATTATGAAGAAAGGGAAATACATTTACAGACCTACATTTCACCCCTCTGTCTGCCACTGCCTGCACGGCACGGCTAAGGAAGCATGCAGGATTGTTAGGCACAAATTACAGCTCGGTTGAGCTATTTCTAAATATTTAAGGCTGGTGAGATCAGTCCCAGAAATGGTGAGTGCTGAATTATGTCAAATAAATCACGAAGGATAATTAACATTCATAGCAACACACGTCTGGGAAGGACGTTCCGAGTGAGGATGGGGTTGGCTTTGTACGGACATTTCGCTTCACAATAGCAAATCATGTATAGTTATAATATATATATCTATTAAGTACAATTAAAATATACACGTATCTTCAAGCTCTAAGTAGTTTTTTAAAAACTACAACATTCTTCCTACTCTTCCTCCAATTCGAGGATGGAATCTCAGACTTGGGGAAACTGTGCTCCATCTCCTATGGTTGAGGGTAAATTGTAATAAAATATGGTGTACCCTACTTATTCAACATTATCTGTTCTGTGGCGTTCACATGGGTAAGAAACGTGCCCGGGATCCGGATCTCCTATAAACAATGTACAATCAAATGTAGAGTGTTTAAATATGACATTTGACTTTACTCTGCACAAAAACCTTGTAGGCTACACGAGCATTCTTGTTTCAGTCACGCAATTCAAAATGTCTGTGTCATACTGAAATAAATTGTTATTGTAATAAACAATACAGTCGTGCATGTCATGTTTGTTTTTTCATCATAAACACCTTAATAGCTGGATAAAATTAAAATTAAAATTACCCTTTTTATCCTGCTATATGTTCAGGAATTTTTATTTTTTAAACATGACACACGTTGCATCAATTTCCTGATTTGCTGAATTAGGTTTACAATATATTTTGAATAGAAACAAGATGTGGGATGAATTACAACAACAACAAAGACACAGACCTGCATATTCTAAACGATATACAGTTAACATTGACCAAAACCGTTTTTTTGTTCAATGTTTCATAACAAATGACAAGTTAGTTCTGTAATCTGTAAAATATTGATGAACAATAATGAAGGCTACTTCAAGTGCATAAATTAATTATCACAATACACTTCAAATAAAACCAAAAGGATTGTAGTTTAGGGGGTATCCATAGTCTATATCTAGAGCTTCCCACGGTCCTGAAGCAGAACCTCGAAGTCATCTTTTACGCTTCGCGTTCCCCTAACAATGTTTACCACTAATGTTATTGAAAAAGTGGTAGACTATTGCTACGAAGTGCTGTATCTAGACAAACATTGCAAAGAAGTAGGCTATACATGGAGAAAGATAAGTCAATTATTTTATTGTGGGCCAATGATAAATGAAACAGAAATAGGACAGCACTCCGGTAAAAAAATACTTAAATTGACATATTTTTATTGGTATGCGTTTCGGGTATGAGCCCTTCTTCAGCGTGCAAGGCAATGGCAATCAATGCAATGGCAATCAAGGCAATGGCAATCAAAAAGAACGGAAGACATTCTTGCTTAGGCCATACATGTTTCTACAAATATGGCAATCAAAATATTAGGCTACCTGTCCGTCCTCCTCAATCATGCACACTTGTTGTACGATCCTGATGCCTCAGAGGATGCGTTTACACAGGCAGCCCAATTCGGATCTATTTTCCACTAATTGGTCTTTTGACCAATCATAGCAGATCTTTTCGCATCAGATCTTTTCCCGCGCTGATCTGATTGGTCAAAATATATATTTGGGCTGCCTGTGTAAACGCAACCAGAGAAACGCAGTCTGCATGGTCCAGGTGACAGGTATGAGACCCTTTCCAGGAACAATGCTGCAACCTGCAGGTGAAACACCGGAACAGCACACCTGTACGCTGCGCAGAGCACCAACACTGACGGTCATAACAGGTGAACCTTCCCCGTCAATGTACCGTTGTGTTTTCATTCTATGGACTAGGCCTCGCTCTCTGGGTTGTGGAACAGAAACTAACTAAGAGATGGCGTATCCTAATAAACCAAATACATGACTGAGTCTGAGAGCAATAGAGACTGAATATGCTGTAGTTCTAGTCCAGTGTTTTAGACCTGCACTCCAGGCACAATGTTAGGAAGTCAAAACAGTCCATCAGTCTGCCAGCCACTGAACCGCTTGTGTCCTCCTAGAGAAAGATCCCGGTGCTCTCAGCACAAAGGTCTGGGCTGACCTGGATAGGAAGCGACATTACCGTTATAATACGTTGGAAATAGCTATATTTTAAGTTTAAAAAAAATAATTACATAAAAAGACTCAGGAAAGATGTAGGCACTTATCAAAATAAGTGAGGAGAGATAAAAGTATAGGTTATACGAGAAAATCCAACAACTAGCAGGCCTGTGTTTCTGAGGAAAAGGCTGTGTAGCCTGTAGTGTATGGCCTATTCAAAATGTATTTTTGAAAAACAACTATACATTTTTGTTATATATCTTATTATGATCACAACACAACAAATCCAATATATATATATATATAGTGAAACAATAATAAGTAAGTATTTAATTTAATAACATGCCCCCCCCCCCCTCCACACACACACATTCTGAAATTGTATTTTTGTCCCCCCCCCCCCTGTTTTCTCTTTGGAATGTGATACAAAATGAGGCAAGGGTGAGCTTTAGGACCATGCCGACAGCTCAGAGTGGTAGGGTAGGCTGTTTGGAGTGTTTATCCGACTGGATATATATACAGTACCAGTCAAAAGTTTGGACACACGTACTCATTCAAGGGTTTTTCTTTATTTTTACTATTTTTTACATTGTAGAAAAATAGTGAAGACATGAAAACTATGAAATAACACATACGGTATCATGTAGTAACCAAAAAAGTGTTAAACAAATCAAAATATATTTTATATTTGAGATTCTTCAAATAGCCACCCTTTGCCTTGATGACAGCTTTGCACACTCTTGGCATTCTCTCAACCAGCTTCACCTGGAATGCTTTTCCAACAGTCTTGAAGGAGTTCCCATATATGCTGAGCACTTGTTGGCTGCTTTTCCTTCACTCTGCCGTCCGACTCATCCCAAACCATCTCAATTGGGTTAAGGTCAGGGGATTGTGAAGTCCAGGTCATCTGATGCAGCACTCCATCACTCTCCTTCTTGGTAAAATAGCCCTTACACTGCCTGGAGGTGTGTTGGGTCATTGTGCTGTTGAAAAACAAATGATAGTCCCACTAAGCCCAAACCAGATGGGATGGCGTATCGCTGCTGAATGCTGTGGTAGCCATGCTGGTTAAGTGTGCCTTGAATTCAAAATAAATCACAGACAGTGTCACCAGCAAAGCACCCCCACACCATAACACCTCCTCCTCCATGCTTTACGGTGGGAACTAAACATGCAGAGATCATCCGTTCACCCTCATTGCGTCTCACAAAGACACAGCGGTTGGAACCAAAAATCTCAAATTTGGACTCCAGACCAAAGGACACATTTCCACCGGTCTAATGTCCATTGTTTGTGTTTCTTGGCCCAAGCAGGTCTCTTCTTCTTATTGGTGTCCTTTAGTTGTGGTTTCTTTGCATCAATTCGACCATGAAGGCCTGATTCACACAGTCCCCTCTGAACAGTTGATGTTGAGATGTGTCTGTGACTTGAACTCTGTGAAGCATTTATTTGGGCTGCAATTTCTGAGGCTGGTAGCTCTAATAAAAAATATATTTTCATTTGTTTAACACTTTTGTGGTTACTACATGATTCCATATGTGTTATTTCATAGTTTTAATGTCTTCACTATTATTCTACAATGTAAAAAATAGTAAAAATAAAGAAAAACCCTTGATTGAGCAGGTGGGTCCAAACTTTTGACTGGTAGTGTATATATATATATATATATATATATATATATATATATATATATATATTATGTCCTGCCCACTTCTAAAACCAAAGTTGCGCTCCTGAATGTAATTAAGACCACTGCATTCAATTTTCCAAAAATATCCTACACATTAAATATAGCCGAAATTCATAAACAGAATGAGCCACATTTCTCATTAACTAATATCTGAATGATGTATGCCTTTGTATAAATAATCAGGGACCATAAAGCAATTAAAAACAAAAACTGTTTTAAGTGAGGATAGGCAATGGTCTGAAGCCGAAAAAGAAAGGAAATTCACATGAGCACCACAATGCCTATTCCACCCATGCTCTACCAAGGTTTTCCAGCGCACAGCTTTGACCTACTACAGTAACTATGTTGGTATTGTACTTCAAACTATGTGTAAGCAGGTTGCTTAGGATTCAAACCTTCTCAATGCCTACATTTAGTTTGTTTTTACATTTCCATGGTTTTTACACCGGAAGTTGATTATGCAACATTATTATACAACATTATAATATAGCTTAACACATGCTCTCCTTGTGAACCCTCACAATGTTGTGCATTTTATTTATTGATAAGATCCCAGCTCATACTCCTACTGATCATTGCTCAAAACTAATTGGCGAGAGCAAGGAAACAAAGACTGAAACAAATACTTACTATGCAATTTCACAATGTAGCTGGTTGATGACTACAGGAGCGCGAAATATGGATGAGTTGTTTTCAATGGAAGGGTTCTGAAATATTCTCTCTCGCCAAGTCAAGGTGTGACCGTGAATATATCATCGTCGTCCACCTCGGTGGAAACAACTTGGGACACACAAAGGGGACAGCCCTGGTGCGTCAGATGCGGGATGATTTGAAGGTCTTAATCCAAATGTTCCCCGGAACGACGGTGGTCTACTCTGAGATCCCACAGCGGAGGAGTTGGATGTTCCAGTGAGAGGAAGACATCAACAAGCGCATAGAGATGGCCAGGCACTCTGTCAACCAGCTGGTGTTTGCATTTCCACAATCCGCCACTCTGCCATTAAGCACTGTTTCCCTGGGCAGTACCATAGGGATGGCATGCATCTCATGGATTAGGGCAATAACCTCTT
The DNA here is from genome assembly GCF_964263955.1 of Coregonus lavaretus. Lineage (NCBI taxonomy): Eukaryota > Metazoa > Chordata > Actinopteri > Salmoniformes > Salmonidae > Coregonus > Coregonus lavaretus. Next base: position 36,757,421 of record NC_140008.1, on the reverse strand, counting down.
CCTTGAGAGTCTAAGAGCTGGGCCAGTATCCACAAAGCGTCTCAGTAGACAATTGTTCATAAGTGCTGAGCATATAGACATTTTACTCCTACTCTTATGGGTCAAAATTAAACCTATGCATTAAGCCTCTTTAGTCATAAGAGTCACACCTAGTCGACAGATATTTAGGACACCTAATGAGCTGTCCCAACCAGTTAAGAGTTACCAGCAGGTGTCTTGATTATAGAAAAAGGCAGCGAGTCAGTGCTTCCTGCACCATAGACAGATAATTGCTTTGGAGTTGAAAGAATGTTTTGATATTTCTCTATGATCAACTCATAAATAGTATGTACCTACATGCAAGTACCTCTTGCACTTTTGACAATGATTTCATGAGGCCTAATTCATATATGCCTAAATACTTATAACCACTAGGCTAATAAACAATCACATTTTTATTTCGATTATTTCATTAACCTACATGTTATTTCAAGCAGAATATCACATTGTTAAAAAATATGCCTAAATTGGTCATGACTATAAGTGGGCAATTGAAAGCATTTGTGTTCGGTAAAAATGATTGAATGGTCTAATGTTTTATGCAACATTACCGGAAAGTAATTTGATGCCTACTGTGCCAAAGTGATTTAGAGTTGTTTAACGGGAGTGACGAGTGTGTGGAACTTTTAAACCATTATACAGTATGATTCATTGCAAAATGCCACATATCACATTATTCAAAATATTGGAATTGGTTTTAAAAAAAGCAGGTTATGCATGCCAACATATTAGGCAATAATTAAGAGTAGGCAAAGTGATCGTGTCAGGCGAAAATGATATGAAACGTTTTACCATTGCAACATTTGATGTAAAGTCACATTCACCATGGTTGTCTGAAGTGTGCTATACATTTCACAGCTGGCGATACCTCATCGCGATTTGTTGTTCTCCATCATTAGCAGAATTTCAATGAGCATTATCACCATCTTTCCTTTGCGGTACCTCAAACTGTCATGATTACCAGCTGAGAAAAGTTTATGAGTTGATTTTACTCCTGGCTCAAAATGTCTGGAAGCATTCGTTCCAAAATGATTTTGTTAATTTACTCAGTAGTGATTGCATGTTTATTTATCTTGCTTGGTTAAAATATAAGTCTAAAACAGATGATTTGTTAAAAATAGACTCATTTAATCAAGTAGTTAACCAAGTTAACAAGCATTTAGTTTTCTTTTGACTGTACGCTGCTACAACCTGATCTCATAGCATTTCATGTTATTCTGTATGTAAATCCGAGACACTCCATTTAGTATGATACGTTACATTTCTTATGGTATGTATTCATATCCATCATCCATTTTGTATGATGTTACACATCTCAATTCGTACAATATGTTACGAATTTCCAATACGTATGATATGTTATGAATTCCAATGTTAGCTTGGTAGCTAAAGTTAACTAGGGTAGGTGTTAGAGTTAAGGTTAGGAGTTATGTTAAAGGATTAAGCTTAGGGTTAGGGGAAGGGTTAGCTAACATGCTAAGTAGTTGCAAAGTAACTTAAAAATAGTTGCAAAGTAAGTAGTTGCAAAGTTGGTAATTAGCTAAAATGCTAAAGTTGTCCATGATGAGATTGGAGCACTCAACCTTTGGGTTGCTAGACATTCGCGTTATACGTCCATCCTTCCACCCCAACCTACCACCCTCGTTTTTGTTTTAAAGCCTTTTACTGCAGTGGGCTAAATCAGGGTCACAGAGTGTTTCTTGGTAGTCAAACAAATCTACTTTGAAACAAAAGTATACAGCTCACACACATGGTCTTAAAATAATAAAGAAAACACCTATACCATGTCAGATAGAGTTGAAATGTATTACATTTTGATTTTGAAAACCAATATTACACTTTATATACATCACAGAAGCCTGAAATATAACAAAACCGTTTGAAATAGAAACATCGGTTTTTCAGCAGGTGTTTTGAAATAATGTTTAATAATTATGAAATAATGAAACATATTCATAACATTCCACCCATGAGGCCACTAGAGGGCTATTTGTTCATTTCACTGCAGGAAAGGGTTTTAAGTAACCCATCTTATGTAACCATACCAAATGTAACATATCATAATTTCAGTGTCCCGGCTTTACATTTACCATGTTACATCTAGTCTATGAGACCAGGCCGGCACACGGAATGTCAGGCAAGCAGTGATTCTGAGTGATGTTGTTTTACCCTGGTGTACCGTGTGCAGCCCCCTGACTTTTTACTTTTGCATGGCGACTTCAGATTTTCTGCGAACAAACTGAAAAGTAAGTTGACACTGTTGATCAGTCAGCTCAAATGTGGATTATATGAATGACAAGACAGCAGGAGAAAGTTTATGCCAGAGCTGGAATTTATTCTACAAATGTTTGAAACAGCAATGCTGTCATTCGAGTCTAATGCTAGCTAGAATGCACAACTAAGTTTCTGTTTACATGTGCGTTTGGGATTCAACCATTTATTATACGTGGTTCATAACTAGCTTACTGTTTAACAAACAATTTGTTTTCTCGGCTATGGTTTGTGTAGTCTTGGTTGTTCTTCATGGAAATGTAGCGTAGCTAACTGCAGTATCTGGCTACCTCATCTTACCGTGTCTTGGTCTGTGCTATGCAAATGAACGTGAGTAGCTTGGCAGTTTCCCAAAGTTTGGTGGTTTTAAACTTAACATAACTAGTTATGTTTTGTGTAAGATTGTATGCTCTATTGTGGTGCATGAACTGGCCATACACATTAGCTAATGTTACAATCTTACTTTCGATAATCTTACTTAGCTAGCTAAAGTTAAATTGGCTATCATAGCAGCCAAGGATGTTCGCTAGTTTATTTGTTCATATTAGTTTGTGCTCCGATTACACTCAATTGTCTAGATCAGCAGTTTACACATGATGACTTCAGCCTTATGTGAAAAACCTTATTTGGACAAATATAGCTAGCTAGTGTTCTTCACTTGTTGGTTAGCTACCTAGCCAACATTAGCTCTCATCTGACTGGTATAATGTTATGTTACCTAATCAACACAAAACCACATTAATTGGCTAGATACCTTTATTTGCCTATTTGTTAGCTAGCTAGCCTTCAGCTGACTGGTGTTAGCTAGCTACTGAGGCTAGCTGCTGGACTACACAATGTTAGCTAGTTAGCTAATCAAAATATCTGTTTGCATTTATTGATTAACCTCAGCTTGAATACCACGAGCTATACATTTACATTTTAGCAGACGCTCTTATCCAGAGCGACTTACAGTTAGTGAGTGCATACATTCTTTTTCATACTGACCCCCCGTGGGAAACGAACCCACAACCCTGGCGTTGCAAACGCCATGCTCTACCAACTGAGCTACATCACTGCCGGCCATTCCCTCCCCTACCCTGGGCCAATTGTGTGCTGCCACATGGGTCTCCCGGTCGCGGCCGGCTACGACAGAGCCTGGATTCGAACCAGGATCTCTAGTGGCACAGCTAGCACTGCGATGCAGTGCCTTAGACCACTGCGCCACTCACACATTTAATTAAAACTGTTGCACCTACAAATTTAGTCAATACGGCATTGTTCAATGGTCCAATGGTCACTTTATGGACGCTATAGTCTAGTTTTAATCCGACGTCTAGAATTTGAGCTAGGTAGGCGCAAAAAAATATTCTTAAAAATAATTTGCTAGCAACCCTGTTCAAAAATCTGGTATATGGCTCTCGATAACAGCTGGATGGCTCATGACGAGAGGCGGGGAGTGTCGTGTACCTCTAATCAAGCTGATATGCACATTTTTATCGAGATTGGTGCCATATTGGCTTAGATATTATGGTAGGGAGATTTAATCAGCGGTTGTGAGGCCGGTTGGACACACTGCCAAATTCTCTAAAATGACGGAGGCGGCTTATGGTAGTGAAATTAACATTAAATTATCTGGCAACAGCTCAGTTGGACATTCCTGCAATCAGCATGCCAATTGCACACACCCTCAACTTGAGACATCTGTGGCATTGTGTTGTGTGACAAAACTGCACATTTTAGAGTGGCCTTTTATTGTCCTCAGCACAAGGTTCTTGATATGCCACATCTGTCCGGTGGATGGATTATCTTGGCAATGGGGAAATGCTCACTAACAGGGATGCAAACTAACTTGTGCACAACATTTGAGATACATTTTTGTGCATATGGAAAATGTCTGATCTTTTATTTTAGCTCATGAAACATGGGACCAACACTTTACATGTCATGTTTATATTTTTGTTCAGCATAAATGCTAGCTAGAAGCAAGAGGAAATAATGTGTTTAATAAAAGCATAGCCTACACCAGGGATCATCAACTAGATTCAGCCGCAAGCTGATCTTTTCTTGCACGGATGGTCGGGGGGCCGGAACATAAGTACTGCAAATTGACAGCAAGAAGCCCAAACAGCTGTGCTTGACTAAAACATATTCATTTCAAACCTTACTTACGTGTCTCTATTATGCATGGGAAAACTTGGGAACAGATTTCTTTAATTAAATTCACTTGGAGCTAATTTCTTTGTGTTTTTACAGTCTTATGTCCAACAATGAAAACTCCACCCCAAAATGTTTTTTTTTTTTTTTTTTGCTCCAAGTGGGGGGACCCTGGCCTACACTCTTAAGCCAGTTTCCATTGGCACTTTGAAGTCAACCCGGTTGGGCTGGCCTTGGTGGGCTTGCTCGAATTGCGTTTCCACTGCCTCCAGAAATGAGAAATGATGTCATGTTGCTAGGTAGCCAATATGTGACTGTGCAGCTGGCTTAGCAAATGTTGGTAGCTAGCAAGATGTTGAAGAATTGAATTCACTAACGTTACCCCATACTCCTGCAAGTGCCAGCCAGACTCAGAGCCATGTATTTAGCTTGCTAAAGTTAGCTAGCTAAATGGTTAGCATCGTCGCTAGCATAACAGGCTAGCTAGTTTAATTCCTTCCTTGCTTGCCATGGCATTGGCTATTAGCTAGCTAAGCAAGCAAACCCAACGACAGATTTGATATGTAGCTAGCTAGCTTTCAATACGACCTGGCCAGCTAGAATTCCTGCTAGCTCACATTAGCTAGCTAGTTTCAACTCTGATTTGCAAGCTAACATTAGGTAGCTACTTAGCATTCAAGAGCTGACTGTTCTCATAAAAATGTGTGTTCTGCTAAAATAAATGAAGTATCCAGCTATGGTGGTAATTTGTGTCATGTCTGACTACAGCAGTATTAATTTTCCATGTGCTAGCTAACAGGAACATGCCCAGACGAGCTAGCCAAATGTGATGTCAGCATCCAGCTGTGATCAGCAGGCACTAGTTGTGAAACTGCCCTGGTTTCCCTCAACCCTGATCAAATGAGAATTCTATTTGAGCCAGCTAGAATTTGGCCCTAATTTTAAGTGCCAGTGGAAAAGTGCTTAAGATTTTTTTTTAAATACAAAAGGGGTTCTATATAGACATTTTGGTGAACTCAAAATGTAACTGCCATTCCAATTCAAAAACCAACTGCCAATCCATTCCAGCATGATGACGCAAGAGGACGGTGGTTGAACCAACTTGCAAGTAGCCTACCAATAAACACATACTTTAAGGTAAGCAAAAGTTAAGTATTTAATTCAAATATATGAAGCAAAGGTCACATGAGACTATAGGCTAGATAAATAAAGTGTAAATGTTCAAATTTGAGCACTTTTGTAAGCTAGCTATAGCAAGCTAAACAGAAAAAGCTAGGTTACTTTAATTAGCCACTTTACAAACTACTTTCAAATCCATTTAATTTTGTATTATGGGATATGCCAAATAGAGCTACAGACACAGCCTGACATTGGCAATTAGCTAATTGTTTTATTTCAGTGTGGAGTGTGGAGCCAATTGAGGAGAGCCAATTGTGATGCAGTGCCTTAGACCGCTGTGCCACTCGGGAGGCCCCAGCAACATGTTTCATGAAGCCATTAGAACACTGTTGCTGGGGCCTCACGAGTGGCACAGCGGTCTAAGGCACTGCATCACAGTGTTGCGTCATTACCAGCCATGACTGGGAGTCCCATAGGGTGGCGTACAAATGGCCCAGCGTAGTCTCGGTTAGAGGAGGGTTTCGACGGGGGGGGGGGGGGCTTTACTTGACTCATCGTGCTCTAGTGACTCCTTGTGACGGGCCGGGCTCCTGCAGGCTGACTAGTCATCAGTTGAACGGTGTTTCCTCCGACACATTGGTGCAGCTGGCTTCCGGGTTAAGCGAGCGGGTATTAAGAAGCATGGTTTGGCGGGTCATGTTTCTGAGGACGCATGACTCGACCTTCGCCTCTCCCGAGCCCGTTGGGGATTTGCAGCGATGAGACAAGATCGTAGTCACAAAATTGGGCAGAAAGGGGCGTAAAAATTACAACAACAAAAAAGGACACTGTTGATGACAGAGGCATGTATAGCTTTTTTATGATAAATTATGTATAATAAGTCTTGATGATTCAATAGCCTAGTTAATCATTACATTACTTTTAACACTATCTATATTTTGCTCAGTCTGGCAGTAACCCAGAACTATCAGAGGAAGAGGGTCCCTCTCTCAGCTGCTGCTGACAACTGCATATAAGTTCTTCTCCATAATAATTATGTCTGCATAGCATTTTTTCTTCATTTTGGCAGATGAACTCATGCTTATTTCTGAAGATTAATACATGTTTTTCCTTATTTTTCCGTGCTTCTCTGGAACCAGTCAAGCAGGTAGGTAGCCCAGCGGCTAAGGAGTTGGACCTGTGGCCGGTTCGAATCCTGGGCCGGGCGCTGGAAAAAAAACAGGCAGAATTGATCTGACAACTGGAGGGCTGCTGGGTTCACATCCTCAAAACATTCCGCTACTGTTGGGCACTTGAGCAAGGCCCTTAACCCCACAACACGCTCTTCATCCAGGGGCGCTGCATACAGCTTGAACCTGTGCTAGTCTCAACTATATGTGTAAGGTCTGTTTTCTGGGGGAGTTGAGAACAGAGCAGAAGACACATTTTTGTTGTTCATTGTAACTAAATGGACAAAGTATATTGTATTATAAAGAAGTCAGCCAGAGTTGACATCAGTGGAGGCTCCTCAGAGGAGAAAGGGGAGGACCATCCTCCTCAGTGAATTTCATAAAAATAAAAATTGTCAAACAACTATACTAAATATATTCACATGTCACCAAATAATTTATTAAAACACGCTGTTTTGCAATGAAGGTCTACAGTAGCCTCAACAGCACTCTGTAGGGTAGCACCATTCTGTAGCCGGAGGACAGCTAGCTTCCATCCTCCTCTGAGTACATTGACTTCAATACAAAACCTAGGATGCTATTTTTTCTCACCCCCTTCCATAGACTTACACAGTAATTATGACAACTTCTGGAGGACGTCCTCCAACCTATCAGAGCTCTTGCAGCATGAACTGACATGTTGTCCACCCAATGAAAGGATCAGCGAATGAATCTAGTACTGAAAGTATAATCTACAGCTAGCTAGCACTGCAGTGCATAAAATGTGGTGAGAAAGACAATAGTTGAACCGTTTTCAACAAATTAATTTCTTGAAAATTGAAGGAGAAAGCAAGAGAGAGAGAGACAGAGAGAGAGAGATTTCGTCTTTTTTTTTTCACTTTCACTTTCAGTTTCACTTACTTAGCTAGCAAATGCAGATGGCTAGTTTAGTTACTCAAACACCCGGCTCAAACAGAGGGATGCTATGTTAGCTAGCTGGATATGACTATCCAACACAATACTGGAATTCTTCCAAGTCAAGGTAAGCTTTTGGTTTTATTAATTTATTGCCACCGGGGCCTGCCAGTGTAACTGCTTACTGACTATACACTGTAACATTACTGCATGATTGTAGCGGGTTTACTAATGAATTAGTTATATTAGCTATGTTGACTAGGACGTTACTTTAGCTAATATGGGGACAACGATGTAGGCTGTGTGTAGTGGTTATGACATGGTTTGGCTTGGAAAGGTTTTTTTGCCTGGTCACATACAGCTGATGTGTTGTCCATTGAAGTCCACAAAAGAAGGGAAAAGGTGAGAGGAAGAGAGTGCATAGAGGCGAGAAGAAATACAACGTGGCTGCTATGAAAGTGAACTCTGTTTATGCATGATATGGGGTGTATTCATTCTGCCAATTCTGTGGAAAAACGTTTCTTAAATGGAAATGGGGATAAAAATACCTGAATTTGTCAAACAGAAACGGTTGGACTAATGATTACACCCTAGCTAAGCTAGATGCAGGCAAGAGTGTGCAAGGTGGTATTGAATGTGTCACTGTCTGTCCATGTGTCACTGTCTGTCATCTCAAAATGTTCTCTTGACCTGTGTGCACCTACGTTGTAAACTTTCATTCATAGGTTGTAGCAAACTCATGATGGGTATAGGGAAAATGTGAGTATCATGTAGTAGCCTAAACCTATCGCTGTTACATTGAACTGGATGAATGGAATGTGAATGACAATCATCCAACATGCTGTAATAGATATAAGGCCATGCTCATGAGAAGAAAAATAAATCGTCCTCTGTCATCATAAAAGACACTGACCGCCACTGGTTGGCATGGATCATCATTCAAACAATGAGATGCCTCCCACCAGTACATATTTCCAAATTATGTTTGCATATAATGACAATAAATTCTAAAAACGATGCCGGTATTTGTTTGTACATTATTTGTATATTAAAAATATCCTTAGCTCAAAATATTACTATTTAATAGTAAGTAGCCATAATTCATAAATGGCACCATGCAGGTTTCTATCTGGAACCATGTTGGTTCAGTGAAGAACCTCTAGGGTTCTGATCAAATAACCCTATAAAAGGAACCTTTTTTCTAAGAGAGTAACCATGTTCCCATCCACAGTTTTTATGCAAGTAAAGTTATATCTTATTAATAAAAAATCATGACAGGTGTGATAGAAACAGGAAGTTTCGATGTCATTTTATCAATGCTGACTGATAATTTGTTTGTTCGACATGGTGGGTTCTTTTTGTGTCGGTAAAATTAATTACGCGGCAATGGTGGTGGAAACGCCATTATGCCCCTATTATTCATATAATAACCATTATATCGAAGTAAATCTGGAGTCACGAAATGTGGTGTGTGGTCCTCGCACTACGACTAGGGAAACCCCCCCATAAAAATCTCATTTTGTAGGCTATACGTGCGCTCTAGCCACAATCTGCGCGCTGTTGGCACGTGCCAATATCAGAGTGAGTACATTCGCTATATAACGCAACATGTTTTGTGAGAAAACCATCAGTAGAGTTGAAAATGCGATGGAAACAGATTTAACTTGTATTTTTTATTCTGTACATGGGAATTTAACGGCTAAATGTATTTTTATGTGCACTACGTCATCACGCACAGCCTTTCATCTACAACAAGCCAATTCGATGGAAACATCTCTGGTGGAAAAATGCGCATGAAAATCTGTCGCTAATTGGATGTAATCCTAGCCTGTGGTGGGGAAATGATTTTATCCGCAAATCCTTTGTTGTGAAGCGCAAACGTTATTGCTGGTGGCACATACACAAAGAGGTGAGGAGCCGATTAGATTATTACACTATTTTCTGTCTATTTTCTATAGCTCTACTATCCCAAGTTAAGAAGTTCATATCGTAAACGCAGAAATGAAACCCATTAGGCCCAGCTGTAAGATTATTCTATTCTGATCGAAGGTTGTTTACAGTTGTTCACTCTTTCCTTCTCATCGTTTCAATTCAGCGGCACAATATAAAGTAAAGCTCAGTCTAAACCAAATCCATGTGGTAGAAATGAAATGAGGGAGAAGAGGCATCCTGTAAGTCGCTCTGGATAAGAGCGTCTGCTAAATGACTAAAATGTAAATGTAAATGTAAATACACAGGGGGAATTGTGATGTGATTTATAGGCCCAAGTAAAGATTGATCATCTAAATCTTACGTTGTAAGATTCTTTTAAGCCCATTAACATTTTTTGGACAAAGATTGTCTATTTGTATATTGCTGTATAGCTTATAGACCTACTAAACTGTAAATCTTGATTATAAACGTAAACAACTAGCCTATATAATAGTCAGTCTATTCACAAAAACGAAGCCTATACAATAAAGTAATAGGCAAATAAATTACTGGAAATTATTGCGTTATTTAATATTCGTCTATATAGAAATGAACCCAAAATGTGTTATTTTCATAACATTGGGTGGCAGAATGAAAAACGAGAAAGTGTAGCCTATCAAACTCAGACAACGATATCGAAATGAACGACAAGTCATCACAGTATAAATAGCCTATTAAACGGGCTGCCTGCATGATACAGGCCTACAATAAATAGTATCATTAGTTCAATAACTCTTAATGGGATGGAAATGTTATCTGCATTTGTATGTCAAGTTTTGTTCTTTCTGTATGGAAATAAATCCTATTTCTCTCATTGTCGTCATTATTGATGTTGATTATAGTATCTTTTAAGACTAAATAATTTCATCATGTTGGACAAATCTGTATTATGATCGGTCTTCATAAGGGAGGAAGCTGTCGACGCCCGTGCCCCTAATTTCGGTTCTCTCGCTCTAATGAACGCGGGGCCCAGGGGAATCTCCCTGCCAGGGACCGGCTCGAGCCCGATCGGTAAACTGAAACTGGAGCGCTGTGTGTGGTATCCAGGGTTGGGCTTGATGGAAAAAGCCTGCTTCCACTCATGTCAAAGTCATTTACTCAGAAGAACTCCCCGCTTACACACGCATGCACTCCGGAGAAAGAGCACCACTTCTTCCTCTCCCCTCCCCGGTTCAGTACCGCGCGACAGTTTGTTTTCTATGTGGATCGGTTCCTTAGTGACTCTCACGATTGGGTCTGAGAGAACTAGGCAAACACGAGATAGGACTAATTTCACGAGATGTATATGATTTATATGAGCCTACACAGTTAGTTCTATGCACAGTTCAATGTGTCGCTGCCTATACTGGATCTGATATCTAACATTATCTTGTTGCATGGTAAAAAACAATTGTACCATAAGATCCGAGGGACTGATGGGTGCAATTAATTATCAGGTAGAATATAAAACCAACAGGCTCCGGACCTTGTAGGGTAAGAGTTGAATACCCCTGGCCTATACAGTTATACCCTCATCATTACAGAAAATGTTTCTAGAATGTAGTTAGCAACAATCTGAATATATGGTAAGAACATGCAAGAAGAGTGTTAGCGACGGAGTTCTATACCTTGTGCGCGTTCCGTGTGGCGCTGTTGATTGGAACATCTGGGGGAGGTTTGATAGATGGCGTAATTGCATGTAGCCTATTTGATATGTCAGAGTGAGAGCAGGGGAAGGAGAGAGAGGGTGGAAGAGGGAAGGAGGAATGGAGAAATGGAGAGCGAGGGGCATGAATCTGCTGCAACGACTGGACAGGAGCCAGATTTGGCAGTGGAAGGGGAGGGGGGGGGGAGGGGGGGGCTCTAGTCGTTACTGATTACAGGGGGATGGGGGGGGGGTAAGATTTAGGAAATGATAGGTGGTCGCATTTTGTTTGGCTGAGCGGCAGCGCACAGTAAATCGAGTAGTCTTCGTGTTTCCTCCCCTAGGGATTAAGGAGGGTGATGGCCACCCGGTGCGCCGCAGAGCTGCACTCACCGCCACCGTGACAACCAACCATACCGAAGCCTCGGTCGGACTGAACCCCCGCAAAACGCTGGGTTATACCGAGCCCTCACTGGATACTCTGCACCACACCGTCTCTCCCACATTCTGACACTGTCCACTCGCTGCACATTCTCTGCGAAATAGGAGAGTCCAACGAGGATTTTCCCTCTCCAACCACTTTTTGTGGAATTCCGAAGACCAAATGCTTGTGTGATTTGTAGAGGACGTTGAGAAGAAGCGACATCAGTTTTTTTTTTTTATAGATCTGTTGCTCCATATCTCGCTCTCCGCTTTCCCCTCTCCGGTAAGGTCACAGCTCATCTAAGCCGCGGTTGTGTGTTAGTGGAGCAGAGATGACGACCGAGATCTCTCAGCAGCAGCTGGACCCGCCGCCTCCCCTGAGGTCCAGCCCAGACTCAGGCGTCCTGCACCCCGCCATGATGAGCCCACAGGCAGAGGTGGACAGCTCCTCGTCCGGGGCCAAAGGCAAGAAGGCGAGCTCCGGCCTGAGGCGACCGGAGAAGCCTCCCTACTCCTACATTGCGCTCATCGTCATGGCGATACAGAGCTCACCGACCAAGAGGCTGACGCTCAGTGAGGTCTATCAGTTCCTCCAGGCCCGGTTCCCCTTCTTCAGAGGGTCCTATCAGGGCTGGAAGAACTCCGTCCGGCACAACCTCTCCCTGAACGAGTGCTTCATCAAGCTGCCCAAAGGGCTAGGCAGGCCGGGGAAAGGCCACTACTGGACCATCGACCCGGCAAGCGAGTTCATGTTTGAAGAGGGTTCGTTCCGCCGCAGACCCAGGGGCTTCCGGAGAAAATGCCAAGCCCTTAAGCCCATTTACCGGATGATGAACGGGATAGGCTTCGGTACGTCCATTTTACCGCAGAACTTTGATTTTCAGGCGCCCTCTGGGTCTCTGGCCTGTCATAGCAACGGTTACAACTTGGACATGATGACCAACTCCATGGCCGGTGGCTACGACGGAATGAGCGGCGGCCACCACGTACCTCACATGTCCCCGAGCCCCGGGTCCACATATATGGCCAGCTGTCCGGTAACGTCCAACGGGGACTACGGTGGACCGGACAGTAGCAGCAGCCCTGTGCACTCGTCCACGGCTATGGCCAGCGCGTTGGACGGTCATTCTCCATACGCCAGTAGCGCCGGACACTGGGCGTCTCCCGGCGGCTCCCCGTACATCAAGCAGCAGCCTCTGGTCTCCAGCAGCTCGGCGTCCTCTGGGCTAAACTCCGGAATGTCCCCCTATTCCCTGGAGCAGAGCTACCTCCACCAGAACGCCAGGGACACCGCCGATATCTCAGGTAGGCTAATAAATGCTGTGTGAGTCAAGTCATAACGCGTTAATAAATAGTTTGAAATGTCATGCGTAATAGGGAGTTTAAGCATACACATATTGCCATTCCAAATACACTTGGGCAAGCATAGCAAGTCCTATAAAAAGTGGTATATACAAGTAGTGCATTTGTTACACACATGGCAAACAAACCTTTGCAGGTTGACAATTTACTAACTCAAGTTTGCTCTTTGGTCAGGCTGTTTTCTTGAGGCTAAAACCACAACAATTACGCAATGCGTAATATCCTATAAAATTCTCGATTTGTATGTGAAAAGTATAGTTGGCCTTTCATATAGTCAATAGAGAATATCATTCTTACTTGGGCTACGTGACACATAGGCAGATTAAACAAAGCTTTGGCAAAGAAAATAACCACCGGTAGTCTAGTGTGTTTGATGCAGCCTAAATATGGAATACCTTGCATTCGTAATATATCTATAAAACTCTGTTGGAGATGGATAGGTCTCATATAATTTAGGCCTAATTTAAAGGACTGGTTGACGTGGATGCATTTCCTTCACATTTCAATTTGTCTTCTGGCAAAATGGCTTCCATATTTTGTGGGCTAAAGTAATTTGATTGGATTTAAGATTATTAGTTTCCCACTATATTATGTTGTGGAATTAAGGTAACATTTTGAATGACTCCGGCTGAAATAATCCTCTTTGAGGGACCATTACAAATCTGCATGGGTAATTAGAAGGACACTTCAGATGAGTTGGGAAATGTAAGGGCAAACAGAGTTTCTAAGAACTGAAATTAACAAAATAGTTACAAATGTTGCTGAAATATAGGCTAGGCCTTAGGAAGAATAATGTGGGGGCTGTGTTCTTGTTTACATACATGTTTAGAAAGGAGATTGGTGCAATGGGGTATAATTGAAACTGTAGCCCCCTTTGTGTAGATTTTACACATCGCTCCCTCGGCCAGTTGATTGCCTTAACATCTATGTCGTTTAGTTCATGTTAACCTTGTTTTACATGATTCTAATTTATCGACGCTTTAACAAAAGTCCAATGGATTTCTGAGGGGAATTATTCTAAAGCCAGAGGGGTCTCAGGGGTTATCTAAACAAAGGCTGTGCGAGTCGGACCACACTGCAGATGATTTCAACTAACTAATAGGCCTAGACCTCGCAGGAGACTCCAAGGCTTGTTAAACTTTACGACTTCACATAACTATTTAGAAGACAAGCCTTTATCTGTGCTCACCGGGCTCTACACGGCCCATAACGATTGTCAGTCACCGCCAGTGTGTTGTCTCTGAAAATGGGACGCAAGGGCAGCACCCTCAGGATAGAGGCCTGCAGTCCCCTGGACAGAAACACCGACATTGCGCGTGCATGCCTCACATCTGGAGTCCTTATGACCTTGATGAGGCTCACGCTCTCGCTCCCCTTTCCCTCTCTTCCCTCTTTCTCGCTCTGATTGTGTTGCTGGCCTTGCGTATACAGATCTATGACAAAGGACCGCTGTTCTAATTTTACAGATGTCATAATTTGTCTGAAAATGATTTAAGGCCATATAATTATGAATTAACACGTGTGATGTTGGTACTGCAGCTCTCGGGGATAAACAGTGTAACGTGTCTATGGCCCGCAAGAGAAACGGACAATCAAACATAAGCACCGTTACCTAAATCATCTTTCATAAATCTCTGACCGATATAGAGGCCAATTGGTGTAGAAAGCACTGAAACAAAAACGTTGTTTGGTTATTATAGGCCTATCAAATAACTTTTAACTAACTTAACTTTATCTGGTTTAAGACGAAACACTGGAAATGTAAGACTAAACTTTTCTCTAGGTTAAATATAATCGTGACCCTCCCACCCCTACGAGAGGGCAGCTTCCGCTCAGCCCAGTCAAATCTCTTCTCTGTCCTGGCACCCCAATGGTGGAACAAGCTTCCACCCTAAAGTCAGGACAGCGGAGTCCCTGCTCATCTTCCCTGCCCTACACCTCTGAAGAGTAGCCCACCTTAAAAAAGTATCACGCTGCCCCCCTTCCCACCCAATTTAAAACAGACTTTGCTGCTAAATACTTAAGGAAAATGTAGTACTTGATACGATTGAATGCACTAATTGTAAATTGCTCTGGATAAGACATCTGCTAAATGACAAATATATGTGTACACATAATTAAACTATCACTAATGCAAAAGTATACCAACTCAGCTAAACAAACATTAGAGACGCAAGGATTCAGAAGTCAAGTCTTGAGTGTTTTCCATTAGGCTAATTTCTGAATTAAAGACTGCTGCTCGAATGTACACTTTTTGTTGCATCCATAGCATATATTTGCTCAGCTATTTTGTGTAGGCCTACGCTCTGTGCCTCTAATTTGCACAATTCCAAAATAAGCTATTGTACATTAAAATCATTGCATGGTTAAATGTGAATATTTTAAAGAGGAAATAGGCTTAACACATGCAGTTTCTTGATTTTCAATTAAATGTTAGTGGTATTCTCGTGAATGGATATACTGAGGGGAGCATGGGAGCATTTCCATTATTTTACCTATACTAAAAAGTACAGCAATTCTCTGCCTCTTCATCAATTAATACGTTATCACAGGTCTACGAAACATACGCGGAATCACTTTTATTCGCTAAGTAGTCTATACACACCCAGAATTTTACTTGGTGCTGCTAGCAATAGACAATGAATATAGTCGAAACAGACAGATTAATTGACAAAGTTCACATATATTATACAAAATAGAAAAGTGACCATAGAACTGTAGAATATGAGCGATTTTACAGTGAGGAATATATCGTTTACAGTATAAATAATATATCTAAATGCAGAGGTAGGGATGTTTCGTGACGTAGTTAATTAACAAGTCCCTGCCGTAATAGTTGAGGTCTGATCTATAGATTCAATGAAATTAATTTCTGCATCTGGAGTTGTGGGAGTCTTCACATTGTTTACTGGCCAAATTATTCCAAGATGTGTCAACTCAAACATAGTTAAACGGTATATGCCTAATTACATACACTGTAAATGGTTTACAGTGAATTTGACAGTAGTTTACAGGCAGCACAGTGGCAAGTAAAATTCGGCATTTCGTATTACAGTATATAAATACGGCATCAAAGAAAGTACTGTGTAATGACAGTACAATACCATAAAATGTACTATTATACTGTAAAAACTAGATGCTTCCATAATTGGAATGAATGGATGAAATTCATTCAGGGGAGGGGTTTGTATTACAGTATTTTACTGTAATTACAAGGGATTGGTGCAAGCAAGTTGGCTGCAAGGTAAAGTGTTTACACATTACAGTATATTAACTAATATTTGGTGTTTTATATCACTTGTACTTCTAGAGGCCTTAAAGGCCCAGTTTAGTCAAAAACATGATTTTCCTGTGTTTAAGGCATACATATTCCACACTATGAGGTTGCAATAATACTGTGAAATTGTGAAAGATGTCCTTTTAGTGTAAAAGCTTTTTGGAAAGGCCGCCTGAAATTTCAGCCTGTTTTGGTGGAAGGGAGTTTTGGCCTTCCATGGTGACATCACCATGCCGCAAATTAGTTAATAGACCAATAAGAAGTGCCAAACCTCTGCCAATAACAGGTACTTTCATTTTTCCCCTCCCCACTCAAACCACTCCCAGAAAGTCCTAGCAAAATTATTGCTTGAGAAATTGCTTTTTGCTAAGCTGTGTCTTTTTGACCATTTTAATTTAACAACAATCACAGTAAGGTTGTTAACCAGAAATTATTTGATATTGAGATAAAAATGGCTGCACTGGACCTTTAACAAAGGCTTCCAACCTAGCAGCGTCTACAGGGCAAAACAGACCAAAAGGACATGGCAAAATGCCCAACCATTTAATGTTTAAGATTTGCTGCCATTCTACTGTCTCCTATACAAATTGATGGGGCACTATAACCACAGGAGTTAAATTGGTACAGCATTCTCACTCACAGGTACCAAAAAATATAGCCTCTTACAAGGCATGCCTCAAAATATGTTAATGAGCCAGAAACAATACCATGCACCCACTAGTGGTCAAAAGGTTTTGGGCGTGCCAAAGATACGGTATGGGGTGGAATTACAGTACCATATACAGTGATTCTTTCCCCGCCCAAAACATTTCCCCACAATGGACCATCATTTACAGTATGCTGCAGTAAAACATTTCAGAGTATTTTAGTTTATAATACCGTAATTACTATGTAATTTAAAGTTTTACATTACAGTGTATAGACAATACACTGAATAATATATATATTTTTTTTATATAGAAAGTCAATTTAATGCATGAATGCTTCTGTTAGATATAATATTTAGGCTACAGAATTCCTATTTGTAAAAACCCACAATAATTAAGGCTTTATCCTATATTCTGAAACGAAACTCAGACTTAACTGGGTTATTTTTTTGTTTAAATGTCCATTTATTTTTGATTGATTTAGTAAAAACGAGTTCTTCACTGTTCTCTCCTTTTCTCCAGTGGGGATCCCTCGCTACCAGAGCCACTCCTCACCCATGTGTGACAGGAAGGATTTTCTCCTGAACTTTAACGGTATCTCCTCGTTTCGTCCTTCAGCCAGCGGATCTTACTATCATCATCACCAACATCACCAAAGCCTTTGTCAAGACGTCAAACCGTGTGTGATGTGAGCACGTCATGGAGTGTGCGTAAGGAGCCCAAATCGTGCGCCGGAGATGAGAATCTGATCAACACAAAATCAAACAATTTAAACTGATTCCAAGACAGTTAAATGGCAATTAAATTGGCTAATCTTTCTGATCAGAATGAATAATAGGGACAATAGGCTAGCCTATTTCCGAGAAGCCGGAAAACTTCTCACATCATGGTATATTTACAGTGGCCTTCACCGTCTTGATGAGCCTAAATGAAGGACAGTATTATGCAACAACTGTTTACGAAATTAAGGAAGGCACCAAATCTTCTTACAATGAAACCAAGGTTTTCTTCAAAAGAAGTTTCAAAATGACTCATGTGTTTGCTGTCATTAGTTGCGCAAACAAATAGCCTCTATTTTATGTAACTAGGCCTCTGTTCTATAAAAGTAAATGTAGCCTACGCATACACAAAGATTTTTATAACAAATTGCAACAAATTTGCACTTATTGTATACCCTTTGAGATTCGCTTAATTTTGTCATAAGGTGCTTCAATAAAACTGATATATTTTAGGCTACACCTGCCTGCTTGACTCTCTCAGAAATATAAGTAACATTTTTAAGAAATATAAATACACTGCAACAAATGGACTGTAGTGGCTGGTAATACCAGGTTAGAGGAGAGTTGTAGTGTAGCCCACTGTTGATTGAAAGACTGTAGTCGGTGGATTGGATGTTAACCGCAAATTCAGCTCCGGTTAGAGAGTGAGGTTGACAAGACTCGAATGAACATTCAACCATTCATTTTAGCATTAAAAAGCTTACAGTCAAACATATTAGAAATACAATATTTTTGCTGACCAAATTCGACACTCTCATTGACCTCCATTCAAAAATTCCTCACTTCGTTGGCTTATTTTCGTGAACAGATCTTGGGCGGAGTAAAACCTCTCGTTTTGCCTCTTCCTCTATTGTGCAACACATTGCATATATTCGGTATCCTTGGTACGTCCATACCCTAAACCCTAACCCTAACCTTAACCCCTACCCTTACCGTAACCATAACCCATATCTAACCTTAACCATTAACCAGAATTCATCAATATAAACATATTAATAATAACCAGTATTTACTATTATTATTATGCCTATTATCCTTGTTGATAATTTCTGGAGATTTGTGATTAACTAATTTGAGATTTGAGTTGAGTCAGAGTAAATTCGATTATTTGGCATTCTCAGGCCTACTTTAAAAAACCTAATTCAACGTCCTTGTTTGTAATTAGAAGAGGTAGGATGACACTTTGTAACATAACTGCGCGTAAAAGCCATTAGTAAAAAGGCAAAGTAAAAGTCAATTACAGTATCTAGGTAAGTTATACAACACTCCCATTTAATAACTGGACATTAATGTTGTGGAAAAATTATGATTATTTTGAAGCGGAACATTACATATTTTGAAAAAAAGGGGGATGATAATCTAAGGATGTTATTTTATGGTATAGCAACAATATGGGGAAATGAAACAGGCCTACAGCTACACAACTCGCTGAATGTCGTTTTCACAGACACTGAGCTGCAATATCAATATTCACCCATATACTTCATGAGAGCAAAGGCAGCTAATGTTTAATACAATCTTATTAACTATTTCCGAAGACTTGATGAGTTTAAGTACAGTAGTTAATTTCTGTTTAAACCGGCAATCCTTAATTAAACATTAACAAAGTGTTTTCCGGTCATGGTTTCAGTAAAAAGCTGAGTGCAACCACTCTCAAATCCATAGACTACGCTATGGATGCAAGGACTGACCATACATTATATCAAAATTATAGTTTTAATCATGTTTTTGTCATGTTTTTAGGCTATACAGTGGTTGTTTACATTTTCTTTGTTTACAAACATTTGAGGAAAACAAAAAAGCTTATATTTGGGGTTCTGATGGGGTATGACAGTTGAACTAAGCTCATGAGGCATTAATACGTTATATTCGTCAATTTCTAAGTCCAAAAATAGATGTAGCAACTAAGGATTGCCCCTTTAACGCAAGAATACGTAGTTGCTACATCAATTTTTGGACTTAGAAATTGACGAATATAACGTATTAATGCCTCATGAGCTTAGTTCAACTGTCATACCCCATCAGAACCCCAAATATAAGCTTTTTTGTTTTCCTCAAATGTTTGTAAACAAAGAAAATTAATTATATATACCCATTGATTCTTGAAGAATATAACTTATAAATGACTCATGAGCTTAGTTCAACTGTCGTTCCCATCAGAACCCAAAATATAAGCTTGTTTTGCTCCAATGTTTGTAAGTAATGTAAATGTAAACAAACACTGTATAGCCTCTCAAAACAAAACAATATCTGTCTATGAATTTGAGTGCTTACATTTCTCCATGTTTTGTGTTGTCTCATTGCGCCATCTACAGCCTGAGCCCGCCTGCCTGGTTACGCAGCGGAAAGTCTTCCATGTCACCAGACCTCTACCGAACTCATAAACAAATGAGCTGGTCATGGCTCTATGTTGTACTGTGCACCTCCCATAGTCTGTTCTGGACTTGGGGATTGTGAAGAGACCTCTGGTGACATGTCTTGTGGGGTATGCATTGGTGTCTGAGCTGTGTGCTAGTAGTTTAAACAGACAGCTCGTGCATTCAGCTTGTCAACACTTCTTACAAAAGCAAGTAGTGATGAAGTCAATCTCTCCTCCACTTTGAGCCATGAGAGATTGACATGCATATCAGTGTTGCATCATGCTGAATAAAACTGCAGACAAAAATCACATCACAGTTCATACATCAACTGTACATACAGTGGGGAAAAAAAGTATTTAGTCAGCCACCAATTGTGCAAGTTCTCCCACTTAAAAAGATGAGAGAGGCCTGTAATTTTCATCATAGGTACACGTCAACTATGACAGACAAAATGAGATTTTTTTTTCCAGAAAATCACATTGTAGGATTTTTAATGAATTTATTTGCAAATGATGGTGGAAAATAAGTATTTGGTCAATAACAAAAGTTACTCAATACTTTGTTATATACCCTTTGTTGGCAATGACACAGGTCAAACGTTTTCTGTAAGTCTTCACAAGGTTTTCACACACTGTTGCTGGTTTGGCCCATTCCTCCATGCAGATCTCCTCTAGAGCAGTGATGTTTTGGGGCTGTCGCTGGGCAACACAGACTTTCAACTCCCTCCAAAGATTTTCTATGGGGTTGAGATCTGGAGACTGGCTAGGCCACTCCAGGACCTTGAAATGCTTCTTACGAATCCCAGCCAAGTTTCATCTTCAATGCCCTTGCTGATGGAAGGAGGTTTTCACTCAAAATCTCACGATACATGGCCCCATTCATTCTTTCCTTTACACGGATCAGTCGTCCTGGTCCCTTTGCAGAAAAACAGCCCCAAAGCATGATGTTTCCACCCCCATGCTTCACAGTAGGTATGGTGTTCTTTGGATGCAACTCAGCATTCTTTGTCCTCCAAACACGACGAGTTGAGTTTTTACCAAAAAGTTCTATTTTGGTTTCATCTGACCATATGACATTCTCCCAATCCTCTTCTGGATCATCCAAATGCACTCTAGCAATCTTCAGACGGGCCTGGACATGTACTGGCTTAAGCAGGGGGACACATCTTCACTGCAGGATTTGAGTCCCTGGCGGCGTAGTGTGTTACTGATGGTAGGCTTTGTTACTTTGGTCCCAGCTCTCTGCAGGTCATTCACTAGGTCCCCCCGTGTGGTTCTGGGATTTTTGCTCATCGTTCTTGTGATCATTTTGACACCACGGGGTGAGATCTTGCGTGGAGCCCCAGATCGAGGGAGATTATCAGTGGTCTTGTATGTCTTCCATTTCCTAATAATTGCTCCCACAGTTGATTTCTTCAAACCAAGCTGCTTACCTATTGAAGATTCAGTCTTCCCAGCCTGGTGCAGGTCTACAATTTTGTTTCTGGTGTCCTTTGACAGCTCTTTGGTCTTGGCCATAGTGGAGTTTGGAGTGTGACTGTTTGAGGTTGTGGATAGGTGTCTTTTATACTGATAACAAGTTCAAACAGGTGCCATTAATACAGGTAACGAGTGGAGGACAGAGGAGCCTCTTAAAGAAGAAGTTACAGGTCTGTGAGAGCCAGAAATCTTGCTTGTTTGTAGGTGACCAAATACTTATTTTCCACCATAATTTGCAAATAAATTCATAAAAAATCCTACAATGTGATTTTCTGGATTTTTTTTCCTCAATTTGTCTGTCATAGTTGACGTGTACCTATGATGAAAATTACAGGCCTCTCTCATCTTTTTAAGTGGGAGAACTTGCACAATTGGTGGCTGACTAAATACTTTTTTTCCCCACTGTAGATACTGTGCATCCTTTGGGTGGATATATTATGATAAGTTTAATTAATGAGCGTACCTTGCTGCTAACAATGACAGTTGGTAGAGCATGGCGCTTGCAACGCCAGGGTTGTGGGTTCAATTCCACGGGGGGGGCAGTATGAAAAAAAAATGTATGCACTCACTAACTGTAAGTCGCTCTGGATAAGAGCGTCTGCTAAATGACTAACATGTAAATGTGAGCCGACTGTAGTAAGGATGGAGGACTGAAAATAAGAGTCTGGCTCCATCTACTGGCCAAAATATATATTTTATTTTTATTTAACAAGGCAAGTCAGTTAAGAAGGCCAATTGTGCGCCACCCTATGGGACTCCCAATCACGGCCGGTTGTGATACAGCCTGGAATCGAACCAGGGGGTCTGTAGTGACGCCTCAAGCACTGAGATGCAGTGCCTTAGACCACTGCCCCACTCGGGAGCCCAAGGTTCGATATAGGATTGTTTATTTCACAAATTCGACAATACATCGGCCACTTTAGACAGGCAGCCCAATTCTGATATTTTTTCCACTAATTGGTCTTTTGACCAATCACATCAGATCTTTTCACATCAGATCTTTTTCAGAACTGATATGAATGGTCAAAAGACTAATTAGTGAAAAAAAATATCAGAATTGGACTGCCTGTCTAAACGCATCAATGGAATCCGATGCTAAATTATGACACAATTTACATAAATACACTATGCACAAGAAAATCATCAACACAATAAAAACTACAACTTTAAAATACATGTCTTTGGAAAACTGTCAGTGCTAAGGGTAAGACAGAAGTAGCAGTCCTTACCTCACTGGTTGAGCAGCCTAGTCATGTATGGCAACACGCTGCTTTGGAAGCGCTTGGTCCTGTACCTGAAGGATTCCAACATTGTTGAGGATCGGGCAACACAACCAGAGATGAAGGAGCGATCCGAGGCAGCATGTGCCGGCAGGGGCCTGGTTTGAGGAGGATCTTTGCAAACTCAGCGGTCAGGTTTTCCAGACGCGATTTCATGGAGAGTAGATTGATGGCTGAGATCCATAGAGCACATTGGGGGTTGATGAAACAACGGAAGCCCATTAAAATCAAATCAAATCAAATTGTATTTGTCACATACACGTGTTAAGCAGATGTTATAGAAGGTGTAGCGAAATGCTTGTGCTTCTAGCTCCGACAGTACAGTAATATCTAACAAGTAATATCTAACAATTTCACAACATATACCCAATACACACAAAACTAGTAAGGAGTGGGATTTAAGAATATATACATATATGGACAAGCAATGACAGAGCGGCATTGACTAAGATATAATTTAATATTATAGAATAGAATGCAGTATATACAGTGGGGAAAGATTTTGCAGGTTTTCCTACTTACAAAGCATGTAGAGGTCTGTAATTTGTATCATAGGTACACTTCAACTGTGAGAGAAAATCACATTGTATGATTTTTAAGTAATTAATTTGCATTTTATTGCATGACATAAGTATTTGATCACCTACCAACCAGTAAGAATTCCGGCTCTCACAGACCTGTTAGTTTTTCTTTAAGAAGCAATCCTGTTCTCCACTCATTACCTGTATTAACTGCACCTGTTTGAACTCGTTACCTGTATAAAAGACACCTGTCCACACATGTGAAATGTCAGAATAATAGCAGAGAGAATTATTTATTTAAGCTTTTATTTCTTTCATCACATGCCCAGTGGGTCAGAAGTTTACATACACTCAATTAGTATTTGGTAGCATTGCCTTTAAATTCTTTAAATTGGGTCAAACGTTTCGGGTAGCCTTCCACAAGCTTCCCACAATAAGTTGGTTGAATTTTGTCCCATTCCTCCTGACAGAGGTGGTGTAACTGAGTCAGGTTTGTAGGCCTCCTTGCTCGCACACGCTTTTTCAGTTCTGCCCACAAATGTTCTATAGGATTGAGGTCAGGGCTTTGTGATGGCCACTCTAACATCTTGACTTTGTTGTCCTTACATTTTGCCACAACTTTGGAAGTATGCTTGGGGTCATTGTCCATTTGGAAGACTCATTTGCGACCAAGCTTTAACTTCCTGACTGATGTCTTGAGATGTTGCTTCAATATATCAACATAATTTTCCTTCCTCATGATGCCATCTATTTTGTGAAGTGCACCAGTCCCTCCTGCAGCAAAGCACCCCCAGAGCATGATGCTGCCACCCCCGTGCTTCACGGTTGGGATGGTGTTCTTCGGCTTTTTCCTCCAAACATAACGATGGTCATTATGGCCAAACAGTTCTATTTTTGTTTCATCAGACCAGAGGACATTTCTCCAAAAAGTACGATCTTTGTCCCCATGTGCAGTTGCAAACCGTAGTCTGTCTTTTTAATGGCTGTTTTGGAGCAGTGGCTTCTTCCTTGCTGAGCGGCCTTTCAGGTTATGTTGATATAGGACTCGTTTTACTGTGGATATAGCTACTTTGGTACCTGTTTCCTACAGCATCTTCACAAGGTCATTTGCTGTTGTTCTGGGATTGATTTGCACTTTTCGCACCAAAGTACGTTCATCTCTAGGAGACAGAACGCGTCTCCTTCCTGAGCGGTATGATGGCTGCGTGGTCCCATGGTGTTTATACTTGCATACTATTGTTTGTACAGATGAACATGGTACCTTCAGGTGTTTGGAAATTGCTCCCAAGGATGAACCAGACTAGTGGAGGTGTACAATTATTTTTCTGAGGTCTTGGTTGATTTCTTTTGATTTTCCCATGATGTCAAGCAAAGAGGCACTGAGTTTGAAGGTAGGCCTTGAAATACATCCACAGGTACACCTCCAATTGACTCAAATGATGTCAATTAGCCTATCAGAAGCTTCTAAAGCCATTACATCATTTTCTGGAATTTTCCAAGCTGTTTAAAGACACAGCCAACTTAGTTTATGTAAACTTCTGACCCACTGGAATTATGACACAGTGAATTATAAATGAAATAATCTGTCTGTAAACAATTGTTGGAAAAATAACTTGTGTCATGCACAAAGTAGATGTCCTAACCGACATGCCAAAACTATAGTTTGCTTAAAAGAAATGTGTGGAGTGTTTGAAAAACGGGTTTTAATGACTCCAAGCTAAGTGTTTGTAAACTTCCGACTTCAACTGTATATTCAACATAACTCACAAATAAAACTATGATCTGTGAATATCTTATAATATTTCATCAATTAAACCATAATCCGTAAATATTTAAAAATATTTCACAAATTAAACCATAATACATGAATATGTAACAACATTTCACAAATTGAACCATAATCCGCGAATATGTAAAACTATTTAACAAATATTCACCATCAGTCATGAATAAATCTATGACCTGTAAATATATTCAACATAGCTAACAAATAAAACTACAATTTGAACAAATGTTCTGAAATACATAACATTTGCAACTGTGGAATATCATATTCACATTCAATAAGTGCTTGTGGATCTGTATTCAGTGCTTACAGAATTTGGCTAATTTTTTTCCCGCCTGTCGATGTATTATAAAATACAAACGTGGCTTCAGATGAGAGTCGACTATCTCCATTCATTGGGATAATCTTTGTCACGTGTCTCATTCAGCCATTTCCTGGGAGAAAGATTTCTAGCTAGAATAATAAAGAATAACTTCATGAAATCCTCAACAAAGGATGTTAAAATGTTCAACAAAGGACTTTCATATCAATGTTCAATTCGACCATTGGGGCATGCAACGCTGAGTGTGTGCTAGCTAACGTTGGACATTACTGATAGAAGGCAGGCGACCTTGTCAGCTGTTTAGACGAACAACCAAAGTTAAATTAACTAGTTAATTGTTAATTCAGGAATGTTTTCAATTATGAAAAACCTTGCAGTTTTAAAATCCTGAATTGGTGATCTGGCTAGCCAGTTAATGAGAAATGTTGCAAGAGTGTTTTCTTTCAGGGACTAAACAGGGCAATTGATGCTTTGGCAGGGCAAAGCACTCTTTACCGACTGATATGGAAAATAGCTAAAAGGTGAAAACAGAAATTCAGCTAGCGGTTTTCTTCTCCATGTTGGCTTGCTTGCTAGCTAGCCATGTCATTTGTTGTGCATCCTTAACTATATTTATTAATATGTGGTTTCCTAGTCAATACATGCATTCCGTGTCTGATTACTGTCAGTTCAATCTATCTCTGTATTGCGTTGCACCATTGGGTTGAGGGGTTGGGCAATGTTACCAGTTAAATAAAAGTTATTCTACTCATACTCTACTCTACTTTACTTTTAACCTGATAGCGACTCTTCAACCTCAGAAGGCTGAAGAAATTCGTCTTGGCCCCTAAGGCTCTTGTTCTCCGTGGCCGACGTGAGTAAGTCATTTAAGCATGTTAACCCTCGCAAGGCTGCCGGCCCAGACAGCATCCCTAGCAGCGTCTTCAGAGCTTGGTCAGACCAGCTGGCTGGAGTGTTTACGGACATATTACATCTCTCCCTACCCTCCAAGCTCATCATTAAGCTCGGGGCCCTGGGTCTGAACCCCGCCCTGTGCAACTGGGTCCTGGACTTCCTGACGGGCCGCCCCCAGGTGGTGAAGGTAGGAAACAACACCTCCACTACGCTGATGCTCAACACAGGGGCCCCACAAGGGTGATTGCTCAGCCCCCTCCTGTACTCCCTGTTCACCCATGGCAACGCACGCCTCCAACTCAATCATCAAGTTTGCAGATGACAC
This sequence comes from Coregonus lavaretus, assembly GCF_964263955.1. Taxonomy (NCBI): domain Eukaryota; kingdom Metazoa; phylum Chordata; class Actinopteri; order Salmoniformes; family Salmonidae; genus Coregonus; species Coregonus lavaretus. The sequence goes on along the minus strand of NC_140008.1, from coordinate 36,730,744 downwards.
AACAGTAGTAGGCCTGATTACCAACAATGTCGAGACAGCCTACAGGGAGGAGGTAAGGGTCCTGGCAGAGTGGTGCCAGGAAAATAACCTCTCCCTCAACGTCAACAAAACAAAGGAGCTGAGGGTGGACTTCAGGAGACAGCAGAGGGAGCACGCCCCCATTCACATCGACGGGACCGCAGTGGAGAAGGTTAAAAGCTTTAAGTTCTTCGGCATACACATCACTGACAATCTGAAATGGTCCACCCACACAGACAGTGTGGTGAAGAAGGCGCAACAGCGCCTCTTCAACCTCAGGAGGCTGAAGAAATTCGGCTTGACTCCTAAGACCCTCACATACTTTTACAGATGCACCATTGAGAGGTACGGCAACTGCACCGCCCTCAACCTGCCCAACGCATCACCGGGGGCACACTGCCTGCCCTCCAGGACACCTACAGCACCCGATTTCACAGGAAGGTCAAAAAGATAATCAAGGACATCAACCACCTGAGCCACAGCCTGTTCACCCCGCTATCATCCAGAAGGCAAGGTCAGTACAGGTGCATCAAAGCTGGGACCGAGAGACTGAAAAACAGCTTCTATCTCAAGGCCATCAGACTGTTAAATAGCCATCACTAGCCGGCTACCACCCGGTTATTCAACCCTGACCCTTAGAGGATGCTGCCCTATGTACATAGACATGGAATCACTGGTCACTTTAATAATGGAACACTAGTCACTTTAATAATGTTTACATACTGTTTTACTCATTTCATATGTATATACTGTATTCTACTGTATTTTAGTCAATGCCACTCCGACATTGCTCGTCCTAATATTTATATATTTCTTAATTCTATTCTTTTACTTTTAGATTTGTGTGTATTGTTGTGAATTATTAGGTACTACTGCACTGTTGGAGCTAGGAACACAAGCATTTAGCTACACCAGCAGTAACATCTGCTAAATATGTGTATATGACCAATACAATTTGATTTGATTTAATTTAATAATAACGTGAGGGTTTAGTTGTGTAACAATGTACAGGCCATGGCATGATGATGGCTCAAGGTAATCTGATAATTGTTATGAATAAAATGTTTTGAAGTATGAAATTACCAATTAAAAGTAAACATCTGACAACTTAATCAAGCTTATGGATATGTTAAACTGGATAACAATGGCACATTCAAGTGCAGAAACAATACATGCACTGATTCGCACACATTGACACACCCTGTCATCCATTCACACACACACACAGGGAAGGAGTTAACAAGTCATTAGGAACAGCAACCGTGTGCTATTGGCTTGGGTTCCTGCATGGGGTTCGCTTGCCTCCTTTTATTGAGTGACTCCTGTTTTATAAGCTCGATCAAATAGTTTAATAACATGCTATTTCAAATGTCTTGTTCTGTGTAACAAGTGGTGTGTGTGCTGCCCAGTTGACATCTAACTCAATATTGTTATTCTATTCCTACAGATCTGTCCATACTGAGTCAACCTAGAACCATGACCCCACTTAGCCTGTTCTACCACTGACCAACTGCTTTTGGCCCTTGCTACAACTCCCCACTAGTCAAGCTCTCTGAGTTGTTTGATCTGACTGCTGAGTCAGCCAAAGACCTATAACAGCGTTTCCAAACTCAGTCCTGGGGACCACAAGGGGTGGACATTTTTGGGTTTTGCCCTAGCATGACTATGTAACGTTGTACTATTGCTATAATTTTGTGCTGCTGCTAATGTTGATCATTAGGTATTGTACATATTTACATTGATGGCTATCATCCCATGACTGATGTAATAGGCCATTATTATTCAGTATCGTTTTGTATGTAGATTTTATATGTTTGTTATGTCTCATTTGCTCCTCTGCTGCAAAACCAATTGGTGTTAATGCTCACATTTGATTGACTTCAATAAGATAAGATGTTACATAATCCTCTAGACAGAGTCCTCAAGTCCTTGGGAAGATCTCAACTTCTTTCATCCTCACTCCTCATCTACTTCTCAAAACCCATTGTTTCAAGTTTTGTACAGGATACACATGGTATACACCGTCCAACAAAATGCTTACTTGGAGGTTCGTTCTCGACAATGCAACAACAATAATAAATATTAAAAGATAAGAATGTGAAAATAAAGTAAATGGCTCAGTAGAATAGAATAAACATCTTAGCATAAGTACAGTCATGGTAAAAAGTTTTGAGAATGACACAAATACTAATTTTCACAGTCTGCTGCCTCAGTTTTGAAAATGGCAATTTGAATATACTCCAGAATGTCATGAAGAGTGATCAGATGAATTGCAATTAATTGCAAAGTCCCTCTTTGCCATGAAAATTAACTTAATCCCCAAAAAACATTTCCACTGCATTTCAGCCCTGCCACAAAAGGACCAGCTGCCATCATGTCAGTGATTCTATCGTTAACACAGGTGAGAGTGTTGACGAGGACAAGGCTGGAGATCACTCTGTCATGCTGATTGAGTTAGAATAACAGACTGGAAGCTTTAAAAGGAGGGTGCTTGAAATCATTGTTCTTCCTCTGTTAACCATGGTTACCTGCAAGGAAACACGTGCCGTCTTCATTGCTTTTCACAAAAAGGGCTTCACAAGCAAGGATATTGCTGCTAGTAAGATTGCACCTAAATCAACCATTTATCGGATCATCAAGAACTTCAAGGAGAGAGGTTCAATTGTTGTGATGAAGGCGTCAGGGCGTCCAAGAAAGTCCAGCAAGTGCCAGGACTGTCTCCTAAAGTTGATTCAGCTGCGGAATCGGGGCACCACCAGTGCAGAGCTTTCTCAGGAATGGCAGCAGGCAGGTGTGAGTGCATCTGCACGCACAGTGAGGCGAATACTTTTGGAGGATGGCCTGGTGTCAAGAAGGGCAGCAAAGAAGCCACTTCTCTCTAGGAAAAACATTAGGGACAGACTGATATTCTGCAAAAGGTACAGGGATTGGACTGCTGAGGACTGGGGTAAAGTCATTTTCTCTGATGAATCCCCTTTCCGATTGTTTGGGGCATCCGGAAAACACCTTGTCCGGAGAAGAAAAGGTGAGCGCTACCGTCAGTCCTGTGTCATGCCAACAGTAAAGCAAAAAATAATGGTACCAACACATCCTCCGAGAGCAACTTCTCCCAACCATCCAAGAACAGTTTGGTGACAACCAATGCCTTTTCCAGCATGATGGACCACCTTGCCATAAGGCAAAAGTGATAACTAAGTGGCTCGGTGAACAAAACATTAACGTTTTGGGTCCATGGCCAGGAAACTCCCCTGACCTTAATCCCATTGAGAACTTGTGGTCGATCCTCAAGATGCGGGTGGACAAACAAAAACCCACAAATTCTGACAAACTCCAAGCATTGATTATGCAAGAATGGGCTGCCATCAGTCAGGATGTGGCCCAGAAGTTAATTGACAGCATGCCAGGGCGGATTGCAGAGGTCTTGAAAAAGAAGGGTCAACACTGCAAATATTGACTCTTTGCATAAACTTAATGTAATTGTCAATAAATGCCATTGACACTTATGGAATGTTTGTAATTATACTTCAGTATACCATAGTAACATCTGACAAAAATATCTCATAACACTGAAGCAGCGAACTTTGTGAAGACCAGTACTCTCAAAACTTTTGACCACGACTGTATAATACAGGAAGGCACAACTTATAGTCCAATATTGACACATGTTTTGGGGAAGGGGGGATAGTGGGGCAATTGTTTAAATTGTGCAATATTTAGCAATAATAATAACAGGCTGGTAGAAGCAGTGGAGATGTGTGTGTAGCATGTTTGTGTGTGTGTGTGTGTGTGTGGCTGTGTGTGTGTGTGTGTGTGTGTGTGTGTGTGTCTGTTCAGTTGTCTGATAGCTTGTAGATAGAAACTGTCTCTGCTATCTGTGTGTCTGTTCAGCTGTCTGATAGCTTGTAGATAGAAATTCTCTCTGAGCTTGTTGGTATCAGACCTCATGCTCCGATACCGTCTGCCCAAAGGTAAGGGAGTGAACAACTTGTGGCTGGGGTGTCTGGGGTCCTTGATGATGCTGCGGTTGTTTGCTGACATTGAAGGAGAGGTTGTTGTCTTGGCACCACAAGGTCAGTTCACTTACCTCCACCCTATAGGTTGACTCGTCGTTTTTGGTTATCAGGCCTACAACCGTGGTGTCGTCAGCAAACTTGATGATGGAGTTGGCGTCGTGCAAAGTAATGTACGACACAAACTCATGAGGGAACACAGAGTACAGCAGAAGGCTGAGGACACACCCCTGGTGGCCCCTGTGTTAAGAGTCAGTGTGGAGGAGGTGTTGTTGTCAATCCTCACAGCCTATGGTCTGCCAGTCAGGAAGTATATGATCCAGATGCAGAGGGTGGTTTCCAGACCGAGGGCGATGAACTTGGTGTAAAGCTTGGAGGGAAAAATAGTGTTGAATGCTGAACTGTAGTCAATGAAAAGCATTCTCACATAGGTGTTCATCTTGTCCAGATGTGTTACAGCCATGTGAATCGCGTTGGAAATGGCATCTTCTATGGATCTGTTGGAGCGGTAGGCAAATTGGAGTGGGTCCTGTGTGCCTGGCATGCTGGCCTTGGTGTGGGTCATGACCAGCCTCTCAAAGCACTTCATGATGACAGTGGTGAGTGTGATGGGGCGATAGTCATTAGGGCATGTAACATTGTTTTTCTTGGGCACTCGGAGGATGGTGGTCTCCTTGAAGCATGTGGGGACTACAGCCGGGGACAGGGACAGGTTGAAGATGTCTGGTCAGCACACACTCTGAGGATGAGGCCAGGGTTGCAATCTGGACCAGCAGCTTTTTGAGATTTCACTCTTTTGAGAGTTTTCCTCACGTTAGCCTCGGAGAGCGAAAGCACCTGGAGTGGCGAGAGTGTTCCTGGATGGCTCGGTATTGTCTGCCTCGAAGCGAGCTAAGCTCGTCTGGGAGGGAGGCTTTGGTGGGCACCATACAGCTGAATTTGCTTTTGTAGTCCATGATAGTCTGTAGTCCTTGCCAGATGTGTCACAAGTCTGAGTTGTCGAACATCAAGTCAAGTTTGAATCTGTATTGTCTTTTTACGTCCCTAATGGATTTGCTAAGATTGCTTGCCACCAAGTAATCAGGGTTTGTTCTGCTGACATTGAATACTACAGTATGGGCTCTCAGCATCGTACAGACATCTCCGTTCATCCAAAGTTTTTGGTTGGGGAATGTCCGGATTGTTGTTGTTGGTACAAATCATGAACACATTTCCAAATGAAGTCTGTGACTGTTGATGTATATTCCTCAATGTTGATGGATGAGTCCTGGGTGGCCGGGACCGGGAGACCCATGGGGCGGTGCACAATTGGCCCAGCGTCGTCTAGGGTAGGGGAGGGAATGGCCGGCAGGGGATGTAGCTCAGTTCGTACAGCATGGCATTTGCAACGCCAGGGTTGTGGGTTCGTTTCCCACGGGGGTATGATATTTTTATTTTTTTAAACAAATAAAAAAAAACAAAAAAAATGTTATGTATGCACTAACTGTAAGTCGCTCTGGATAAGAGCGTCTGCTAAATGACTAAAATGTAAATGTAAATAAATCTTTGAACATATTCCAATCAGTATTCTCATAACAGTCCTGCAGCATTAAGTCTGCGTCCTCTTCCAGCGCCTCACTCTGTGTTGATGGCTCCCTCTTGAGTTGCTGCTTGTAGGCTGGGAGTAGGAACAGAGAGACGTGATCTGATTGGCCAAAGTGGGGAAGTCACGGATGTTTTTATATACAAGGTCCAGCACGTTGTTTCCTCTCGTGGGGCAAGATACATGTTGGTGATATTTTGGAAGAATTTGTTTTTTAAATGCTTGGTTAAAATCACCTGCGACAATAAAGACAGCTTCCGGTTGAGAGGATTCTTGCTGACTAATGTTCTTGTACAGTTCGCTGTGTGCCGTCTAGGTGTTTGGTTGTGGCGATATGTACAAAGCTGTGATAATAACACACGTGAATTCCCTCTGCATTTTAGCATCAGAAACTCCAAGTCTGGTGAACAGGAGCTCGAGATGTTTTCAACATCGGTACACCAGGAATTGTTGATGAGGAAGCATGCACCTCCCCCCTAGTCTTACCAAAAGCAGCCGTTCGAGTCGAGTGTATTGTCCATAAACCATGTCTCTGTAAAAACAAAGACAGAGCATTCCCTGATGTCCCTCTGCGATTGAAGCCTTTCTCTGAGTTCACAAACTTTATTTTCCAGCGATTGGACATTAGCCATCAGGATACTAGGAAGAGGAGGCTGTGTAGCCCATCTTTTCAGCCTAGCTTGGAGTCCCCATTTCCTTCCTCTTCCTAGTTGCCGGCATTGCCTTCAGTCAGCAGCAACAGGTAAGCCCGCTGTGTGGGGAACAATGGAGCGAATGTAGCATTCCAGATCTGTGAGGCTGAGAGATAAGTGTGTAGCTTCCGATTCATGATCCAGAAGTGTTTGTCGGTCGTAGGAAATTATTGTATGACCATTCTGTGTAAACAAAGTTATTAACCAAGATGGCGTAGCAGTGCGTTCGTGTACTCTGTAGTGTGTCCGTGTAAATAGCCTGTTTTTTTTTTTGTTTTTTTTTGTCTTTTACGTATATATTTCCCTATCACACTTTTCATCCTTCTACTAAATATACTTTCCTGCAACCCGCCACTCTCAATGTGGATGGATTCTATTAATTACTTACCTTTTATCTAGAATCTCCAGTTGAAACTAGCTAGCCAGCTAACTAGCTACTTGCTAGTAGCCACCGTTAGCGGTTTTTACCCAACACATTGGATTTTCTGCCGGAATAACTGAATAACTGGACCTTAACACCGGATCGCAACTAGCTAGCCGCAACCGAATGGATGTTGCTGTTGGCTAATCACCACTGCCCCCCGAAGCAAGCACCAGTTAGCCTTGAGCTAGCCTCGAGCCAGGCCCATATCCCGGCTATCTACCTCTCTGTCTACCGGACGGGAGTAGCCAGATAACTAGCTACTTGCTATTAGTCACCGTTAGCAGTTTTTCACCATTGTCCGTGGCCTGCACTACCTACCAGCCAGCTCTAGCCTGGACTATTATCGGCTAGTCTGCACTGTCTGCACAGCACGTTATCGACCCAGAACATATCGGATTTTCTGCCGGAATCACTGAATCACTGGACCTTTAACACCGGATCATCGCAACTAGCTAGCTGCAACCTAATGGATGTTGTTGTTGGCTAATCAGCCTTGAGCTAGCCTCGAGGAAGGCCCATCTCTCAGGTATCTACCTCTCTGTCAACCGGACGGGACCTCCTAGTGTCAACACGGAGCCCCGCCGATCCATCATGACTGGTCTGCCGACGTAATCGTCTGTGGTTTCAACAGGCTTCCGATTGCGACAACCACGAAGATCTATCTGCTAGCCCCGGCCCGCTAGCACACGCAATTCAACAGCCGTGCTTCCTGCTCGCCTGTGCTGTAGCACCAATTCGAACTGCTCTCAGACTCACATATTGCTGTTCACTGGACCTTATGATCACTCAGCTGCACAGCTGATGCCTGCTGGACTGTTCGATTACACGGTACCCTGTCCTGTTTATCTGTTTAACTTTAATCGCCATTACCAGTTGTTGTCTTAGCTCTCTTGAATAACACCTGTGATTGCTTTATGCCTCTCTCCCATGTCAATATGCCTTGCCTATTGCTGTTCCAGTTAGCTCTTATTATACAATTTCACTGTAGAGCCCCAAGTCCCTCTCAAACTGCCTCAAATAGCTCCTTTGTTCCACCCCCCACACACACGGAGACCGGCTCAATCGGTGCCTCCAGTGATGCTATCTCTTTCATTGTTACCCAACGCTTAGGTTTACCTCCACTGTACTCATATCCTTCCATATCCTTGTCTGTACATAATGCCCTGAATCTATTCTACAACCCCCGGAAATCTGCCCCTTTTATTCTCTGTACCCAACGCACTAGAAGACCAGTTCTTAAAGCCTTTAGCCGTATCCTTATTCTAGTCCTCCTTTGTTCCTCTGGTGATGTAGAGGTTAACTCAGGCCCTGCAGCCCCCAGTATCACTCCTACTCCCCAGGCGCTATCATTTGTTGACTTCTGTAACCGTAAAAGCCTTGGTTTTTTGCATGTTAACATCAGAAGAATCCTCCCTAAGTTTGAGTTATTCACTGCGTTAGCACACTACGCCAACCCTGATGTTCTAGCAGTGTCTGAATCCTGGCTTAGGAAGGCCACCAAAAATTCAGAAATGTCCATCCCCAACTACATCATTTTCCGTCTAGATAGAACTGCCAAAGGGGGCGGAGTTGCAATCTACTGTAGCGATAGCCTGCAGAGCTCTATCATACTATCCAGGTCTGTGCCCAAACAGTTTGAGCTCCTACTTCTAAAAATCCACCTTTCCAGAAATAAGTCTCTCACTGTTGCTGCTTGCTACAGACCCCCCTCAGCCCCCAGCTGTGCCCTGGACACCATATGTGAATTGATTGCCCCCCATCTATCCTCAGAGTTCGTACTGCTTGGTGACCTAAACTGGGATATGCTTAACACCCCGGCCATCCTACAATCCAAACTAGATGCCCTCAATCTCACACAAATGATCAAGGAACCTACCAGGTACAACCCTAAATCCGTAAACATGGGCACCCTCATAGATATCATCCTGACTAACTTACCCTCTAAATACACCTCTGCTGTCTTCAACCAGGATCTCAGCGATCACTGCCTTATTGCCTGGGTCCATAACAGGTCTGCGGTCAAACAACAACCCCTCATCACTGTCAAACGCTCCCTAAAACACTTTAGCGAGCAGGCCTTCCTAATTGACCTGGCCCAGGTATCCTGGATGGATATCGATCTCATTCCGTCAGTAGAGGATATCTGGTTGTTCTTTAAAAGTGCTTTCTTCTCAATCTTAAATAAGCATGCCCCATTCCAAAAATTCAGAACTAAGAACAGATATAGCCCCTGGTTCTCCTCAGACTTGACTGCCCTTGACCAGCACAAAAACATCCTGTGGCATACTGCATTAGCATCGAATAGCCCCCGCGATATGCAACTTTTCAGGGATGTTAGGAACCAATATACACAAGAAGTTAGGAAAGCAAAGGCTAGCCTTTTCAAACAGAAATTTGCATCCTGTAGCACTAACTCCAAAACGTTTTGGGACACTGTAAAGTCCATGGAGAATAAGAGCACCTCCTCCCAGCTGCCCACTGCACTGAGGCTAGGAAACACTATCACCACCGATAAATCTACAATAATCGAGAATTTCAACAAGCATTTTGCTACGGCTGGCCATGCTTTCCACCTGGCTACCACTACCCCGGCCACCAGCTCTGCACCCTCCGCTGCAACTTGCCCATGCCCCCCCCGCTTCTCCATCACACAAATTCAGACAGCTGATGTTCTGAAAGAGCTGCAACATCTGGACCCCTACAAATCCTCTGGGCTAGACAATCTGGACCCTTTCTTTCTAAAATTAGCCTCCTAAATTGTCGCAACCCCTTTTACTAGCCAGTTCAACCTCTCTTTCGTAATGTCTGAGATCCCCAGAGATTGGAAAGCTACCGCGGTCATCCTCCTCTTCAAAGGGGGTGACACTCTAGATCCAAACTGTTACAGACCTATATCAATCCTGCCCTGCCTTTCGAAGGTTTTTGAAAGCCAAGTTAACAAACAGATGACCAACCATTTCAAATCCCACAGTACCTTCTCCACTATGCAATCTGATTTCCGAGCTGGTCATGGGTGCTCCTCAGCCACGCTCAAGGTCCTAAACGATATTATAACCGTGATCGATAATAGACAGTACTATGCAGCCGTCTTCATCGACCTGGCCAAGGCTTTCGACTCTGTCAACCACCGCATTCTTATTGGCAGACTAAATAGCCTTGGTTTCTCAAATGACTGCCTCGCCTGGTTCACCAACTACTTCTCAGATAGAGTTCAATGTGTCAAATCAGAGGGCCTGTTGTCTGGACATATGGCAGTCTCTATGGGGTGCCACAGGGTTCAATTCTCGGGCCGACTCTTTTCTCTGTGTATATCAATGATGTCGCTCTTGCTGCTGGTGACTCTCAGATCCACCTCTACGCAGACGACACCATTTTGTATACATCTGGCCCTTCATTGGACACTGTGTTAACAAACCTCCAAACGAGCTTCAATGCCATACAACACTCCTTCCGTAGCCTCCAACTGCTCTTAAACACTAGTAAAACTAAATGCATGCTCTTCAATCGAACGCTGCTGGCACCTGCCCACCCGACTAGAATCACTACTCTCGGCTAGTCTGACCTAGAGTATGTGGACAACTACAAATACATAGGTGTCTGGTTACACTGTAAACTCTCCTTCCAGACTCACATTAAGCATCTCCAATCCAAAGTTAAATCGAGAATCGGCTTCCTATTTCGCAATAAAGCCTCCTTCACTCATACTGCCAAACATGCCCTCGTAAAACGGACTATCCTACCGATCCTTGACATCGGCGATGTCATTTACAAAATAGCAAATTGGATGTAGTCTATCACAGTGCCATCCGTTTTGTCACCAAATCCCCATATACTACCCACCACTGTGACCTGTACGCTCTTGTTGACTAGTCCTCACTACATATTCGTCGCCAAACCCACTGGCTCCAGGTCATCTATAAATCACTGCTAGGAAAATCCCTGCCTTATCTTAGCACATTGGTCACCATAGCAACACCCACCCATAGTTTGCGCTCCAGCAGGTATATCACACTGGTCATCCCCAAAGCCAACACCTCCTTTGGCCGCCATTCCTTCCAGTTCTCTGCTGCCAATGACTGGAACGAACTGCAAAAATCTCTGAAGCTGGAGACTCTTATCTCCCTCACTAACTTTAAGCATCAGTTGTCAGAGCACCTTACCGATCACTGCACCTGTACACAGCCCATCTAAAATTAGCCCACCCAACTACCTCATCCCCATATTGTTATTTATTTTGCTAATTTGCATCCCAGTATGTCTATTTGCACATCATCTCTTGCACATCTATCATTCCAGTGATAATACTAAATTGTAATTATTTTGCACTATGGCCTATTTATTGCCTTACCTCCATAACTTGCTACATTTGCACACACTGTATATATCTTTTCTGTTGTATTTTTGACTTTATGTTTTGTTTACCCCATATGTAACTCTGTGTTGTTGTTTTTATTGCACTGCTTTGCTTTATCTTGGCCAGGTCGCAGTTGTAAATGAGAACTTGTTCTCAACTGTCTTACCTGGTTAAATAAAGGTAAAATAAAAAAAATAAAACTCTACGGGATCGGTGTCCCGTATACGGGACGGTTGAGCTAACGTGCGCTAATGTGATTAGCATGACTGTTGTAAGTAACAGCAAACTTTCCAGGACATAGACATGTCTTATATGGGCAGAACGCTTACATTCTTGTTATTCTAACTGCACTGTCCAATTTCCAGTAGATATTACAGTGAAAAAATACCATGCTATTGTTTGAGGAGAGTGCACAACAACAAAAAACGTATCACAGCAACTGGTTTGATACATTCATCTCTGAAGGTAAATAATGTACTTACATTCAGTAATCTTGCTCTGATTTGTCATTCTAAGGGTCCCAGAGATAAAATGTAGCATAGTTTTGTTTGATAAAATCCATTTTTATATTCAAATGTAGGAACTGGGTTCTACAGTTTGAACCCATGTTGTCTCTGGCTCCACACCCACCCCGCCCGGCTATCTATATATGTGAAAGTTAGTGTATAAGCTAATGATCCATCATTTATGACATTCCTGGGAGTGTGTAAACTTACATTTTGTATTACCATATCATTTGTGTATGTTCTCTATAGTTATGTACTTAAAAAGGTATCAATTGACCAATAATGCACATTTGGGCAGACTTGATACAAAATAGTCCAGTATTGCAATGTTTCACTGGATCAATCTGAAACATTGCACACACACTGCTGCCATCTAGTGGCCAAAATCTATATTGCGCCTAAACTGTAATATTATATTGTGTCCTTTCTTTTGCATTTCAAAGATGATGTAACAAAAAACATAAATGAGAACGCATATTTTTTTGTTTGTATTATCTTTTACCAGATCTAATGTGTTATATTCTCCTACATTAATTTCAAATTTCCACAAACTTCAAAGTGTCTCCTTTCAAATGGTATCATTAATATGCATATCCTTGCTTCAGGTCCTGAGCTACAGGCAGTTAGATTTGGGTATGTCATTTTAGGCAAAAATTGAAAAAAGGGTCAGATCCTTAAGAGGTTTTAAGAGGGTGTGAACGATGTTGAATGGGTGTAGACAAAGAAGAGCTCTCCAGGAGGGGTACCAAAACATTCAAGGGCCATTTTCTCAAATGTGGGGTTACAAGTTTATCAACTTTCAAACCAGAAATTCTACCCCATTGTTCCTCAACTGCAGTAATATACCATTTCTAGTTCTGAGTCTCTACTTTTATCCAATGTAAAAAACACCATTTCAAATGTTGCTACAGTGGGGAAAAAAGTATTTAGTCAGCCACCAATTGTGCAAGTTCTCCCACTTAAAAAGATGAGAGAGGCCTGTAATTTTCATCATAGGTACACGTCAACTATGACAGACAAATTGAGAAAAGAGAATCCAGAAAATCACATTGTAGGATTTTTTTATGAATTTATTTGCAAATTATGGTGGAAAATAAGTATTTGGTCACCTACAAACAAGCAATATTAACTTGTAACTTCTTCTTTAAGAGGCTCCTCTGTCCTCCACTCGTTACCTGTATTAATGGCACCTGCTTGAACTTGTTATCAGTATAAAAGACACCTGTCCACAACCTCAAACAGTCACACTCCAAACTCCACTATGGCCAAGACCAAAGAGCTGTCAAAGGACACCAGAAACAAAATTGTAGACCTGCACCAGGCTGGGACGACTGAATCTGCAATAGGTAAGCAGCTTGGTTTGAAGAAATCAACTGTGGGAGCAATTATTAGGAAATGGAAGACATACAAGACCACTGATAATCTCCCTCGATCTGGGGCTCCACGCAAGATCTCACCCCGTGGGGTCAAAATGATCACAAGAACGGTGAGCAAAAATCCCAGAACCAAACCCTGCAGAGAGCTGGGACCAAAGTAACAAAGCCTACCATCAGTAACACACTACGCCGCCAGGGACTCAAATCCTGCAGTGCCAGACGTGTCCCCCTGCTTAAGCCAGTTCATGTCCAGGCCCGTCTGAAGTTTGCTAGAGTGCATTTGGATGATCCAGAAGAGGATTGGGAGAATGTCATATGGTCAGATGAAACCAAAATAGAACTTTTTGGTAAAAACTCAACTCGTCGTGTTTGGAGGACAAAGAATGCTGAGTTGCATCCAAAGAACACCATACCTACTGTGAAGCATGGGGGTGGAAACATCATGCTTTGGGGCTGTTTTTCTGCAAAGGGACCAGGACGACTGATCCATGTAAAGGAAAGAATGAATGGGGCCATGTATCGTGAGATTTTGAGTGAAAACCTCCTTCCATCATCAAGGGCATTGAAGATGAAACGTGGCTGGGTCTTTCAGCATGACAATGATCCCAAACACACCGCCCGGGCAACGAAGGAGCGGCTTCGTAAGAAGCATTTCAAAGTCCTGGAGTGGCCTAGCCAGTCTCCAGATCTCAACCCCATAGAAAATCTTTGGAGGGAGTTGACAGTCTGTGTTGCCCAGCGACAGCCCCAAAACATCACTGCTCTAGAGGAGATCTGCGTGGAGGAATGGGCCAAAATACCAGCAACAGTGTGTGAAAACCTTGTGAAGACTTACAGAAAACGTTTGACCTGTGTCATTGCCAACAAAGGGTATATAAGAAAGTATTGAGAAACTTTTGTTATTGACCAAATACTTATTTTCCACCATAATTTGCAAATAAATTCATTAAAAATCCTACAATGTGATTTTCTGGATTTTTTTTTCTCATTTTGTCTGTCATAGTTGACGTGTACCTATGATGAAAATAAATTACAGGCCTCTCTCATCTTTTTAAGTGAGAGAACTTGCACAATTGGTGGCTGACTAAATACTTTTTTCCCCCACTGTACATAAGACCGAATCGAGGTGGTCGGTCACATATGAACATCCTTTTCTAACTCAAATAAGATTCTCTCAAGGTTGCTCTGATGTCCAAAATATTTCAAATCAAAATAACTTTTAAGTTGTATGCATTTGAAACTATCTACATTGGTCAGTCCAAAATTACTTTTATAATTCTGTCATGGAAATAAATACATTTCCTGTTACCAAGTCTTTTACAGTTTCTATGCCTTTAGTTTTCCACGTGGACCAATTTATTTATGAATTCTGAAAAGATATCCAAGGATTGTTCCATAAGGTTGTGTTTTTAGGAAGTGATATTGGTTATTGTAGAATACATTTTATTTTCTTCCATATTGTTATAGTGTTCTTAACTGTGAAGTTGTTAATGTTCTTAGCTTTGTCCATGCTCATCTTCGATATGTACCCATTGTTCCTCCTTAGTGCATTTAACTATATGGTGCAAGTAAAAGCCTTGGGTAGAGAATATGTAAAACTTTCCTTTTTCATTCTATGAATTTTATTTGCCCATATAAAGTCTTTATGAACGAGTATACTTTTTTAAAGAATGTCTTCGGTGGGGTAATTGGTATTACCGAAAATAATTACTAAAACTTTGGCAGCCATGCCATTCTAAATCGTTTTTTTCTCCCTGTAAGATTTAAGGGAAGATTATTCAATTTAATTAGATCTGCTTTCATATGGTTGAGTAATGGAAAACAGATATCTTTTTATATTTGTTGTTTGTTGTCACTTATTAAGCATTCCTAACTATTTAATATTTTTTGTGGTCCACTTAAAGGATTACTGTAGATTTATTTATTTACTTTTTCCTATTGCCATTATTTCATTTTTTTCCCACGTTCATTTTATATCCTGATATTTTTGAGTATTCAGATTTTTTTTTTAGCAAAGGATGCATTGAGTTTTCAATATTGGTCAGGTATATCAGGAGATCATCTGCAAATAAGTTTAGTTTATATTCATGTTTACCAATACTGAAACCTGTTAGGTTTGGGTCCTCCTGTATAATTATTTCTGCTAGCGGTTCAATTGCCGTTGCAAACAGGAGGGGGGAGAGGGGACATCCCTGTCTTCTGCCATTTCTAAAGCAATTTCATCAGACAATGTATTACTTGTGTTTATTTTGCTTTACGACATTTATACAACATTTTTATTATATTTATTATTTCAGCTGGAAAGTTGAAAGCTTCCAAAGTTTTGAAGAGAAAAGGCCATTCAAGACAGTCGAATGCCTTTTTGGCATCAACAGCCATTATTGATAAATCCATATCTTGTTTTTTTGCGTATTGTATTAAACTGAAACACGTTTTTTTATTTGTTTGTAAGTGTCTATTTTTAATAAACCATGTTTGATTGATATGCATCAAGTCTGGCAAGACTTTTGGCATTCTATTGCTTATAAGATTTGTGATTATTTTATTGTCACAATTTATTAAACTTATGGGTTTATAATCAGAAGGGGACTCTCCAGATTTCCCTCGTTTTAATATAACTGAAATAACTGTTTGATACATGGAACTACATACTGAATTGAGCTACTTTGTCCCAAAATGTTGAACAGAATTCTCTGCGAAAGCCATACATTCCTGGTGCTTTGTTTTAACAGTATCTAATATTTATTCTTGGGTGATCTGTTTTCAGTGATAATTTTTAGTCTGCTGATAATTTCTTCAGATTTGTTGAGTCTAAGGAGGCTATAGGATCCGTCCAACTATTGTTTAATTCTGATAGAAGCTTTTAAAATTGTAATTAATCACGTTGTTGTTGCTAATTACCGCTATTGTATCTTTATATTTTAAAATTATAACTGGTTTAGCATGTATTCGTTTTGTGAGAGCTGCAAGACATTTAGCAGGTTTATTTGCCATTAAGTAGTATACTTTATTTGAGTTTAACCTGTAGTTGTTGGCTCTCTTCAAAAGTCAAAGATCGCATTCCAGCTTAAGTTCCTAAATGTTATTTTCTTCTTTACCTTGAAGATTTTTGATGGGCTTTTTCTAAGATAGTGATTTATTTTAATTTAATTTAAAATTCTACAGTAGTTGAACATGTCATTACTCCAACGTCATGGAAGTGACATGTTTTAATTTTCATAAAAACGTTATATCGAAGGAGTGCCTTTGATTTGATGGCCTGCACATGCGCAGTTCGGCGCAAGCCAACTGTTAGACCCCATGACATGTTTCTGTGCATGAGCTTAGCTAGCCAACATCACCATGACATCGCCTACAAGCGTGATCAGGCATTTCTATTGGAGAAGCAGTTACTGCCTATCTTCATCTGTACTGTCTTTGATTGACTGACAGTAATCAGACACGGAAAGCATGTATTGACTAGGAAACAACATATTAGTAAATTTAGCTAAGGATGCACAACAAATGACTTGGCTAGCTAGCAAGCAAGCCTACATGGAGCAGAAAATGCAGGTTAGCGTTTTTCGTAATTAATCTTGTTCTGGAGGCAGCTCTACAGAGTGGTCACTAGCTGGCACAGCCACAAAGTCATACAATCTGATTTTAAACCTAACCCTAACCTTAACCACACTGCTAACCCTAATGCCTATCCCTAACCTTAAATTAAGAGCAAAAAGCACATTTTTGTTTTCATGAATTTTTACAATATAGCCAATTTTGACTTTGCAGCTGGCCTATCTAAGGGGGAATCGCTCAGTTCTTCCTCCAGGACAAGACTCATGACAATAAACGTCAACTGCGCAGAAAACAGCTAGAGGAATTTCTATTTGACAATTTCTTACAACCACGCCAGTCGGGAAAGTGCTTTGTCCTGCCAAAGCATCAATTTCCCTGTTTAGTCCCTGAAAGAAAACAGATATGATTTGCAACATTTCTCATTAGCTGGCTGGCCAGATCACCAATTGAGGATTTTAAAAACTGAGTGGTTCTTCATAATAGACACATTCCTGAATTAACAATTAACTACAGTAGTTAGTTTAACTTTGGTTGTTTGTCTAAACAGCTGATGAGATATCGGTAGTGTCCAATGTTATCTAGGTAGCTCGGCTAGTGGGCTGATGTCAAAAGCACACAATAGGCATTGCATGCCCAAATGGTCGAATTTAACAATGAAAGTAATTTGTTGAACATTTTAACATAATTTGTTGAATAAATAAACATTATACACACATTTCATGAAGTTGTTTTTTATTATTCTAGCTAGAAAGTGTTATCTCAAGAAATGGCTGAATGAGACACTTTGCTTCACTCTGTGTGTTAGTGAAGCACGGGTTGACTCATAACCCGCAATCCCCGGGGTGGGTGTCTTTAGGGTCATGAAATATTGTGTGGATGAAGGGCGGGTGGGTGGTGGGCGGTTAGAATAAAGAGAACACAATGCATAGAAAATCCATAAATCTATAATTATTGTGCAATTCATTTCTATATATATAGAGGTTTTTCTTTCATTACTTTTATCTGGCACATTGAAGTGACAGATATGGTGATATTGTAATAAATACAGCGGGTATCATAAGTATTCACCCCCTTTGGATTTTTTCACATTTTGTTGCTTGACAAAGTGGGATTGAAATGGATTTAGTTTTAATTTTTTTGTCATTGATATATGCACTCCATAATGTCAAAGTAAAAAGGACATTCTACAAATGTTAACAAATTAATACAAATTATTAAATTACAAAAATATAGTTGTTGCTATTCACCCCTTTTGTTTAGGTAAGCCTAAATTAGTTCAGGTGTAACATTTAGCGTAACAAATCACATAAATGACTACACCTTCCTCTGTCCCCCATACATACAACATCTGTAAGGTCCCTCAGTCAAGTATTGCATTTCAAGCACAGATTCAACTTGATAGCTTTTCAAAAGCCTCATAAAGAAGGGCAGTGATTGGAAGATGGGTAAAAATAAATAAATAAATAAATCAAATGTATTTATAAAGCCCTTTTTAGGTAAGCAGATGTCACAAAGTGCTTATACAGAAACCCAGCCTAAAACCCCAAACAGCAAGCAATGCAGATGTAGAAGCACAGCAGCTAGGAAAAACTCCTTAGAAAGGCAGGAACCTAGGAAGAAACCTAGAGAGGAACCAGGCTCTGAGGGGTGGCCAATCCTCTTCTGGCTTTGCCGGTAGAGATTATAAGAGTACATGGCCATTAAGGCTAGATTGTTCTTCAAGATGTTCAAACCTTCATAGATGACCAGCAGGGTCAAATAATAATCACAGTGGTTACAGTGGGTGCAACAGGTCAGCACCTCAGGAGTAAAGGTCAGTTGGCTTTTCATAGCCGAGTATTCAGAGGTCGAGACAGCAGGTGCAGGTGAGTAAGAGTGAGAGTGAAATTGAGAGTGAGAGTGAGAGTGAGAGAGAGAGATGTCGAAACAAAAGGTCCGGGATGAGGTAGCAGATCCGGTGAACAGGTCAGGGTTCCATAGCGCAGGCAGAACAGCAGAAACTGGATCAGCAGCACGGCAAGGTAGCACATCCGGTGAACATTTCAGGGTTCCATAGCTGCAGGCATAACAGCAGAAACTGGATCAGCAGCATGACTAGGTGGACTGGGGAAGGGGACAGCCAGGAGTCGTCAGGCCAGATAGTCCTGAGGCATGGTCCTAGGGCTCAGGTCCTCCGGGAGGGAAGAGCAAGAGAGTGAGAGAGAGATGGGATAATTAGAGGGAGCATACTTAAGACCACACAGGACACCAGGTAAGACAAGAAAAATACACCAGATTGGACAGACTGACCCTAGCCCCCCGGCACATAGACTATTGCAGTATAGATACTGGGGACTGAGACAAGGGGGGTCAGAGGACACTGTGACCCCGTCTGACAGTACCCTCGGACAGGGCCAACCAGACAGGATATAACCCCACCCACTTTGCGAAAGCACAGCCCCCACACCACCAGAGGGATGTAAACAGACCACCAACTTACTACCCTGAGACAAGGCGGAGTGTAGCTCACGAAGATCTCCCCCACCACACAAGCCCGAGGAAGCACAAGACCGGACAGGACGATAACGTCAGTGTTTCAACCCACTCAAGACGAGTATAGCAACATGATGCACCCCTCCTAGGGACGGCATGGGAGCGCACTAGCAAGCCAGTGACTCAGCCCCCGTAATAGGGTCAGAGACAGAGAATCCCAGTGGAGAGAGGGGAGCTGGCCAGGCAAAATCAGCATTTTTGCAACGTTACAAAGATGCTATTTGGAAAAAGAGAGATCAGGGTCCAGAATAACGCTGAGGTCCTTCACAGTTTTATTTTAGATGACTGTACCACCATTGAGATAATAATATAAAGGATAACTATCGCCTTATGGTGAGGATAGCCATGTTGCAAGCACAGCTTCAGATGCAATCATTAGGCAAGGGCAATTTAAGTGTAGGAAAGGATGAAACAGCGTCTGTGCCACCAGTAAGTACAGATAGTTGTATACCCCCACACAGTGCCCGCAGCCGGACAATTTTCTCAAGGCTTCTGGAAAGAAATGCTGTCGGCATGCTCAACCGGTGTTGCTCATTCAGCCGACAAAAACTTTCAACTGGTTCTTCCCATTAAGCAACGAGTCGGAGTCAGATGCCGAGCCTTCTCAGGTCTCTACTCCACCCGTTACGGGTCTGAGCCGCCAAAGCCTCCCACCATTAGCTCGGACAAATTGAAAACCCTAGTCATTGGTGACTCCATTACCCGCAATATTAGACTTCAAAAGAATCATCCAGCGATCATACACTGTTTACCAGGGGGCAGGGCTACCGACATAAAGGCTAATCTGAAGAGGGTGCTGGCTAAGGCTAAAACTGGCGAGTGTAGAAAGTATAGGGATATTGTTAACGACGTTGGCACCAACGATGCTAAGATGAACCAGTCAGAGGTCACCAAGCGCAACATAGCTTCAGCGCGTAAATTAGCTAGAAAGATGTGTCGGCATCGAGTAATTGTTTCTGGCCCCCTCCCAGTTAGGAGGAGTGATGAGCTCTACAGCAGTCTCACAACTCAATCGCTGGTTGAAAACTGTTTTCTGCCCCTCCCAAAAGATCAAATGTGTAGATAATAGGCCCTCTTTCTGGGACTCACCCACAAAAAGGACCAAGCCTGGCCTGCTGAGGAGTGACGGACTCCATCCTAGCTGGAGGGGTGCTCTCATCTTAACTATCAACATAGACAGGGCTCTAACTCCTCTAGCTCCACAATGAGATTGGGTGCAGGCCATGCAGCAGGCTGTTAGCCAGCCTGCCAGCTTAATGGAGTCTGCCACTAGCACAGTGTAGTCAGCTCAGCTATCCCCATTGAGACCGTGTCTGTGCCTCGATCTATGTTGAGCAAAACTAAAGTTTGCCTTAGCTATTACACTGGAATAAAGACCTCCTCCATTCCTGTCATCATTGAAAGAGATTGTGATATCTCACATCTTAAAATAGGGCTACTTAATGTTAGATCCCTCACTTCGAAGGCAGTCATAGTCAATGAACTAATCACTGCAGTGGAGGCTGGTGACTTGAAAAATTGAGGAGGATGGGAGACCCGTATAGGTGCGGAACGCATGGAGATGACCAAGTGTGTTTCAAAAATCGTCAAAGACTAATTATTTTAACCTAAAGTATTTAATAAAGACATTTATAGTACAATATTATAGGGAATGGGAATGAGAGGGCTACTTACACAGTGTTGGGAAGGGATCACAGCAGTGATTGAATGAGGGTATGAGGCATGAGTTGAGGTCTGCAGAGGCTTGACTTCAGTGCAGGACAGGATTTGACTGGGAAGACAAAAAACAATAACACAAAACACTACACAGTTAGACCAAAGAGCTAAGAATGAGTTAGTCCAAGCAAGGAGTAAAATCATTGATGTGTAATAATGTGATTGTGTTTGTGTATGTGATTGACAGTAATGAGAGAAAATTGATAGGGGTACTCACAGTGCTTCGAGAGGAAACATTCAATGTGCCAGTGGATGAGAGGGCACATGAGACATGGCTTCAGTTCATGTCAGGAGAGAGTTGACAATGGTAGTGGAGTGGTCATCACCTCTTCATCAGGGAACAGGAGGGGACTTAGCTGTAAATACAAATAGCAGGTACATTCCATTACAGCTGCGCCATCGTAGGTTTGAACAACAAGTTTCTCCATGAAGTTAAACTCAGACATCTCAAAATTCACAAAGTCAAACAGACAGTGCATCTCGCCCACTTGACACATCAAAGTAGCCCACATAAACGTTCCTGAATAAAGCCGTGACCATCCACATACCTGACGATAACTGTCAACTGCAAGCAGACTGGTGGCACCATAGGTCCCAGAGTGGTGGGGCAATTTTTACCCCATGGGGCCTGGAGTTTTTCCTTATCTGTTAACCTAACCAGGGAAATTATGGACATTATAAAGTATGACAGTGATTATTCAGTTGTAAAAAGGTTTTATGATTTGACCAGTTTTTCCTAATCAGGTCACATGGTTTTAAAAAAACTGAAAAAAACTCCTGGCTGGGGGGGAGGGGGGGGGTGAAAACCCTGTCAAACTTCAGCAACCTCATACTTGTTCATATGAATTATATTTAGACAACAACTCATAGACAATAGAACTCACAGGGCAGAGCTTGCTTTATGCATGTTTGCTTCATGCAGGCCTATGCAACTGTAGGCCTTATAAAAAAATGACTCACATCTGTCATCACCATTATGTTGATTGATTCATTCCAGTTAATAATTTTGGATTGAAAACATACAGTGGGGAGAACAAGTATTTGATACACTGCAGATTTTGCAGGTTTTCCTACTTACAAAGCATGTAGAAGTCTGTAAGTTGTATCATAGTTAAACTTCAACTGTGAGAGACGGAATCTAAAACAAAAATCCAGAAAATCACATTGTATGATTTTTACGTAATTAATTTGCATTTTATTGCATGACATAAGTATTTGATCACCTACCAACCAGTAAGAATTCCGGCTCTCACAGACATGTTAGTTTTTCTTTAAGAAGCCCTCCTGTTCTCCACTCATTACCTGTATTAACTGCACCTGTTTGAACTCGTTACCTGTATAAAAGACACCTGTCCACACACTCAATCAAACAGACTCCAACCTCTCCACAATGGCCAAGAAGAGAGAGTTGTGTAAGGACATCAGGGATAAAATTGTAGACCTGCACAAGGCTGGAATGGGCTACAGGACAATAGGCAAGCAGCTTGGTGAGAAGGCAACAACTGTTGGCGCAATTATTAGAAAATGGAAGAAGTTCAAGATGACGGTCAATCACCCTCGGTCTGGGGCTCCATGCAAGATCTCACCTCGTGGGGCATCAATGATCATGAGGAAGGTGAGGGATCAGCCGAGAACTACACGGCAGGACCTGGTCAATGACCTGAAGAGAGCTGGGACCACAGTCTCAAAGAAAACCATTAGTAACACACTACGCCGTCATGGATTAAAATCCTGCAGCGCACGCAAGGTCCCCCTGCTCAAGCCAGCGCATGTCCAGGCCGTCTGAAGTTTGCCAATGACCATCTGGATGATCGAGAGGAGGAATGGGAGAAGGTCATGTGGTCTGATTAGACAAAAATAGAGCTTTTTGGTCTAAACTCCACTCGCCGTGTTTGGAGGAAGAAGAAGGATGAGTACAACCCCAAGAACACCATCCCAACCGTGAAGCATGGAGGTGGAAACATCATTCTTTGGGGATGCTTTTCTGCAAAGGGGACAGGACGACTGCACCGTATTGAGGGGAGGATGGATGGGGCCATGTATCGCAAGATCTTGGCCAACAACAACCTTCCCTCAGTAAGAGCATTGAAGATGGGTCGTGGCTGGGTCTTCCAGCATGACAACGACCCGAAACACACAGCCAGGGCAACTAAGGAGTGCCTCCGTAAGAAGCATCTCAAGGTCCTGGAGTGGCCTAGCCAGTCTCCAGACCTGAACCCAATAGAAAATCTTTGGTGGGAGCTGAAAGTCCGTATTGCCCAGCGACAGCCCCGAAACCTGAAGGATCTGGAGAAGGTCTGTATGGAGGAGTGGGCCAAAATCCCTGCTGTAGTGTGTGCAAACTTGGTCAAGACTTACAGGAAACGTATGATCTCTGTAATTGCAAACAAAGGTTTCTGTACCAAATATTAAGTTCTGCTTTTCTGATGTATCAAATACTTATGTCATGCAATAAAATGCAAATTATTTACTTAAAAATCATACAATGTGATTTTCTGGATTTTTGTTTTAGATTCCGTCTCTCACAGTTTAAGTGTACCTATGATAAAAATTACAGACCTCTACATGCTTTGTAAGTAGGAAAACCTGCAAAATCGGCAGTGTATCAAATACTTGTTCTCCCCACTGTATAGGCAGCCTAACCATCCCAATTTTGAATATAAACCAAATTTGATGACATTCACATTTTCTCCTGAAACACAAATGGACTGTAAATACATAACAATTCGTTTACCCTGACCAAATGGACAGCGCACATAGGCTGTATATGCAGCTGCACTTATTAGTAGCCTACAGTTGATCAGACTGAAAAATTGTCTCATTTTCATCCCATACAGCATGTCAGATCTCTAATGTTTAGGTGTAGCCTAGGCTGCTGCAACATTTATCTAATGAGTTTTTGCTTGTGTCTGTCCGGAGTGATTATGCGTTATCATCTTTGCTAAATCAATTCTGGAGGAAAGTGGAAACCTACTTGAGAACGTGTGAAAAAATGGCCTGCGTCAACCTCCCTCTTTAATCTAACGTTTAATGGATGGTGCGATGGAAGCTATCATTCTGAATTGATTTCGACATCCCAGAAAATACAGTTGAAAGTTCCATATATTCATCAAGTAAAGCATCGTATCATGCTCCTTGTAGTTGCCCTTGTTAGCAGAACTTTCCCTCTTGTCATGTCCTCTAAAAGCCTATTCTTGTATGCCCAAAACCGCAGTGGTGTTGATAAGCCGCTTGAGAACATCCCTGTTTCTTCATACTTTCTCATTGTGTTGCTCAGTTTGCATATGCAGACCTTCGTCATGATCGATGCAGCTTTTTCCCTGAAGCTTGAGTCTGATGTGGGCATTTATATGCTCCCTGCTTTTGTTTTGCCGTTTAGCTTTTAGCTGAACGATAGATGTTCTTCAGGCCACTATACCCCCCTTTCGCCCAAGGCTCAGACTTTCCAAAAAGCAGGCAAGGCCAGCTATACAGGCCGCTTGATGAAAGGCTCCCTGTTAACCAGCTATACTTCTGATACCAATTGGTATTGAACCTTTTCATCCTTCTTCATGAAACTGATCTCAGGCAGAGGTCGACCCTCGGTTTGAATTTGCACATTTTCCGTGTACCCTAGAGAATGAAAGGGGTTCTTCAACAAAAAGTCAACAAAATTGTTGGTAGTGTTGGCGGCGAAAACTGCACACTTGAGCTGGTAGCTAGCTACTGCTACATTTACATTTACATTTACGTCATTTAGCAGACGCTCTTATCCAGTGCGACTTACAAATTGGTGCATTCACCTTATATCCAGATTACTTGCTACTGAAGTTAGCAAGGCAAATTGAAATAAATTGCACAAAAATAAAATTCTAAAACCAAGAAAACAATTTATAATCTATATCCCAAAAATGCTCAACTATCACTTTTTAATCTTTATCCAATAATGTCACCAACTCACCAAGCTTCTCAACACATAGAACCCCCCCCCCCCCATCATAATGCTATGTGGCACAACCCCAATACAACACACACTAGGTTCATTCTCTGATCCTAATCCTATGATTGGGTGGACAACATGTCAGTTCATACTGCAAAAGCTTTGATTGGTTGGAGGTCGTCCTCCAGAAGTGGTCATAATTACCATGTAGGTCTATGGAAGGGAGTGAGGCCTACCAGCCTCCTAGGTTTTGTATTGAAGTCAATGTACTCAGAGGAGGACAGAAGCTAGCTTTCCTCTGGCTACACCATGGTGCTACCCCAGAGAGTGCTGTTGAAGTTACTATAGACCTTCATTGCAAAACAGTGTGATTTAATCAATTATTTGGTGACATATGCATATATTTAGTATAGTTTTATCTAAAAAGGATAACTTTTTTAGTGTTTCACAATTTTATTTTTATGAAATTTCACTGAGGAGGATGGTCCTCCCCTTCCTCCTCTCAGAAGCCTCCACTGACTCACTGATCATAATCGTGATGTGATTGGCCTGACTGAAACATGGCTCAAGCCTGATGAATTAACTGTGTTAAATGAGGCCTCTCCTCCTGGTTACACTAGTGACCATATCCCCCCACGCATCCCGCAAAGGCGGAGGTGTTGCTAACATTTACGAAAGCAAATTTCAATTGACCTCCAAAGGACCCTGATCTTTCTTTTGACAAACATATCAATAATATTTCAAGGACAGCTTTTTTCCATTTTCGCAACATTGCAAAAATCTGAAAATGTTTGTCCAGAAATTATGCTGAAAAGCTCATCCATGCTTTTGTCACTTCTAGATTAGACTACTGCAAGGCTCTACTCTGGCTACCCGGATAAAGCACTAAATCAACTTCAGTTAGTGCTAAACACGGCTGCTAGAATCTTGACTAGAACCAAAATATTTGACCATATTACTCCAGTGCTAGCCTCTCTACACTGGCTTCCTGTTAAGGCTAGGGTTTATTTCAAGGTTTTACTGCTAACCTACAAAGCATTACATGGGCTTGCTCCTACCTATCTCTCCGATTTGGTCCTGCCGTACATAACTACACGTATGCTACGGTCACAAGACGCAGACCTCCATATTGTCCCTAGAATTTCTAAGCAAACATCTAGAGGCAGGGCTTTCTCCTATAGAGCTCAATTTTTATGGAATGGTCTGCCTTTCCATGTGAGAGACGCAGGCTCGGTCTCGACCTTTAAGTATTTACTGAAGACTAATCTCTTCAGTAGGTCCTATGATTGAGTGTAGTCTGGCCCAGGGGTGTTAAGGTGAACGGCAAGGTACTGGAGTGACGAACAGCCCTTGCTGTCTCTGCCTGGCTGCCTCCCCTCTCTCCACTGGATTCTCTGCCTGTGGCCCTGTTACGAGGTTTGAGTCACTGGCTTACTAGTGCTCTTCCATGTCGTCCCTAGGAGTGGTGCGTCACTTGAGTGGGTTGAGTCACAGATGTGATCTTCCTGTCCGGTTTTGCACCCCCTCGGGCTTGTGCGTTGGAGGAGATCTTCGTGGGCTATACTCAGCCTTGTCTCAGGGTAGTAGGTTGGCGGTCTGTTGATATCCCTCTAGTGGTGTGGGGGCTGTGCTTTGGCGAAGTGGGTGGGGTTATATCCTGCCTAGTTGGCCCTGTCCGGGGGTTTCGTCGGACGGGGCCACAGTGTCCCCCAACCCATCCCTGTCTCAGCCTCCAGTATCTATGTTGCAATAGTCTATGTGCCGGGGGGCTAGGGTCAGTCTGTTATATTTAGTGTAATTATCCTGTCTTATCTGGTGTCCTGTGTGAATTGAAGTATGTCCCTCTAATTCTAGGATCATGCCTCTGGACTACCTGGCCTGATGACTCCTCGCTGTCCCCAGTTCACCTGGTCATGCTGCTTCTCCAGTTTCAACTGTTCTGCCTGCGGCTATGGAACTCTGACCTGTTCTCCGGACCTGCTACCTTGTCCCGGACCTGCTGTTTTCGACTCTCTCTCTCTCTACCGCACCTGCTGTCTCAACCTCTGAATGCTCGGCTATGAAAAGCCAACTGACATTTACTCCTGAGGTACTGACCTATTGCACCCTCTACAACCACTGTGATTATTATTTGACCCTGCTGGTCATCTATGAACGTTTGAACAATCTGGCCTTAATGGCCATGTACTCTTATAATCTCCACCCGGCACAGCCAGAAGAGGACTGGCCACCCCTTAGAGCCTGGTTCCTCTCTCGGTTTCTTCCTTGGTTCCTGCCTTTCTAGGGAGTTTTTCCTAGCCACCGTGCTTCTACATCTGCATTACTTGTTGTTTGGGGTTTTAGGCTGGGTTTCTGTATAGCACTTTGTGACATCTGCTTATGTAAAAAGGGCTTTATAAATACATTGAATTGAAATTTGATTGAATTGTCAGATCAAACACCAGATCTCTTTGTTTGTTGGGACCTAGAACTAGTTAAACATTTGCTATGATCCACTTCCTTATGTCTGAAATACAGGCATCCAGGGTAGGCAATCTTGGTGCTTCACCATGTTTAATCAAAATGTACATCTGTGTGTCGTCCACATAGCAGTGAAAGTTGACATTGTGTTTCCGAATGATATCATCAAGAGTTAGCATATATAGTGAAAACAATAGTGGTCCTAAAACGGAACCTTGAGGAACACCGATATTTACCATTGATTTGTCAGAGGACAGACCATCCACAGAGATGAATTGATATATTTCCGACAGATAAGATCTAAACCAGGCAGGAATTGTCCGCGTAGACCAATTTGGGGTTCCAATCTCTCCAAAAGAGTGTGGTGATCGATGGTGTCAAAAGTGGCACTAAGGTCTAAGAGCACAAGGCCTTGGTCTGATGCCATTAAGAATGGTCAAGTTAATAATTATGCTGTGGATGATTTATTAAACCACACAGACACAGTTGTCCTTCTGTACTGAGCTGCATGACAGGAAGGAAACTGCTCAGGGATGTCACCATGAAGCCATTGGTGATTTTAAAACAAC
This sequence comes from Coregonus lavaretus, assembly GCF_964263955.1. NCBI lineage: Eukaryota > Metazoa > Chordata > Actinopteri > Salmoniformes > Salmonidae > Coregonus > Coregonus lavaretus. Next base: position 36,703,031 of record NC_140008.1, on the reverse strand, counting down.
TACAGAGCTCAGTGGCTGTGATGGGAGAAAATTGAGGATGGATCAACAACATTGTATTGACTCCAAAATAATGACATAAATGACAGAGTGAAAAGAAGAATACAAATATATAGAATAAAAATACTCCAAAACATGTATTCTGTATGCAACAAGGCACTAAAGTAATACTGCAAAAAAAACACAACACATCACTGAGTAACAGCCTCCTTATTTTCAAGCATGGTGATGGCTGCATCATGGTATGGGTATGCTTAACATCATGTTTTTCAGGATAAAAAGAAACGGGATGGAGCTAAGCACAGGCAAAATCCTAGAGGAAAACCTGCTTCAGAGTGCTTTACACCAGACACTGGGAGAGGAATTCACCTTTCAGCAGAACAAATACATACAACACAAGGCCAGATCTCCCGTACATTGGAATTGCTTACCAAGAAGACAGCGAATGTTCCTGAGAGGCCAAGTTACAGTTTTGACTTAAATCTGCTTGAAAATATATGCCAAGACTTGAAAATTGCTGTCTAGCCATGATCCCCAACAACTTGACAGAGCTTGAAGAATTTTTAATAGAATAATGGGCAAATATTGCACAATCCAGGTGTGCAATGCACTTAGAGACTTACCCAAGAAGACTCACAGCTGTAATCGCTGTCAAAGGTGTTTCTAACATGTTTCTAACACCCAGAGGGTAAATACTTATCTAATCAAGGTATATTAGTGTTTTATTTTTCATTCATTTTCAAATGTTAGAATTTTTTTCCCACTTTGACATTACAGAGTATTTTGTGAAGATCAATGAAAAAATTAATAATAATAATAATAATAATTCATTTCAATCCCACTTTGTAACTCAACAAAATGTTAAAAAAAATCAAAGGGGGTGAAGACTAAGGTTAATATTTTGCCGGTATTTTACATATGTTACATCCCGAGAATAAATCACTTCCCGCCAAAACCAGAAGTGTCATTCTAAAGCATATAAAACCATCGGACAGAATCATGTGCCATTCTAAAGCTCAAATTATAAAGTGGCTTGTGAAAGTATTCACTCCCCTTGGCATTTTTCCTATTTGTTGCCTTACAACCTGGAATTAAAATGGATTTTTGGGGGGTTTGTATCATATGATTTACACAACATGCCTACCACTTTGAAGATAGAAAATATTTTTTGGTGTGAAACAAACAAAAAATAAGACAAAAAAAAACGGAAAACTTGAGCGTACATAACTATTCACCCCCCCCAAAGTCAATACTTTGTAGAGCCACCTTTTACAGCAATTACAGCTACAAGTCTCTCTATGTTTCTATGAGCTTGGCACATCTAGCCACTGGGATTTATGCCCATTCTTCAAGGCAAAACTGCTCCAGCTCCTTCAAGTTGGATGGGTTCCGCTGGTGTACAGCAATCTTTAAGTCACACCACAGATTCTCAATTGGATTGAGGTCTGGGCTTAGACTAGGCCATTCCAAGACATTTAAATGTTTACCCTTAAACCACTCGAGTGTTGCTTTAGCTGTATGCTTAGGGTCATTGTCCTGCTGGAAGGTGAACTCCATCCCAGTCTCAAATCTCTTGAAGACTGAAACAGGTTTCCCTCAAGAATTTCCCTGTATTTAGCGCCATCCATCATTCCTTCAATTCTGACTAGTTTCCCAGTCCCTGCCGATGAAAAACATCCCCACAGCATGACGCTGCCACCACCATGCTTCACTGTGGGGATGGTGTTCTCAGGGTGAAGAGATGTGTTGGGCTTGCGCCAGACATAGCATTTTCCTTGATGGCCAAAAAGCTCAATTTTAGTCTCATCTGACCAGAGTACCTTCTTACATATGTTTGGGGAGTCTCCCACATGCCTTTTGGCGAACACCAAACGTGTTTACATATTTTTTTCTTTAAGCAATGGCTTTTTTCTGGCCACTCTTCCGTAAAGCCCAGCTCTGTGGAGTGTACGGCTTAAAGTGGTCCTATGGACAGATACTCCAATCTCCGCTGTGGAGCTTTGCAGCTCCTTCAGGGTTATCTTTGGTCTCTTTGTTGCCTCTCTGATTAATGCCCTCCTTACCTGGTCTGTATTTTTAGGTGGGTGGTCCTCTCTTGGCAGGTTTGTTGTGGTGCCATATTCTTTCCATTTTAAATAATGGATTTAATGTGCTCCGTGGGATGTTCAAAGTTTCAGATATTTTATAAATAACCCAACCCTGATCTGTACTTCTCCAAAACTTTGTCCGTGACCTGTTTGGAGAGCTCCTTGGTCTTCATGGTGCCGCTTGCTTGGTGGTGCCCCTTGTTTAGTGGTGTTGCAGACTCTGAGGCCTTTCAGAACAGGTGTTTATGTACACTAGGATCATGTGACACTTAGATTTCACACAGGTGGACATTATTTAACTCATTATGTGACTTATGAAGGTAATTGGTTGCACCAGATCTTATTTAGGGGATTCATAGCAAAGGGTGTGAATACATACATTTGAAGTCAGAAGTTTACATACACCTTAGCCAAATACATTTAAACTCAGTTTTTCACAATTCCTGACATTTAATCCTAGTAAAAATTCCCTGTCTTAGGTCAGTTAGGATCACCACTTTATTTTAAGAATGTGAAATGTCAGAATTATACTAGAGAGAATGATTTATTTCAGCTTTTATTTATTTCATCACATTCCCAGTGGGTCAGAGTTGTACATACACTCAATTAGTATTTGGTAGCATTGCCTTTAAATTGTTTAACTTGGGTCAAACGTTTCGGGTAGCCTTCCACAAGCTTCCCACAATAAGTTGGGTGAATTTTGGCCCATTCCTCCTGACAGAGCTGGTGTAACTGAGTCAGGTTTGTAGGCCTCCTTGCTTGCACACGCTTTTTCAGTTCTGCCCACACATTTTCTATAGGATTGAGGTCAGAGCTTTCTGATGGCTACTACAATACCTTGACTTTGTTGTCCTTAAGCCATTTTGCCACAACTTTGGAAGTATGCTTGGGGTCATTGTCCATTTGGAAGACCCATTTGCGATCAAGCTTTAACTTCCTGACTGATGTCTTGAGATGTTGCTTCAATATATCCACACAATTTTCCTTCCTCATGATGCCATCTATTTTGTGAAGTGCACCATCCCTCCTGCAGCAAAGCACCCCCACAGCATGATGCTGCCACCCCCGTGCTTCACGGTTGGGATGGTGTTCGTCGGCTTGCAAACCACCCCTTTTTCCTCCAAACATAACGATGGCCAAACAAAGGAGGTCTACAATCTTTTTTCTGAGGTCTTGGCTGATTTCTTTTGATTTTCCCATAATGTCAAGCAAAGAGGCACTGAGTTTGAAGGTAGGCCTTGAAATACATCCACAGGTACACCTCCAATTGACTCAAATGATGTCAATTAGCCTATCAGAAACTTCTAAAGCCATGACATCATTTTCTGGAATTTTCCAAGCTGTTTAAAGGCACAGTCAACTTAGTGTATGTAAACTTCTGACCCACTGGAATTGTGATACAGTGAATTATAAGTGAAATAATCTGTCTGTAATTTTTTTTGGGAAAAATTACTTGTGTCATGCACAAAGTAGATGTCCTAACCGACTTGCCAAAACTATAGTTTGTTAAGAAGTTTTAATGACTCCAACCTAAGTGTATGTACACTTCTGACTTCAACTGTATGCACGCACCACTTTTCCGTTATTCATTTTTTTCATTTCACTTCACCAATTTGGACTATTTTGTGTATGTCCATTACATGAAATCCAAATGAAAATCCATTTAAATTACAGATTGTAATGCAACAAAATAGGAAAAACGCCAAGGGGGATGAATTATTTTGCAAGGCACTGTAGCCAGTAGCCTTAATTATTGCACATCACTCTGTAGGCTACTGACCAATACAAAGTATCCTCCCGGATGAGTGCAATTGCTGAACTTGTGTAGATATTCTAAACAAAGTGTTTTGAATAACTTTCAAGTGTTACAGTTCCATGTAGAATAAACCATAATTCACCTAATATTGTAGAAGCAGTGTTCTGCTAATATAACAATGTGAAAATATAATATCTGTCCAGTATAAGACAGGGGTTCCCTGACATGTTTGAAGAATAAACAGGGTCCCCCCACCCCCTCAGATCTCAGAACTGTTTTTTCTACTGTTCTATCATAACCCATTAAGATTGACATGTAAAGGACCACCTAAAGAGAAACTCTATGTGAATAACTTATTTTTTACCAAAATGTCAGATAGACCCTTATAGTCCTAAGGTCACGGTTTGCCAACACTGGAAGGGAATGGCAATGTAGATCAGCTCCAAACCCCTCACGTCACACTTACTGGTCATGAAGGAGCGCGATTTTGGCTCCTATATCCGACCCAGCTCCTATATTAAAGAGGGAAGGAGAGAGAGAAAGACTGTCACCATACAGTCATGAAAGCCAACAGTAAATACACGGTTGAACATAGCCAATCTGAGATCCTGTTTGGCACTGACTGGTTGGCATTACTCACTCGGGCCCAGAAGTAGTCCATTGGCACAGTGGAATGTGGCACCTCCTTACAACATACAAAACACACATACAGTACATACAGCACTGATTACATTATGGTGGTTAGGTGAATTCCAGGACAGATAGTATTCTGACCATTGACTAGATCAAATGTGACCAACCTGATTCAAGTGTCCTCCATTACTCTGAAGTGGGACTGGTGCCTCAGCCTTCTGTAATACAGTGGGGGAAAAAAGTATTTAGTCAGCCACCAATTGTGCAAGTTCTCCCACTTAAAAGGATGAGAGAAGCCTGTAATTTTCTATGACAGGCAAATAGAGATTTTTTTTCTGCAGAAAATCACATTGTAGGATTTTTTATGAATTTATTTGCAAATTATGGTGGAAAATAAATATTTGGTCACCTACAAACAAGCAGGATTTCTGGCTCTCACAGACCTGAAACTTCTTCTTTAAGAGGCTCCTCTGTCCTCCACTCGTTACCTGTATTAATGGCACCTGTTTGAGCTTGTTATCAGTATAAAAGATACCTGTCCACAACCTCAAACAGTCACACTCCAAACTCCACTATGGCCAAGACCAAAGAGCTGTCAAGGGACACCAGAAACAAAATTGTAGACCTGCACCAGGCTGGGAAGACTGAATCTGCAATAGGTAAGCAGCTTGGTTTGAAGAAATCAACTGTGGGAGCAATTATTAGGAAATGGAAGACATACAAGACCACTGATAATCTCCCTCGATCTGGGGCTCCAAGCAAGATCTCACCCCGTGGGGTCAAAATGATCACAAGAACGGTGAACAAAAATCCCAGAACCACACGGGGGGACCTAGTGAATGACCTGCAGAGAGCTGGGACCAAAGTAACAAAGCCTACCATCAGTAACACACTACGCCGCCAGGGACTCACATCCTGCAGTGCAAGACGTGTCCCCCTGCTTAAGCCAGTACATGTCCAGGCCCGTCTGAAGTTTGCTAGAGTGCATTTGGATGATCCAGAGGAGGATTGGGAGAATGTCATATGGTCAGATGAAACCAAAATATAACTTTTTGGTAAAAACTCAACTCGTCTTGTTTGGAGGACAAAGAATGCAGAGTTGCATCCAAAGAACACCATACCTACTGTGAAGCATGGGGGTGGAAACATCATGCTTTGGGGCTGTTTTTCTGCAAAGGGACCAGGACGACTGATCCATGTAAAGGAAAGAATGAATGCGGCCATGTATCGTGAGATTTTGAGTGAAAACCTCCTTCCATCAGCAAGGGCATTGAAGATGAAACGTGGCTGGGTCTTTCAGCATGACAATGATCCCAAACACACCGCCCGGGCAACAAAGGAGTGGCTTCGTAAGAAGCATTTCAAGGTCCTGGAGTGGCCTAGCCAGTCTCCAGATCTCCACCCCATAGAAAATCTTTGGAGGGAGTTGAAAGTCTGTGTTGCCCAGCGACAGCCCCAAAACATCACTGCTCTAGAGGAGATCTGCATGGAGGCATGGGCCAAAATGCCAGCAACAGTGTGTGAAAACCTTGTGAAGACTTACAGAAAACTTTTGACCTGTGTCATTGCCAACAAAGGGTATATAACAAAGTATTGAGAAACTTTTGTTATTGACCAAATACTTATTTTCCACCATAATTTGCAAATAAATTCATTAAAAATCCTACAATGTGATTTTCTGGATTTTTTTTCTCTCATTTTGTCTGTCATAGTTGACGTGTACCTATGATGAAAATTACAGGCCTCTCTCATCTTTTTAAGTGGGAGAACTTGCACAATTGGTGGCTGACTAAATACTTGTTTTATCCCCACTGTAACTCCTGATATGGTGGGGGGGTTCTCACAACGCTGCTGAACAACAACTCCACTTGGTTTTGTACGTAGACTGTGAATGAAATAAAATATAATCAGTCAATAAAGGTATAGCGAGAAAAATATAATATTTATATGCTAATAGAGGGACTGTAACTACATAATAGATTCAAGCCGGTGACGCTGATGGATGCCGTTACTATGCAACCAGCTGTGTACGTTGCTGAATGCTTGCTGATACGTTTTGCTATTTGCTGCCATAACTGTATTTGTAGTAGACAAGTACCATCCTTCATTTATTTTTGCCCTAGAAAATACACAATAAACTTTTATGAGAACAAGCATGTTGTTTTGGGTTAGCAGACAAAGCCCCGAATGCTAGCTAGCTAGCTACCTAACTTGCAAATCCAGGTTAGTTATCATTACTTTGTCCAAGTTGAAATGAGTTGGCTAGCTAGCTAACGTTAGCTAGCCAGTTTGAGTTGAAACATTATTGAAAGCAAGCTGGCTACATCCTATGATTAGATAGCAAGCTAGTATCCATGTTCCTGCCCTGTATTGACCCTAAATGCCAATGGGCTACAGTTAGCTGTTGTTAGCAAGGTAGCTAGCTAACGTAAGCTATGCACATCTTCCTCTGACATGCTACATCACATTACCCCTTAGCTTGATGTTTTTAGCTAGCTACAGTATCAGTCCCCTTTCATCTGTGGTATCATAGCTCGCCTGGCTCACAGCCTGGATACAGCCCTTAGCCGTGGAATATTGGCCATATATCACAAACCCCCGAGGAGCCTTATTGCTATTATAAACTGGTTAACAACGTAATTAGAGCAGTAAAAATAAATGTTTTGTCATACCCGTGGTATACCAATCAGCCAATCAGCATTCAGGGCTCGACCACCCAGTTTATAATGTTGTTTATACCATGGCATTGTTGAATACTTGTTTATGATTTGCTTGAAGGGCATTCTAGAGCGTAAATTATTTCCCTATAACGCACAGTATAAACGCACAGTATATTTAGAATTCAACGGCTATACTTCATTCTTACATGTTCTATGTTTGAGCTGCCTTTGAAAGCAAAAGTCAAATTGAAAACATAATAGCAAGCTCGGACTGATGGTTTGGTTAGCTAAACTAGCAAGTCTGTTTGGTTACCTAGGCAACTACTGTCTGTCTAGTAAACTTGTTAGCTACTTCAGTGGATGTTGAACACATTTCTAGAGGCAAATAAACACATTTCTTGCGGCAAATGTGTTAAATTATAGCCATGGCATAAAAGGAATAATCAACTCGTGGCTCTATGTGTTCTCTGGATAATAACACAACTCCATGGAAGGTTAGTTCCACACACATTTAAAAAAAAAACATTTTTTGCCATTTTAGCAGACGCTCTTATCCAGAGCAATTAGGGTTAAGTGCCTTGCTCAAGGGCACATCGACATATTTTTCACCTAGTCAGCTCAGGGATTAGAACCAGCGACCTTTCGGTTCCTGGCAAAACACTCTTAACCACTAAGCTACACACCTTCCACGTCGCTCATTATTTTCCATAGAACACATAGCCTCTTGTTGATCATCTGGCAATATTGTTGGAATGCAATGGAAGTTTGCACAACTTTATGGAAGCCGATTTTCACTCCTATTTGCAGAGCGAAATGTGTGTGCGTTGCAGACTTGACCACAAATGTCCACATGGCAGCTGGAAGCGGACCAGTGATTGTCAAATCAGTTAGCTTCTAACATTTCTCTGCTACTTGAAAAGTGTAATTATTGTGTGAGTGTGTGTTTGGGCAGTTCAGCAAAAAGGTAAGCGAAAAGTTGAGTTTGGGATGGAAGATAGTGGAAGCGGATGTTTGGTTTGAAACTGATTGCGTGTCGAGTGGAGACTGGTGGAAAAAGTGCTCAATTGTCATACTTGAATAAAAGTAAAGATACCTTAATAGATAATAGTCACCCAGTAAAATATTACTTGAGTAAAAGTCTAAAAGTATTTGGTTGTAAATATACTTAAGGATCAAAAGTAAATGTAATTGCTAAAATATACTTAAGTATCAAAAGCAGGGACACAACTTTCATTGACATGTCCCCCCCCCCCCCCACATTCTGAAATTGCATTTCTGTCCCCCCAGATTTATAATTGGAATGTGATACAATACGAGGCAAGGGTGTGCTTTAGGACCATGCGGACGCCTCCGAGCGGTCCGGTAGGCTGTTTGGAGTGTTTATCTGACTGGGTAAAAAATAAATAACAATAAATAAATAAAAGTTATATCCCCCCCACTTCTAAAACCAAAGTTGCGCCCCTGATCAAAAGTAAAAATAAAGTATAAATTATTTCACGTTCCTTATATTAAGCAAACCAGACGGCATGATATATATTTTTTTAATTTACGGATAGCCAGGGGCACACTCAAACACTCAGACATAATATATACAAACAAAGCATTTGTGTTTAGTGAGTCTGCCAGATAAGAGGCAGTAGGGATGACCAGGGCTGTTCTCTTGATGTGTGTGAATTTGACCATTTTCCTGTCCTGCTAAGCATTCGAAATGTAACGAGTACTTTTTGGTGTCAGGGAAAATGTATGGAGTAAAAAGTATATTATTTTCTTTAGGAATGTTGTAAAAGTAAAAGTAAAAGTTGTCAAAAGTGAAGTCCTCCATAAAAAACTACTTAAGTAGTACTTTAAATTATTTGTACTTAAGTACTTTCCACCACTGAGTGGAGATGAGAGTGAGATGGAATGAATTAAAGTGGCGAACAAAAAAGGAAATAAGAGAAGTAAAGTGGTCATGGAATCTAGTAAATCCAAACCTAGTGAGGGTTTTGGATCGATGGCGTTATCTCTGAGATCCGTTTGACATCTCAATGAAAATTATAGATGCATTGGATGAAGTTGCGTCAGTGAGGATAACAAGAAGTGGGCTTTTTTTGTGTGTGTGTGTGTCCGAGGAGCAGAAGGATCGTGCTTGGAACCTGAAAAGATATTGGATTGGAATGTGTCTTGTGTGGATCTGCGAAGCAGGGTGCATATCAAGGGGGTTATCTCTGGAGTGATGCTAGAAGTGAGTGTAAATGATGTAATGGAAGAAATAGATGCAGTGGTTGGTGCACGCTGACTGACCCATATAGTTGATGGAGTGAGGAAGCCCAGTCCATCCATTATTTTGTTCTTTGAAGCAGAGTCTCTCCCTTCGGACGCATATTTGGGTAATGTGAGATACCCTGTAAGAGCCTTCATGCCCAAATGAATGTAAACTATTTGGACATGTGTCAAGTGTATGTAGACGGAAGAAGCATCGTATGCCAGTTGAGGCGAAATGCTGTAATTGCCGTTAGGCAATAATAATGAGTATTTTTCCCAGATCTCAGAACTGTTTTGTGATGTATTCCTCTTACGTGACTAAATAAGTACAGTGCATTCCGAAAGTATTCGGACCCCTTGATTTTTCCACATTTTGTTACATTACAGCCTTATTCTAAAATGGATTAAATAAAACATTTTCCTAATCAATCTACACACAATACCCCATAATTACAAAGCAAAAACATGTTTCTATACATTTTTGCTAATGTATTAAAAGTAAAAAAACGGAAATATCCTATTTACATAAGTATTCAGACCCTTAACTCCGTACTTTGTTGAAGGACCTTTGGCAGTGACTACAGCCTCAAGTCTTCTTGGGTATGATGCTACAAGCTTGGCACTCCTGTATTTGGGGAGTTTCTCCCATTCTTCTCTGTAAATCTTCTCAAGCTCTGTCAGGTTGGATGGGGAGCGTCGCTGCACAGCGAAAAAAACGAAGACAAAAAAAGTATATTTACGTATCCATTAAAACCATTTGCTATGAGACTAGAAATTGAGCTCAGGTGCATCCTGTTTCCATTGATCATCCTTGAGATGTTTCTACAACTTGATTGGAGTCCACCTGGGGTCAATTCAGTTCATTGGACATGATTTAGAAAGGTGTCTATATAAGGTCCCACAGATGACAGTGCATGTCAGTGCAAAAACCAAGCAATGACGTCGAAGGAATTGACCGTAGAGCTCAGAGACAGGATTGTGTCAAGGCACAGATCTGGGGAAGGGTACCAAAAACTTTCTGCAGCACTGAAGATCCCCAAGAACACAGTGGCCTCCATCATTCTCAAATGGAAGAAGTTTGGAACCACCAAGACTCTTCCTAGAGCTGGCCGCCCAGCCAAACTAAGCAATTGGGGGAGAAGGGCCTTGGTCAGGGAGGTGACCAAGAACCCGATGGTCACTCTGAGAGAGCTCCTCTCTGGAGATGGGAGAACCTTCCAGAAGGACAACCATCTCTGCAGCACTCCACCAATCAGGCCTTTCATGGTAGAGTGGCCAGATGGAAGCCACTCCTCAGTAAAAGGCACATGACAGCCCACTTGGAGTTTGCCAAAAGGCACCTAAAGGACTCTCAGACCATGAGAAACAAGATGCTCTGGTCTGATGAAACCAAGATTGAACTATTTGGCCTGAATGCCAAGTGTCAAGTCTGGAGGAAACGTGGCACCATCCCTACAGTGAAGCATGGTGGTTGCAGCATCATGCTGTGGGGATGTTTTTCAGTGGCAGGGACTGGGAGACGAGGGAAAGATGTACGGAGCAAAGTACAGAGAGATCCTTGACGAAATCCTGCTCCAGAGCGCTCAGGACCTCAGACTGGGGCGAAGGTTCACCTTCCAACAGGACAACTACCCTAAGCATACAGCTAAGATAACACAGGATTGGCTTCGGGACAAGTCTCTTAATGTTCTTAAGTGGCCCAGCCAGAGACTGGACTTGAACCATATCAAACATCTCTGGAGAGACCTAAAAATAGCTGTGCGGCGACGCTACCCATCCAACCTGACAGAGCTTGAGAGGATTTGCAGAGAAGAATGGGAGAAACTCCACAAATACAGGAGTGCCAATCTTGTAGCATCATACCCAAGAAGACTTGAGGCTGTAGTCACTGCCAAAGGTCCTTCAACAAAGTACTGAGTTAAGGGTCTGAATACTTATGTAAATATGATATTTCCGTATTTTTATTTTTAATACATTAGCAAAAATGTATAGAAACATGTTTTTGCTTTGTAATTATGGGGTATTGTGTGTAGATTGATGAGGGGAACATTTAATAAATGTTAGAATAAGGCTGTAAAGTAAAAAAAAATGTGGAAAAAGTGAAAGGGTCTGAATACTTTCCGAATGCATTGTATATCACCTTAAATACAATAATTTTTTGTTGACAGCCCAGCATTGTGATTGGATTGCAGATAGAACCGTATAGCAACAAGTTAAAAGGTGTTTGTGCAGTTAGAACAGTGATTATAAATAATTTTATTGTAAATTGACTTTTTCTCAGATATGACACATCCCACATGTAAAGGACCACATAAAGTATATGTGTGTGTGTGTGTGTGTGTGTGTGTGTGTGTGTGTGTGTGTGTGTGTGTGTGTGTGTGTGTGTGTGTGTGTACATAAGGGGAGGCGAGGGAGGAGTGATTGGGTTTGGAGTGGGTATACAGTCGGAGGTACAGATGAGAGCAATGGTGTCAAAGTGGGGTATTCTCTGGCTGATGGAGACATAGTGTGTTAACAGAAAGCCTGCTCTACAGTGTGTGTGTGTGTGTGTGTGTGTGTGTGTGTGTGTGTGTGTGTGTGTGTGTGTGTGTGTGTGTGTGTGTGTGTGTGTGTGTGTGTGTGTGTGTGTGTGTGTGTGTGTGTGTGTGTGTGTGTGTGTGTGTGTGTGTGTGTGTGTGTGTGTGTGTGTGTGTGTGTGTGTGTGTGTGTGTGTGTGTGTGTGTGTGTGTGTGTGTGTGTGTGTGTGTGTGTGTGTGTGTGTGTGTGTGTGTGTGTGTGTGTGTGTGTGTGTGTGTGTGTGTGTGTGTGTGTGTGTGTGTGTGTGTGTGTGTGTGTGTGTGTGTGTGTGTGTGTGTAACATTACAGGGTGCCAAAGTGCTGAGAGAGTTTTACAGGGTGACCTGTGGAGTTTTTATAGAATGCAATACAGGAATTAAAACACATGGGGGCAGTGACACCTCACAAGTTGCAGTGGGCTCAGTCATCCAGACCTTATGAGATACTGTACCTAACTGGGTCTCTCTTGAAGAAGGGGGCTTCATGTAGTTGTGTGACCAAGGTGAATGTAGCAGTAGCGTTGCGTGGGTAAAATCACCGGGGAAGCCAAAAGAAAAAAGCCATTGTACAACCTATGTGTTGTGATAATTGCGTTGTTTGCTCTATAACCTGTTAGTTAATATGCCTTGACACCGTGATATATAGGCCTAAAGCCTAGACAATAAGAAGACACAGTGGCAGAATAAATTCAACCACACCTTTGTTTCATCACAAAACCGGAGAGCAACATCTGTCCGGTGAAGTCCACAAAATATATTCCATGTAACAAACAGTTACATGACCTACAGCATGGTCAAGCAAGTTAATGTTTCTGACATTTTCGGACTGCTAAACAACCATTGATTTAGAACCACAGAGAGTTACCGCAAGTCGCAAAGAAAACAGGGGCTGCGTTCTGTAGTCTAATACAGTGACAACTAAAATATACCAAAAACGATTTAGTCCAATCAACATAAGCTAAATATGATGTGGATGTCCATGCACTGATTTCTGTGTGCACTCACTAACTGTAAGTCGCTCTGGATAAGAGCGTCTGCTAAATGACTAAAATGTAAAATGTAGATGTGTGTGTGTGTGTGTGTGTGTGAGTATACAAGTAGAAAAAACATGTTGACTCACCCTTTGTAGAGAAACGCCAATCTCCTCTTTCATGTTGCCTAAACGGTCTATGACTGTCATACACGCTTTTAGTTTTTGTTGTCGTAGGCTACCTGGCTAAAATGCTTGCTCGCTAGCCTAACTTCCTTTCATGGGCAACGATGCGCCAGGCCAGCTAGTTAACATTAGCCTAACGTTACTACATCTAGCTACATGTTGAACTTCCATCCTCTTAGGCCAGGTTGAATTCATGGTTTGATCAGAATCGGTGTTATAATCATTGGCCAGTACGGAGAATTAAGTAAAACAACAAGTCCAAATCCCTATCTCCATCCATGGCTAATTTAGGAAAGGGACTATTTTAGGTAGCTAGCTAGCTGGTGATCGATGAGTTGATGAGGAAAGTGAGGAATGGGAGAAGGTCTCCAGTGATGGTCTGGAGAAGGGAGGAGGGAATGGGATCGAGTGTGGCAGGTTGTCTGTTGGCCGGACCTCACTAGTCACAAGATTTCATCAAGAGAGATAGGGGAGAAAGAGGTAAAGGCATAGGGTAGTTCTGTGTGAGTGGGACCAGTGGAATCAATAGGCTGAGTGAATGAGGAGCGGATGTCGTCAACCTTCTTTTCAAAGTGGTTGACAAAGTCGTCCGCTGAGAGGGAGGAGGTAGTGGGATAGGGTGGAGGATTAAGGAGGGAGGAGAAGGTGGGAAAGAGTTTCCTAGGGTTGAAATTTAGAGTGATAGAAAGTGGCTTTAGCAGCAGATACAGTGGAAGGATGATAGGTCCTCCGGAAGTTTAGTTTTCCTCCATTTTATGCTCAGTTGCCCGCAGCCCTGTTCTATAAGCTCGCAATGAGTCACACAGCCACAGAGCAGCAGGGGAGGGCCGAGCCGTCCGTGAAGAAAGGGGACATTGCGAGTCATAGGATGCGGAAAGGGAGGAGAGTAGGGTTGACGAGGCATAATCAGGAGACAGGAGGGAGAGGGATTTAGCAGAAGGGAGATATGATAAGATAGAAGAGGATAGAGTAGTGGGAGAGAGAGAGCAAAGATTGTGACGGTGCATGACCATCTGGGTAGGATCTGAGTGGCTAGGATTGGAGGAAAGGGAGACAGAAAAGGAAACAAAGTAGTGATCAGAGACCTGGCGGGGGGTTGCAGTGAGATTAGTAGGCGAACAGCCTCTATTAAAGATGATGTCAAGCGTGAGTGAGTGAGAGGGGACTGGGAAAGGGTGAGGTCAAAAGAGGCAAGGAGGGGAAAGAGTGTTGGAAATAAATGTATACAAGGCAGATGTCGGGAAGTTGAAGTCGCCAAGTAAGAAGAGTGGTGAGCCATCGTCAGGAAATGAGCTTCTCAACGTGTCAAGCTCATTGAGGAGCTCTCTAAGGACACCTAGTGGGCGATATATGACAACAATCTTAAGCTTGAGTGGACAAGTGACAGTGACAGCATGGAATTCAAATGAGGAGATGGACAGGTGCGAGAGGGAGAAAAGAGAAAATCTCCACTTAGGAGAAAAGAGTAGCCCTGTGCCACCACCGCGACGACCAGGTGCTCTCGGACTATAAGAGAAAACATAGTCAGCTGAATAGAGACAGCTGGAATAGCTGTGTTCTCTGGGGTGATCCATGTCTCCGTCAGGGCCAAAATGTCAAGGGACAGAAGGGCAGCATAGGCTGAGAAGTTCTTGACTGCAGATCGGCAGTTCCAAACACTGTCAGAGACCAGGAATTCCACATGGGTTGTGGAAGGATGGGTTTACGCAGGGTACACTAAATTAGAAGGGTTGCAGCCAAGGGGGTGGGGAAAGTCTGTAAAGACTACAGGGAGAGGTACGAACTGGGATAGAAAACACACACAGTTGCCAAAGCTACAAAAGAGCAAAATGAGATAATCTGAAATTAACTAGATAAGATATTAACGTGAGAGAGTGGTGTGGAGCCTTCCTCTTTTTCCTTCCTCGAATAACTCTGCAGAACAACTCGGCAGAACCGTCTTTGTTTCCGCGATGGTATTAGTTTTACGACGAGACCGCCGCTGACATGACCACCGCTTACAGCTGCCGTTAAAAAAACAGGGGAGACTGAAGTATTAATACTAATTGCTAATTGCCTTGCAAAGGTGAAGAGCACACCTATTGCTAATTGCTGATTGCCTAGGAGAGGAGAAACCACTCCTCCAATACAGCCACTGATTACGAAAACAACAACAGTCACAAATTGCCCTGCCCCTTAATCCTGGTTGATGTGTCAACAAGCATCTGCAAGTTGACAGCAGTCAGCAGTTCACACCCCAAGTAGGCTACTGGGAAGACAGGCAGCACTTAAAGTAGATGGCCCTATCTAGCAAAAAGGCTTGTACTAGACAACAACAAATAAAGACCAAAATTATACTTATCACTCCTAGAGATATCAGGAGTAATTTAGCTATAGAATGAAGCATAGCTCAATTACTAATCCGGTTATGGCTAGAAAGAATACAGCTTATGTCAAATTGCTCACTTCGAGGCAAGCAACACTGAACCATGCATGAGAGCACCAGCTGTTCTGGATGACTGTGTGATCACGCTCTCCGTAGCTGATGTGAGTAAGAACTTTCAACAGGTTAACATTCACAAGGCCGCCGGGCCAGATGGATTACCAGGATGTGTACTCAGAGCATGCACTGACCAGCTGGCAAATGTCTTCATTAACAGTTTTAACCTCTCCCTGACCCAGTCTGTAATATCTACATGTTTCAAGCAGACCACCAGAGTCCCTGTGCCCAAGACCGCCTAGGTTACCTTTCTAAATGACTATCGCCCTGTAGCACTCACATCTGTAGCCATGAAATGCTTTGAAAGGCTGGTCATGGCTCACATCAACACCATCAGTGGTCCTCTGTAGCTCAGCTGGTAGAGCACGGCGCTTGTAACGCCAGGGTAGTGGGTTCGATCCCCGGGACCACCCATACACAAAAATGTATGCACGCATAACTGTAAGTTGCTTTTATCATCTCAGACCAGTGGAGGCTGCTGAAGGGAGGATGGCTCATCATAATGGCTGGAACGGAGCGAATGCATTGGCATCAAACCATGTGTTTGATGTATTTCATACCATTCCACTGATTCCTCCCCAGCCATTACCACGAGTCCGTCCTCCCCAATTAAGGTGCAACCAACCTCCTGCATCCCACATACACTGAACCCACTCCAATTTGCATACCCCAACAGATCCACAGATAATGCAATCTCTATTGCGCTCCATGCTGCCCTTTCCCACCAGGACAAGAGGAGAATGCTGTTCATTGACTACAGCTCAGCCTTCAACACCATAGTGCCCTCCAAGCTCATCACTAAGCTAAAGACCCTGGGACTGTACATCTCCCTCTGCAACTGGACACTGGACTTCCTGATGGGCTGCCCCCAGGTGGCGAGGGTAGGCAACAACACATCCGCCACGCTGACCCTCAACACGAAAGCCCCTCAGGGGTGCCTGCCTAGTCTCTATTGTTTTTGTCTCTGCATTATTGTGAAGGGCCCGTAAGTAAGCATTTCACGGTTAGTCTACACCTGTTGTTTACGAAGCATGTTAAAAATTAGATTTAATTTGAAATTTATGTCAAAAGCTGTTTTTTTTTGCATTTGAGCTAACCCTAACCCATTTCCTAATCAACCTAATTCTTCTAACCTGCTACTTAAATTTTCCTAACCTGCTGTGTAAGTTCTCCTAACCTGCTATGAGAAGTCCCCTGTAGCTCAGTTGGTAGAGCATGGTGCTTGCAACGCCAGGGTTGTGGGTTCGTTTCCCACAGGGGGCCAGTATGAAAATGTATGCACTCTCTAACTGTAAGTTGCTCTGGATAAGAGTGTCTGTCAAATGTTAGTCAATTTTGACATAAACTGTACTCAATCTAGTCAAAACCCACTAATCTGTTCACCACCCACTGGGCGAAAACGGGTTGTTTCCACGTCATTTCAACCAAAAAATGTAATGTGATAATGTTGAATGAATGTGGAAAAATTATTGGATTTGCATAAAGTCATCAACATAATAGAATTTCATATATTTTTTCACCAAACGTTTAACCTAAATCTAATGACATGGTGAAAGGTTTTGTTGGTTTCATGTTTAATTCACGTTGGTTGACAACTCAACCAAATGTAAAATAAAACCAGGTCCGAGTTTGGGAAACCCCGTAGAGTAGGGGCAACTCCAGTCCTGGGGGGCAGAGTGGTGTCACACTTTTTCCCCATCCCTAGCAAACACAGATGATTAAACTAATAGCATTCTAAACCATGATTAGTTGATTATTGGAGTCAGATGTCTTAGCTGGAGCTGGGGCAAAAGTGTGACACCAATCAGGCCCCCGACGACTGGAATGGCGCCCCCTGACAACGGTGATTCGAGGAAATGTCTGGTTGCGATAACCAATCATAACGCCGTCTGCAACAAAGAAGTAAACAAAAATTGAACTCGCCAACCAATTTGAGACGCCAGTGCAACCAAGAAGTAACCAAGAATTGACCAATGAGAACAGAGCTATCGAATTGTCTGCAACTAAAAGAGGAGCGTCTCTCCTCTCCGTTTCTATCATGAACATTTAATTCAACAGCAAAGTTTAAGACTTTCACGGCTTATGTTATCTTTTTCTGAAATCAGAAGTTTTGTTGTCTGCTGTTTCGATTGGAATATCTAGCACTAGCAGGTTAGATCAGTGCATTAGGCTACATCACATTAGTACAGTTGGCTAACAACTTAGCTAGCTACATTACATAAAGTAACAGTAGCTAGCTATGCGTTTTGACAGGTTGTCATAATAGTTTGTCACATCATCATTATCAAAATAGTCTGTCAGCCCCAATATTTCCATACTTGGCTGAATGCATGAAGTGTGATTTCATAGTAGGCCTATGTTTTGTCACACCCAGCTAGCTAACGTTAGAGACTTTAAAATGACTTAACAATCGTTACTGTGACTAGCTAGCAAGCAGTTGATATTGAATAAACATGTGTGTGTGTGTTCTAATGTGCTTCGCAAGCTAAGATGTTAGGTAAAGGTTAAACGCCACTAATTTAATGTTCCATCTATACATCCAATCTTCTCACTGTTTTACATTTTACGTCTTATACTCATCATTACAAACTCCCCCCCCCCCTGTTTTCCATAGCAGACATGGAGGGGCCCATCTTCAAAAAGTTGCCACATGGGAGCCTTGTCCTGAAAGACACCAGCTTCTACATGTGCACCATTGAGAGCATCCTGTCTGGCTGCATCACAGCCTCTAAAGGCAGCTGCGTTGTCCCCCGGAAGATCATCACGGACTTCAGCCACGGCCTGTTCTCGCCGCTTCCGTCTGGCAGACTGTAACGGAGCATCCACCACCAGGCCATAAGACTGTTGAAAAGCCTAGCTGTCCACCTGCCAGGGACGGCCTGTTCAATAGGGCGATATGGGCGACGCACTGCCAAACGGGAAAAGGAAGGGATTTTTTTTCTAATCAATTATATCACGGCAACAGTAGTTATCATTGTTGTAATCTGATCTGACTGCCACTAAATGTCAAATCAGGCTAAAGTCGTGCTTCAAATGGCCCCGCCCGTTTTTGGGGCGATTTCAGTCAGGTTGAAAATCGCCCAGAAGTCTCTCATAGCCTGTCATGTAAAATCTATTTTTTTCAAATTTCAAAGCTTTCAATACATTCTCTATGGGTGTCTGTGGGCTTGCACTTACGCGCTTTCGTCATACGTGACGTAACCATGAACGTAACTAAGAAAATAGCAGCTAGCAGCGTCTCTGTTGCGACCTGCAGTGTGGCGTTATCTTATGTTTTTAATTTGTACACTTAGTGGCGTTATTTTATGTTTTTAATTTGTACACTTAGTTTACAAACATTCTGCCAACCATGGATTTCCAGTGGTGGGTTTTGGACTGATCTTGTTGATCGTGTACATACCCGCTACGAACGGACTAAATAATGAAAACGTTGCTGGCAGCGGAATCCAATACAGCTGGGAGACTTGGCTGGATGACAGAGTCCCGGACAGAGAAGTGGAGCCGGCCGGCTTCACCCTGGTCAGAGCGGACCGCGATCTGACAGTCACAGGGAAAATCGATCCTGGTAAGAGAGCGACTCTGTACCCCCGAGCCCCGACATTGAACTGCTTTCTGTGTCACTGCGACCTTACTATCTGCCCCGTGAGTTCCCCCAATTGTTTGTTACCGTTGTGTACTGTTGATAATCACAAGTTTACTGGAGAACTGAGACCAAGTAGAGACTTTGGACAGGGTGGATATGGTATAATAAAGGCAGTTTATTCAGAGGTAAAGATATCTGGAATCGCGTGCACGGACTCGTTCGTCAAACTCTTAGGGAGCTATCTGAAGAGAGCCCCGAAAACATTGTGTGCAGACATTTTATACAATAAATGATGTAGGTTGAATCTAGTAGTTCTGATCTTCTGATTGGTCCTGATGAGTTGGGCGAGGTCCCCTCCACTGTTGCATTGGCTCTGAGTCGGGTTCTCTGTCTTCAAATGTTCAGCCTAAAGAGAGGGGATTTTTGTGTGTGTGTGTGTGTGTGTGTTTAACAGTGATGATGTGTGTGTGTGTGTGTGTTATCAGTGATGATGTGTGTGTGTGTGTGTGTGTGTGTGTGTGTGTGTGTGTGTCCTCAGAGCAAGAACTCGTGAGTTGGAAGAACTGAGAGACCTATGGCGTGGGTGTTGTCCTTGGCCACCTGCTGACAAGGCTGACAAGATAGGACTCTTTTGTCCATTGTTATAGGATAGGAACAGCATTGATTGAAAACAAACGCCCAACACAAAATGGGTCATGCACAAGATTTTAGTCAGACCAAGCTATAACATTATATATTTACTACGACAGTACATTCAACCAAAAGCTAATATAACAAAGGCATCAGAGATTATTTATAATCTGTCACAGAAACTGGAATCCATCTCCCCAGATCAGTCAATAAATGCTTCTGGTATTGACTTATATGCTGCCCCTGTCTTCATGTTGTTGCTGGACATATCTTTTTTAAAATGTGTGTAGGTCACCTAAATCATCAGAAAAATTGCCCCTCCTGAGAATTTTTTCAGGAGCCGCCACTGCCACCTGCACAACCTGCTGTTCCCCTGCACCTTAAGATACTATTTCCACTGACTCTCTGTAACAGTATTGCTTCCGTCCCTCTCCTTGCCCCAACCTGGGCTCGCGTCAGGGACCCTCTGAACACATCGACAACTTGTCACCCACAAGCATCGTTATCTATCTACTTGTTCACATACACATTGCTTTTCTTTCGAAAACAAGGAGATTTCTAAGTGACCCCAAACTTTTGAACGGTAGTGTAGCACATGTCATAATACATATCGTTACTGCTAGTTTTACTCCTACTTTTATACCTTTTAATATTTGTTTATCACTTGCCTTCTTCTGTTTTTGTTGTTACTTTTTGTTGTTACTTTTATTGTTGATATTTTGATATTTCACTGTTAGTCCAATAATGGACTAAAGAAGTCTAACTCTACCTCTTAGTCCAAGGACCTTACATGTTCTTTTTAAAGTGCAAATTGTCTCTGGCAGCCAAAACAGCCAAATACTCCATCTAAACGTGAACTGATTCTCAATTCCAGTACGGTTCCAGAAACATAAATCCCTCTACTTTCATATCACATCAAAATTATTTCAAATATAAAATACACACTTACTGTTTCAACACAGTTGCAGCCAACCTTGTTTTTTAGTGACAACATGTTTGTGGCGTCTGTCTTCCATTTGCACATAGGTGTTAGGAGACGCAGATAGCTTTTTAGCACAGGTAGTCGACTGTCTTCCATCCGTTTTTTTAAAAACTTGCTGTAACATGGAGATATGGCGTGTATAAAGGTGTGTATCATTTTAACCTTATTTTTTTATTTTCATGATATCTCTCTGATATGAAAGATAAGGTCTTTATGCTTCCAAAACCGCAGGCGATTCGTGTTAATGTTCAGACTGAGCATCGGTGTAATAAACAAAACTCCCCCGTAAAGAAGACGCCTTCGTCCAATGACTCTTATGTGTAATGTAATGGGACTGAGAGTCATGATCAACGGCTATCTCAGGAGAAGCAAAGAGTTGGAAAACAAACTAAATATACAGTGAGCTCCAAAAGTATTGGGATAGTGAAATGTTGTGTTGTTGTCTTGGCTCTGTAATCCAGCACTTTGGATTTGAAATGATACAAAGTGTAGACTGTCAGCTTTAATTTGAGGGTATTTTCATCCATATCAGGTGAACCGTTTAGAAATTACAGCACTTTTCGTACATAGTCCCCTCATTTTAGGGGACCAAAAGTATTGGTACAAATTCACTTATGTGTATTAAAGTAGTCAAAAGTTTAGCATTTGGTCTCATATTCCTAGCACACAGTGATTACATCAAGCTTGCGACTCTACAAACTGTCTGGATGCATTTGCTGTTTGTTTTGGTTGTGTTTCAGATTATTTTGTGCCCAATAGAAATGACTGGTAAATAATGTATTGTGTCATTTTGGAGTCACTTATTGTAAATAAGAATATAATATGTTTCTAAACACTTCTACATTAATGTGGATGCTACCAGGATTACGGATAGTACTGATGAATTGTGAATAGTGATGAGTGAGAAAGTTACAGACACACAAATATCATCCCCCAAGACATGCTAACCTCTCACCATTACAATAACAGGGGAGGTTAGCATTTGTTTTGGGGGGGTATAACATAAGGGCTATGTTGAGAAGTAGCTTCCAAGTAAGCATTTCATTGCACTGTTTACACCCTGCTGTATCCTGTGTATATGACGGATAAAATTGGATTTTTTTATTTAATTTGATACGATTTTTGACAGTAAGGATGCTTGCCATTTCAGGAGACATAGTTCTAAAAGGGAGTACACCAGGGCAATATTTCCGGGTAAATTGAGCCAGGAGGGCTGTACTGCTCCGAGGTGGCAACCCGGCAACAAGGCACACTTGTTGGGTCAACACGAGATGCAGTTCAGACTTTACAGGAAGCAGACCTTCAAGTGAGTTGTTGAAAATACTCTTTGGTATGCTGGGTATTTTGTGGCATCGATTAAGAGTGACGCAAAAAAAAAATGCTGCCAATCAGATGACTTTCAAGGAGTACCTGGAGGTCCCACCCCACCATCCATCATCCAGTCCACACCTCTACCTGCATCGGTCCTCTGCTCCTGTATGGGATACTCCACCACCAGCTGGGCCTCTGTCCGTGGCCTTGACACCTGTGCCCGGCTGGGCCTCTGTCCGTGGCCTCGACCCCTGTGCCCGGCTGTGCCTCTGTCTGTGCCCTCGACACCTATGCCCGGCTGAGACTCTGTCCGTGCCCTCGACACCCGTGCCCGACCGGGCATCTGTCTGTGACCTCCACACCTATGCTCGGCTGTCCCTCAGTCAGACCCGTCCTCTGCTCCTTATGGGCTAGGCATTCTGAAGGAGCCAGCAATCAGTCGCTCTCCATTTTCAGTTAATTCTATATAATTGTAATTATTTGTGTTCAATTGTTTGTCCCTCTGTGGTGTTTATTTAACTGTATATACAGCATAATGTTTCATTGATGTATTACTCAACAGTATTTTACCCTCCCTCTTAATTCACTCTGAGCACAAAAACCCTTAGCTGAATTCTCTAATTACATTTTGATCAATTAATGTCATTCTTCGGCACAATGGCGCAACGGCGCGGTAGGAGATGGCTCCTGTTTTACGGCCCCCTTTACCAATTGTGCTATTATTTGTGTTTTTTTGCGTTATTTGCAATTTATTATGTAGATAATATTTCTGCCACCGTCTCTTATGACCAAAAAGAGCTTCTGGATATCAGGACAGTGATTACTCACCTCGTATTGGATGAAGATTTTTTCTTCAACGAGTCGGACGCGAAGGATATTCTACAGACACCCGACAAGGCCCAATTCCCCTTCATTCGCATGAGAAAGAGACGGAGATATCGTGGACGTATGTCGGGGTGCCTTGTAAGGATCCGACTGCGAGCGAGTAATCTGCCTCTTCCATCAGTCCTATTAGCCAACGTACAATCATTGGAAAATGAAATGAAATGGACGACCTAAGATCAAGGATATCCTACCAACGGGACATTAAAAACTGTAATATCTTATGTTTCACCGAGTCGTGGCTGAACGATCACATGGGTAACATACAGCTGGCGGGATATAGGCCACATCGGCAGGATAGAACGGCTGACTCCGGTAAGAGAAGGGGTGGTGGTCAGTGTATATTTGTAAACAACAGCTGGTGCACGAAATCTATTAAGGAAGTCTCAAGGTTTTGCTCGCCTGAGGTAGAACATCTCATGATAAGCTGTAGACCACATTATTTACCGAGAGAGTTTTCTTCTATATTTTTCGTAGCTGTCTATTTACCACCACAAACCGATGCTGTCACTATGATTGCACTCAATTAGCTGTATAAGGCCATAAGCAGACAGAAAAACATTCATCCAGAGGCAGCGCTCCTAGTGGCTGGGGACTTTAATGCAGGGAAACTTAAATCAGTTCTACCTAATTTCTACCAGCATGTTAAATGTGCAACCAGAGGACAAAAAACTCTAGACCACCTTTACTCCACACACAGAGACGCGTACAAAGCTCTCCCTCGCCCTCCATTTGGCAAATACTATCCATAAATCTATCCTTCTGATTCCTGCTTATAAGCAAAAACTAAAGCAGGAAACACCAGTGACTCACCAGTGATTTTTAATTCACAATCTGTAGAAGCAATGAGAATAGAAAGGTTCAGAACTTTTGTAAAACATCACAGTACGGTCGAAATATATATGGCAAATAGAAATCCTATATGGATGGTGTTAAGAGATAGATGGGAGGTATTGAATAGAGTTGAAGGATGGGACTAATAACAAATAACAACAAATAATAACAAAGATAGCTAATAATGTAAGCATACTGTGTCCATAATAAGTATATAGGTTGTATGTTGGGAGCTTTTGGGAAAGAGCACAGTTAGAAAGATATGGCATTTAGAAGCAAACCGGATGGACATCATGAAAATGATCGGAGAGGTTGAGAGTAGAAGAAGTTCAGGAGCAAAAAAAAAAACCACCAGTGACTCGGTTGAAAAGGAAGTGGTCAGATGACACAGATGCTAAGCAACAGGACTGTTTTGCTAGCACAGACTGGAATATGTTCCGGGATTCTTCCGATGGCATTGAGGAGTACACCACATCAGTCACTGGCTTCATCAATAAGTGCATCGATGACGTCATCCCCACAGTGACCGTACGTACATACCCAAACCAGAAGCCATTGAATACAGGCAACATCCGCACTGAGCTAAAGGGTAGAGCTGCCGCTTTCAAGGAGCGGGACTCTAACCCGGACGCTTATAAGAAATCCCGCTATGCCCTCCGACAAACCATCAAACAGGCAAAGAGTCAATACAGGACTAAGATTGAATCGTACTACACCGGCTCCAATGCTCGTCGGATGTGGCAGGGCTTGCAAACTATTACAGACTACAAAGGGAAGCACAGCCGCGAGCTGTCCAGTGACATGAGCCTACCAGAAGAGCCAAATCACTTCTATGCTCGCTTCGAGGCAAGCAACACTGAAGCATGCATGAGAGCATCAGCTGTTCCAGATGACTATGTGATCACGCTCTCCGTAGCCGATGTTAGTAAGACTTTTAAGCAGATCAACATTCACAAGGCCGCAGGGCCAGACGGATTACCAGGATGTGTACTCCGAGCATGCGCTGACCAACTGGCAATTGTTTTCACTGACATTTTAAACATGTCCCTGACTGAGTCTGTAATACCAACATATTTCAAGCAGACCACTATAGTACCTGTGCCCAAGAACGCTAAGATAACCTGCCTAAATGACTACCGACCCGTAGCACTCACGTCTGTAGCCATGAAGTGCTTTGAATGGTTGGTCAAAGCTCACATCAACAACATTATCCCAGAAACCCTAGACCCACTCCAATTTGCATACCGCCCCAACAGATCCACAGATGATGCAATCTCTTTTGCACTCCACACTGCCCTTTCCCACCTGGACAAGATGAACACCTACGTGAGAATGCTGTTCATTGACTACAGCTCAGCATTCAACACCATAGTACTCTCAAAGCTCATCACTAAGCTAAGGACCCTGGGACTAAACACCTCCCACTGCAACTGGATCCTGGACTTCCTGACGGGCCGCCCCCAGGTGGTAAGGGTAGGTAACAACACATCTGCCACGCTGATCCTCAACACGGGGACCCCTCAGGGGTGCGTGCTCATTCACCTCCTGTACTCCCTGTTCACCCATGACTGCATGGCCAGGCACGACTCCAACACCATCATTAAGTTTGCCGACGACACAACAGTGGTAGGCCTGATCACCCACAACGATGAGACAGCCTATAGGGAGGAGGTCAGAGTCCTGGCCATCTGGTGCCAGGATAACAACCTCTCCCTCAACGTGATCAAGACAAAGGAGATGATTGTGGACTACAGGAAAAGGAGGACCGCGCACGCTCCCATTCTCATCGACGGGCTGTAGTGGAGCCGGTTCCTTGGTGTCCACATCACCAACAAACTATCATGGTCCAAACACACCAAGACAGTCGTGAAGAGTGCACGACAAAGCCTATTCCCCCAACTTAGCTAATATTAAGTTTTCGATGTGAACTTGATATTAAATGTATATTTCTCTTATTTGAGATCAACAAGATTTAACTCCTGTGGTGTTTAGGCTTAACATATTTTGGATATCCTTCTATAAATTCAAATCCTGAAGAGGGTGAGGGTTTGACAAAAATAGAAGGTTTTTCATAATAAGAAGTTATGGATGAAGACATATTTACGGGGTAAGAGGAACGAAGATTGTCTGAAAAAGCCTGATGCTTTTCTACTCTCAGATTTTCACGGTAATGAAAATATACCATAAAAAACAACGATTCAAGGCTAAATACAGCAGCCATGTCGGGATTCGATACAGGGTCAGCATCGTCGATTATGTTTATTCTTGGTAGAAAATGCCCTCCCCCCGAATTCACTACACTTGTTAATTCCTGGTGGCACATCCTCGACTAATGAGCGATGTGCTGGCGCATCCCTGGCCTTGATGGACGAGGTTACTCCATCACTGACATGCAGGCCTACGGCATTTGTTGTCGTTAGGGGGCGCTGCGTGTCCACGAACCACTGGTCCCTATAGCAGGTGGCTGAGCTAGTGGCTTGTGTTGAACAGTGTCCTACTGGTCGTATTGCTCTATCTATGGTTTTATGACTCCCTCCGTACTTATGAAAAAATCCCGACGAGGTCAACAGCCTACACTGCGTCGCGTTGGTATTTTTTTCTTCATATTTCTCTGTCACACTGTTCGCCCTCTTTGGCAATTCTAGACCAGCATACCGCGTCTATTTATTTGAGCTTTTACTGTTTAGTTCTGGGAACACCTCCCCCGTTTTAGTCCTAAAATGTGAGAAGGGTACAGGCCAGTAAAATGTGATGTATCACTACAATTATTATCCGGAAACCAGAGCAGTCAGTGAGTGGAAAGTTCATTTGACTTTGAAGTTCCAAAAATCTGTCGATAGACTTCAAGATTTCAAAACGATATTGAATGTTCAGCCATAGTTCTACGCCAGTGGCTAATCTGAACTTGTATATTTCTTATCATAAAACAGTAGCACATTTAGTATATTAGCTTACTTTTACATTAAAATATGGATGTGGTTTATGCTTTCTCGGCCACATATTCTATTTCTGATATGTTGATCCCCAAGCTAATATAACAGGGAGAAAATACTCTCAATGCCATCGAAATATTACAACCTACATCAATACATCATCTTCTAAATTGTAAGTATAGAACATTATTGATAATATCTTGCAAAATTGTTTAAGTGAATTCAAAAGAAGTCACCTTGATTATACACACTAAAGACAATGTTTTGTTGCCATATCTTGACTGAATCTAATATTTAAAGCGCCATACAGATGTTATATGCTAAACAAATTCAAATAAAGGCCATTCATATAATGTATAGCCCTCCAAACATTGTTATTTATAACAACGTGTTATTCAATACAAACTAATGTGCAAATTATAATTGTTATTCTAAAATGATATAAAACTATTTATTTATTGTAATGATTATGTTGAAACTCAGATGTAATTTTACCCTAGTTTGGTAGGTTATAGGAAACAATAATGTACTGTAAGGCTACCCTACCTATTTTTGCCGAGGCCTATTATTTATGACAAATCGAACCAATGATGAATTAATTGATAACTTAGCTATTTACGAGATAAAAAATGTATATAGCAATGACATTGTTACCAAGTTCATACAATTCAGCAAGTAATTTATTGGAACCAAAAGTTTTAACATTAGGCCTATTATCACTGTATTTTTATCGGGAACACTGTGGCAGTGTGTTTATTAACTAGGCGGGCAGTCCCGTTAACAGTAAGTCAAGTCAGTGAATTGGGTAAACACCCGGGGGTAGAGAGTTCATTCCCGGGTCTGTGAGCACGAAACCCAGCAGTGTCAGTGTCAGTGTCAGTCTCTCTCAATTCAATTCAATTTAAGGGCTTTCTTGGCATGGGAAACATATGTTAGCATTGCCAAAGCAAGTGAAGTAGATAGTAAACAAAAGTGAAATAAACAATAAAAATTAAACATTACACTCAGAAGTTCCAAAATAATAAAGACATTTTCAAATGTCATTACATTTACATTTTTGTCATTTAGCAGACGCTCTTATCCAGAGCGACTTACAGGAGCAATTAGGGTTAAGTGCCTTGCTCAAGGGCACATCGACAGATTTTTCACCTAGTCGGCTTGGGGATTAGAACCAGCGACCTTTCGGTTACTGGCACAACGCTCTTACCCACTAAGCCACCTGCCGCCCCATATTATGTATATATACAGTTTGCAATGTGCAAATAGTTAAAGTTCAAATCGTAAAATAAATAAACATAAATATGGGTTGTATTTACAATGATGTTTGTTCTTCACTGGTTGCCCTTTTCTTGTGGCAACAGGTCACAAACCTTGCTGCTGTGATGGCACACTGTGGTATTTCTCTCTCTCTCTTTCTCTCTCTCTCTCGCTCTCTCAATTCAATTCAATTCAAATGGCTTTATAGGCATGGGAAACATGTTTACATTGCCAAAGCAAGTGAAATAGATAGTAAACAAAAGTGAAATACCCCCCCCTCTCCAGTTTTACATGCTCTTTTAATTACATGCCAGTGTTTACTTTGCGGGGTATCTCGCCTCTACTTCCCACCATCAAGATCCAACACTAGAATAACACTGCTGTGACAGTTATTTAGATGGTCTATTATAGATAGTTTTTTATTCTATTTGGCTACTGATACTAATAGCCCTACTAATTTAAAAAAACTGAGACGTCTACAATGCAGTTGCAATAATATCACCCAGACATGGCCTAAACTGAGTAATAGTAGCCCAGGCCTACATTAGAACAAAGTTAATTCGGCTGAGATAGTTATATCAAAATTCACATAGGCCTACAACAATTATTATTTGCTAACAAATATTGTAACACTCATATAGGCAATAGGTAGCCTAATTCCTAATAAAGGGATGGCCTGTGAGCAATTCATAATACAGTGATGTCCTGTGAGCAAAAGCTGGAGGAATTTTAATGGCATTTTTAGCACTTTTTGACACTAAATCCGCATTCCCTCTCACATCCCCTTGTCCGTTTCTCACCCTGACCGTTTCTTCTTCTCCCTCGGCCAAATGATCTTAATTAAACCTTTAATTATCTTTGCGCATTCCGCCCTCTCGCGCTGCCAAGGCCGAGAGAGGGGCATGTGCTTTCATCTCGGGGTGTTTGTATTGAAATGTTTAAATCGTGGCTTATGTTGATGAACTCGGCATCACGGACCCAAACAGCAGAGGAAAGCACTGATATCATATCCATGCATGTTGATGTCGATTAAATCTAGTGTGCCTTTTAATTTCGGTATGCTAATATGTGGTAGGCCTGTGGTAAAACCAGATCTATGTATTCTTCATTATAAACTATAGGAAGAATACAGGCCTATTTAAGAACGATTATCAAGGCCTGTTAAAAGCGTTTGGAGCAGTGACAGTCATAAGGTAATAAAATAGGCATCCACCCCTCCTCCAGATTACAGTCATTTACATAATGTGGAATCTCTGACACCTCTCCTTTTGTTGTGCTGTGCCCATCAGAAAAGATTACAGGGCAGTGATTACATGTAGGCCCCTATTCTTTTAGCCAACATTTGCTTTTGTGCTTTAAATAAAATAATTTCAAGTTATGTGTAGTTGATTTGGCATTGCTGTTATTGATTATATCATGTTTTATAAACTCATTTCATTTGTAACCCATGAGATTGGCACTGAAAAATTCAAGTAACCTCACTCTGTCTGCGTGTAATTCATCCATAAAGAGAAAACCAAATTAAAATAAACTTTCCGGTTTTATATTCAGTATACTTATAGCAAGGTAATTAAATAATAATTAAAAATATGTTAAAAAATTTATAAACAGGTCATTCATTTCAAATGAGGTGATATGATTGAAGACTTCTTCTAATTTTACATATATCCCTACACGATTTCATTTTACACAATAGGTTACACATTGTGACATATATATAAAGTATGTGAATATGTTTGATAAACAGCTAATATAAACCATACATTTTAAATAGGCCTATGTTAATGGTTCAATATTGCATAAACCTTCGGCATATTGAGCAATATTATAACGTTGTCCCTCAAATCATTTTACGTGAGAAGGGAGCTACCCACACATCTACTTTTTTTCATTTCAGTGTGTGTGTGTCCAACACAGCTCGGAAGGATCTCTGACTGCTTCAACTTTGCTTTTCCTCGTGCACGTTCGGCTCGAGCTCCCATCCAATTGGATGTTGGAACGCATTCGGGGAGGAGCATCCACAGGCCAAAATGTGAACAGAGTTTTAAAAAAGTGTCTCTGTAGTGACGGGTGCTTGAGCTGTAGTTTTCCCAATGTTCGCCTCAGTAGACAGTTCGCAGCCTTCACTCCAGTCACCCTGGCAAGCCGTGGCTTAGGCTAAACATATTTCCCCAAACTCCCTTCGCAACAAACAGGAAATAAAGAAAAGGAGCCTGCGAAGGAAACTGGAGCTACCCATCGCCGTCCGGCTGAAGCTTTTGGGAGAGTTCTTTATTCTTTCAAACTTTACGGGAAGGCGAGGAGGAGAGAATGCAGGCGCGCTACTCCGTCTCCAGTCCTAACTCTCTGGGCGTCGTGCCTTACATTAGCAGTGACCAGAGCTACTACCGGGCCGCGGCCGGTGGAGGATACACCGGGATGCCTGCTCCCATGAGTATGTACTCTCACGCGGCCCAAGACCAGTACCAGGCCAGCATGGCGCGTGCATACGGACCGTACACGCCGCAGCACCAGCCCAAGGACATGGTCAAACCTCCATACAGCTACATCGCCCTCATCACCATGGCGATACAGAACTCACCAGACAAGAAGGTGACACTGAATGGGATTTATCAATTTATCATGGAAAGATTCCCGTTCTACCGAGACAACAAGCAGGGCTGGCAGAACAGCATCCGGCACAACCTGTCCCTCAACGAGTGCTTCGTCAAAGTGGCCCGGGACGATAAGAAGCCCGGTAAAGGCAGCTACTGGACTCTGGATCCGGACTCCTATAACATGTTCGAGAACGGCAGCTTTCTGAGGCGTCGCAGACGGTTCAAGAAGAGTAATGTTCAGAAGGACAAGGATGACAGGCAAGGAAAGGACTCGTCAAGGAGAGGAGCCCCTGGCCTGGAGAATGAGCAGCCCGTGCAGGGCTCCCAGCTCGTGCGCATCCAGGATATAAAGACGGAGAACGGGACCTCTACTCCTCCACAGGCCGAGTCCCCAGGCATACCTGTGCCCAAGATAGAGAGTCCTAGCAGCAGCAGTAGTATGTCCACCGGCAGCCCTCACAGTGTGCCCTCTGCCCGGTCCCTCTCCATGGAGGGCCCCGAGCATCACCACCACGTTCAGGCCTCGGCACAGGGCTTCAGTGTGGACAACATCATGACCTCGCTCCGGGGGTCGCCCGAGGGCACAACGGAGCTCACATCCCCTCTTATCGCATCCTCTAGGACAGGTATAACCCCCTCTCTATCGCTTAACTATTCCCCCAACCAGACGTCTGCTTACAACTCACCAAACTGCAACCAGAACTCCATCTCCACGAACTCTAACACGACGTACCATTGCAACATGCAAGCCATGAGCTTGTACGCCGGAGACCGAGGAGGCCACCTCGCGCCCTCCACCACCGTGGAAGAGACTCTGTCCGATTACTCTATCACAGCGACGACCACATCCCCGCTCGGGCATGGAAACCTTAGCATGGGACAGGACGGTGGTCACCACGCGCACCAGGGTCGGCTCGCGTCCTGGTACGGGGACCTGGGACACCTGGGCACGAGCTACCCGGCACAGCAACAGAACTTCCACTCGGTGCGAGAGATGTTCGAGTCTCAACGGATCGGTTTGAATAGCTCTCCGGTTAACGGGAATAATAGCTGTCAGATGGCTTTCCCCTCTGGTCAATCCATCTACCGTACTTCCGGAGCTTTCGTTTACGACTGCAGCAAGTTTTAAAAACAACAAAAACATGTTTTTTTAAATGAATAACTTTAATATATATATTTCCATCTTTTTGTAATTAAACCTCCCTCCCAGAATGGACAAAACAGATTGAGAGAGATGAGATTTGTTCTGGTGTGTATAACAGACAGAGGCGTGTTTTACAACACCAAATAACACGTAAGTTTTTTCTCTCTAACTCTGGGAACTTTGTTTTTAAAGATTGTTTTTTTTAACATCCAACATTTTATAAACTTGTTATTAATTGTAAATTGCATATAGTAATTTATTATTAGAAAGTAAGGGAGGATAGTTGGATGTTGTGTACCAAGTTTCCAAATTCAGCTGCCTAAAATTGTCCTAGGAATTGATATTTTATAAAAACAGGAGGGGAACTTGTATACCAACGTATTCTGTTAAATGTTTTGTCTTATTTGTTAGAAGTATTCTGGATGCATTGCATTGTTTGTCTAATAAATTGCCAATCTATTTGATTTAAATCTGTCTTGTTTATTAGCTCTCTATAGAGGCCTATAGGGTCCTGGCTTCAGAATAAGGGACGCAATGTAAAATAAAAGTTTGGCCTATTATTGCAAAATTAGATGTCATGCTGCATTTTCTGTTCGTGCATAGACGTAATTTGTGTATAGGCCTATGGTTCAAATCATTTGTGAATTTAAAAGGCTGAGGTATGCGTAAACATAGACAAACTGCAGGGGACGTTTGTCTTCTGTATTTCGAATTAATTATATAAAACACAAACTATGGTACAAAAAACCTCACACAGTGGTGACTAAATTTAAGGTGGCTATTTAGAGTAATTAAGGTGTTCTGTTTCTTGTCTTGATGTACTGTTGTGGCCTTATGGCCCTGCTACAATAAAGGAGCATATGGGGGCACATCCGCGCGCAGTTTTGGTTGGTAGCACACGTTGCAGGACTGTAGTGAGTTGCATTGTTTTTTGTTGTTGTAGAGAAATCACTGTAAAACCCAAACAGTTTCAACGATGTGACAATCTTATGAGTCCTAGGGTTATGTCATGGTACTTGTATCTTTACAACATAAAGCAATACTACACACACAAGGCTACAGCCACTAATCCGATTTTCAAATGTATTAAATGTATTGTAATCCGATAGGCTACATGTTTGTTTCTGGGCTTGTAGTGTATTATGCAAGTACCCAGGGTATATGATATATTTCCGTGTAACTATTAGTTATTCCTGTAACGAATAGGCTATTGTTATGGTAACATGATAAATGTTTCAACACACCTCTCCTTAGGCTATGGGATGTGCCATTGGGGGAAATACGATTGTTCGGTCCAAAACCTCCAAATGAAAATAATGATTAGCAAAATGCTCGTTTTGTTTCTACATTTAGGAAAGGCCTATCTTTTGAATGCAGGGTTTGCAATATTTGGGCATTTGACTTTGTTATAACAAGCTAAAATAAGATGTAGGCTACTGGGCCTACTCGTCTGCCTTGGCCCATATGTGTGTAGTCAGCAGAAATTAAATGTTCCACAGAACTACAGCACACAATCTGAAACAGAGAGGGAGACGGAGGAGAGGGATAGAGATTAGAGAGAGAGAGATAATTATCTACACAAATATATTTTATATTTTTGCAGTTAAGATATCATAGTAATGTATATTATAAAATCATAATGCTATATTGACGAGGGATGTAGAGTAAATTTGGTGACAACAGATGTAAGCTTTGCTTGGTTTGTTTTCCCTGAGAGGAGATACTCTGTCATCATCTTGACCTCCAGGCCTTCTTTAGTTTAACGGGTCCTTGGTGCAGGGCGAGCCGTGAGCCAAACGTTGTATCATGGCTATTGATGGAGGGCTAGGTCGCTGTTTAGACAACTAGTTCCCCGGTGCCAGGGTATCCGGCTGTTGTTTGGAGTGGCCACGTGTGTTTACGGACGCTTAGTTATACCACGCATACCTGAAATATTATCTTAGCCAGATGTTTGGTTGCTGCAGCAACTTGTTAAAGATTATATAAAACATTGCCAACAACACACAGACAGAGAGAGAGAGAGAGAGAGAGAGAGAGAGAGAGAGAGAGAGAGAGAGAGAGAGAGAGAGAGAGGAGTAAGAGAGATACA
The DNA here is from genome assembly GCF_964263955.1 of Coregonus lavaretus. Taxonomy (NCBI): domain Eukaryota; kingdom Metazoa; phylum Chordata; class Actinopteri; order Salmoniformes; family Salmonidae; genus Coregonus; species Coregonus lavaretus. Next base: position 36,669,222 of record NC_140008.1, on the reverse strand, counting down.
CTTTGAATTCAAATTAAGTGTAATTAAATTAGGAATTGAAAGTCGTAATTGTCAATCTAGATATTGTTAAAAAATATCAGTCGGTTTCAAGAAAATACATTGAAAATACTATAGGACACTTTCTGGTGAAAATGTGTTGTTTTTAAACAATATCTTCTTTTGTAATTATTATTATTCCCTTCAATTAAATACACACTCATTTGTACCATTTAAGATTTTTTTAAATAATCACTACTAAGATATTAGTATATTACTGTTTGAATTGCAGATAAAACACATTTCCAGTTAAAACAAATTCACAACAACATTTTAGAGGTTTCCTTAAAAAATAACAGCTAAAATGTTTGTGCAGTAGACCACCAGTCAAACCACTTCATCGTTCCAATAGAGTAACAATTGGTAGTCACTACAGCTTGGGCAATTTGCTCGTTAATTGAATGTACATGGATTTACAGAGAGCATCTGCTTGCTTATTGTGTCAACGACAATATTCTCTCTCCCTCCCTCCCTAACTCCGCGGGCTCTAAGCATGTGGCCCTGGGTCTGACTATTACATTTACATTTCAGTCATTTAGCAGACGCTCTTATCCAGAGGGACATACAGTTACTGAGTGCATAAAAAAAAAAAAAAATCATACTGGCCCCCAGTGGTAATTGAACCCACAACCCTGGCGTTGCAAACGCCATTCTCTACCAACTGAGCTACACGGGACCTATTACACGGAGTAACTGACTGGGGGCCCTCCAAAATAGCACCCTATTCCCTAGTGGCAGGGCGTCGAAAGTAGAGCACTATATAGGGGAATACGGTACCGTTTGGGACTCAACCTGGGGCTCAGTCAGTCGTATGAGAGTAATGAATGTAGCCTATATGCATTATATCACATACCTCCGTGCTGAGCCTGAACCAGCAGCCAGACGGCCCGGGGCTCTGTGGGTTGAAGAACAGGGAGAGTGGAGGAGAGGATACATTTTTACTCTCTGACACCAGCGCTTTGCGGAGGCCCAAATGCAGTGCAGGTGTGTCTGTGGGGCAAGTAGGGGAAGCAGGAGGGGGTAGGAGGTTGACTTTGTTGTGATTGCTTGCATTTGTGAAACTATTGGATTGAGAATGGAGCAAGTGAGCAGGGAACACTACACCCGCAGCACAAATCCTCCACTGAGTATAGGCTGCTTGACAGCACAAACCAAAGTTGTTCCAGTCCGTCGACCTGTTTCAGACTATTAGCCTGTAGTAATAAACTGCTAACGTTGCTTATTAACCTGGATGGTTTTATCCACATTTTATTATGGCGCATAAACTATTGGTGTATCGGTAGCCAAATAAAAACAAGTTCCTTGTAGTTTATTGGCTAGAGGCTATACAGTTTTTATTATGACAACAAAAAATAAACATCTATGAATGTAGATCTATGCATTGGCATAGGCTTTATCACAACAATACACATATAATTAGATTGAAATACAAAAGTGGCCGACCAATAATTCAGTAGGCAGATGGTTCAAATGTTGATCCTCTCTCATAGATGCCTAGCCATAATAGCGCTAATAAAAATCATTAGATTCTTTCCGAAGTAATAAACAAACTTCAAGTCGGCACACGGAGATGGATGGCGCTGTCACGAGCCGGCCAGGTCAGGAAGGAATAAAATTCAATCAGCGTGCGGAATCATTTTTCATGGGACGGAAAAGGCAGAGCGCAAGGCGGAGGTCAATGGGGAGGATGTCAACAATGCTTCATGAGAGGGCGAAGCGACGAGCTGCCACTATATGAGCACCCGGTTGCTTTCTAAAGGCCTACCTCTTCTGGCCTGTAGGCCTACCTCTTCTCACGCACTGTTTACACAAACCACAGTATACATCATGGAGTATTACTGTTGACAAGACAGAGATGACTAATCGATTAGTTTACTTCGACACCCTCCTCCACACGCACAACCACATTCATGCACAGCACTAGCCTATAGCTAATAGGCTACACTATAGCATTTACACAAACAAAATAATTATGTGGAGACGGGCATATCTTTAAAGAAGTTTCAAGTGTTGTAAAATAATAAATCCTATAGGCCTACTATTGATTTGAACTTTATTTAGGTTTAAAGATAGTGAGGGGAGCGCTTGCCTTTATGACAAAATAAGGCTTGTGATCAGTTTTTCAGATAAAATAAGGCGTTCTGCAAATTAACACGTTATTATCAATATTGATGTTAAAATGAAGTTATTAAACGTGAATTAAATATGGGTTGTTAAATATCAATTTTATTAACACAGACAATGTTTAATCAAGGCTAGGAATTCTGCTGTAATAATGATGACCGGAATTGTTATACCTCTTGATTTAATAATAACAAAATCATTTTACAAAAAATAAATGAATTTGTATAGATATTAAATAAAGGAATTGAACTTACAAACTATTCGTTATGCATTATAGTTATGAAAATGAAATAATTAGGCTAAAACAAATAGCCTAGTATAGGAAAATATTGCTGACATTGCAGGCAATATTCTAATAATAGACATGATTAAAGTAGCCTAAAGTAGCCATTAAGTATTAAACTGGGCTATTTGTTAGTTGTTGCACATTCCACAATGAGCTAAAAACTGAATTAAAAAACGTAATAAGTGAACGTGAGAATGTCTGTTGGAATATCATGACACTCGCTCAATGCACACAGACTGACATGGGCTGTATGAGCGTCAGGGGCAAGAGTTGATCAAATCAATTTGTCAGGCAACAGCAATATCACACACACACACACACACACACAAACACACAGAGAGAGAGGACGTGTAACGCTTCGCTGAGACCCTGCCCTCGTTTTTCAATTAAGCTGTTAAGGCCTACAAACCCAACACTTCCGAGCACCTTCAAGATAAAGCTGAAGGCTACGCCACTCAATAACAGGTCAATGCATGAAGATGTCTAATAAATGAATCCACCGTCATTCAATCTCCGCTCTGTCTAACGCATGTCTGATGCATTAAGACATCATTTACGAAGCACTGTTTAAGGTCGTGGTGGGGATAAATCTAACCACAGGAGTGTCATGTCTTTCTCACCGCCCAGGAGGGTCCTGTGCGGGCAGGCCCCGGGGCAAAATCCGGGGGAGCCAGGGAGCTGGGGAGGTCAAAACGCTTGAAGGCGCGCCATTTTCCAAACCACTCGGCAAAGTCAGAAGTAACGGTGAAGATTGCCACTGCCTCGTGGGGACGTTTAGTGGTTCTATTACAATAGTGCAATTGATCAAGGCTATATATACCTCCTGGTTAATAATATCAACTGTCATAAACCGATGTGCCAAACACCAATTAAAGGATTATGATTATGACTCAATATGTTGGCAAGAAGAGGAGAACACGAAACAGTAATTATCAATTTGTAAACTATGAACTTAGGCTACTCGATACAGGAATGCTATAAACTAGGCATATAGGCTATCCAAGTGACAAGAGAATGAACAATTATAGGCCTTTGTACGAGTTCTCAGATAATCGAGACTTTCTCATGGTTCTCTATTCTTTCATCAGTTGGTGACAGTCAGCCTATAGCAATAGCACACAAATAATCTTATAGGAAAAAGACAAACAAACAAAATATTCGATTAATTAATGTTCATACCGCATCAGCACTTGGAGCCCTTTTTGACGGTAATCTCAATCCGCTATGTTTTATTAGAGATAAATCCAATTGCAGAGTTGCACTTACCAACCAATCTCCCTTTTACTTGTTTATTTATCCAGGCAGTGGAGAATGTCAGAAATGCTAAGCACTAACAGGGTTCAGATGACTTATGGGCGCCATTTCCGCTGTAGTGTCTCTATATTCACGCTCTCTTTTCACTATGTCACTTTTTATTTATTTAAAGAGTATATAGCCTATAGCCTACAAGGCTATAGACATGGTCTATATATCCTTTATTTCTCTGTTGCTTTATAAAGAACAAGTGATAGCTGATTTTAAATGTTGGCCAATGACACGAAGAACAAAAACACATTGAGAATGCATTCCAAATTGATAAGAACATGATTTGTCTCGAGCAAATGTAGGCCTGTAAATATTACATTTGGATCACATTTATGAAACCAAACATTTTAATTAGTCCTTATATTCAAATTGAGGCAAATATATTACAAATTCTGCTATTATGCCTTTCTATAATGAGATGTAGAAATAAGGATAAGACGGTTGGCAATTTCCACGTCTTTTGAAAGCATAAATCCCCCTATTTGTTACTCCATAGTCCTATTAAGAGATCCCAAAGATATGCATATAATCCATCTTATTTTTTACTTCTGGAAAAGCCGACAAAAGTAGTCTATAGGTCTTTGCTATACCCTCTATTTCACAAATTAGGAATAGCCTAAGGATAATGAACAGGGAGCGAGAATAACATTTTTAAAGACCATTTCAGGAGATTGTTCTCCTCTTTTGCAGTAAAAAAGTATTAAGACCTATTTTAGTTTTTCATAGCCAAGTTCTTCTGAAAAATATGGTGGTGGCACACACTCCTCTCCCATTATTTTCTAGTAACTCCAGCCTGGAACAGGGTGCCTGCCTTCAGCTCCCGTGCGTTCTGAAAGCGGAGCCTCGAGCAGCACAGGGCTGCTGCGGTTAGTTGTGGCGCGCGGCTGGGCCCGTGCACCTGTGTACGGCCGGCGGGTGGGAGGGCGCGAGGAGGAGACTCGGCACAGTGGAAAATGGTGTGTTTTCGCTCGCAGCCGGGTTCTGCTGGGCTCCATGGCCAACCTCAAAGCGCCATCTGTTACCAATTACAGGTCCACACAGATGCAGCGCTGTCTCCGAAGGTCAAACTGTGAGTTTAAATGTTCTAGGTGTTGTCTTTAAGAAAAAAATAGAAATTCAGGCAGGCAAATCTATACCCTCAGTTCGTTCCCTCTTTGCAAACATACTTTGAAACCCTCCATTTTTAATTTAAGAAGAATGTCAAAGGGCTTTTCCATAAAAATAACCTACCCCTCAACGGTTTTCATTAGATAAATAGAATATGTAGACCTACACCACTCAGACATTTCTAGGAAATTTCGTTTAGAACTCAGGTTGTTGATTCCAAGACCATTAATACTCTATAGGTAACATCCTGATTTCCACTTTAAGCTAGTATTCTGTAACAAAACTATTTTACAAAACATTCAAGTAATAGCCTACTAAATGTGCCAAATATCGACTGAACTGAACAATTATTTGGGGCCTATTAGCCCATAAAAACGCATTGAATAAGAGAACCACTACATGGAACAGCAGATAGTCCCAACAAATATCAAAAGGAACTTTGTTCTGAAGTGTTTTTTTTTTAACATGTATTCAACCCCTTATTTTTGGCACTAAACAGTCTCCATATAATTTCATTTTTTTCAACTGGTATGGGGACCTTCAGACTAGTCTTGTGAGGACTGTGGATGTGCTAGAGCAAAACAACTGACATGCACATGTTCGTGAGAATCTCATCTTTCCATGTCTTCATAATAGTTTGAAGGCCAAACATTCGGAAGCTACAGACGATTTTGTAAGAAGATCGATTTTCGGGATGTCTCACATCGACCTTAGCGGGATTAATAATAATATGCCATTTAGCAGACGCTTTTATCCAAAGCGCCTTACAGTCATGCGTGCATACATTTTTTTGTGTATGGGTGGTCCCGGGGATCGAACCCACTACCTTTGCGTTACAAGCGCCGTGCTCTACCAGCTGAGCTACAGAGGACCACTTTAGCGGGATTTATCAAGGGGTTCATATTCCACATATTCCAGCAAGAGTCATCGACAAAACTACAAAGGTCATTATGCAGAGTAGAAGCAGCCTTCTGGGAGCGCTGAGCTTGTACTGGGCATACTGAACGTCTAGATTGAGACACATTCTGCAGGAGTGGGATCCAGGGCCAGGCCTCGAGGAAGCGCATTTCCTGAAGAATTAAAAGGGATCGTGTGCTCACGGGGCAAACCGAGGAACGCCGAGTGCGAGAAGGGATATGACAGGGGAAGGGAAATGACAGGGGCTGGGGCTCGATCGACCTCTGAGCAACCTGGGCGCGAGGCCCGTCTCAGACAACATTGCTCCAATCTTCTGACTCGCCTCAAGCTTGAGGGTTTACCTATAAAATACCCTTTACAAGATTTAACCAAAGACATAACATCGCTCCCCTATTTATTAAGCACACATTTTTACACGTATCCTCCAGTCTAGCCACATATTTGTGAAATAACGTTGGAGAGCGAATTATCATCCAAATCACAAACACTTAGGCTAATTAAAATTTGAAGGGGAAAGTGCTGAAGAGTTTGTGTATCAACAGTCAAGAAAATAGTCATAAAGTATAGGGCCAACTAATGTATCAAAATAACAGGTTTTATTGTACCAAAATGTTTATATTCTGAAATAAATATGTCATATAGAAATACAAATGATTGCACAAACGTTGAATGAAATCTAAAAAATATTTTTGGGTCATTTTACAGGCGAAAGGACAGACGAATAAACTTCATTTGGGACAGCAAAGTGACGAAAAAATATTGTAATATTCCTTCCAATGTACAGTAGCGACTGTAGTCGCAGCGCACTGTGTGGTCTGGAGTGCTCAGATGATTTCCTAGGTTTGGATTGATTTACAGGACATGGTTTTATGCATTTGGATTATTCTTCATGAATTGGATGTCAGCATCAACCATCTCTTTCACCAGCTCCTAAAGAGTACAATAGCGGTTTAGTTTAGACACAGATATGACCTACTCTTAACCTACATAGTAGCCTAAATATTCATTTACAAACACTGATAACCAAACAGTTGATAGATTCTGGAAAAATAGGTTTAATACATAAAGGATTGGTTGAACTACAAAAGCCCTAAGACAAAAATAAGGGAAATAATGGAGACAACATAATTTGTATGCATCAAATCTGTTCAGAGGACTGCTTTCTCTTTATTTAGTCATGTTAATGTGATTTACTGTGGTTGGTAAGTGGGAGATTTGTCCAAATTGGTTTGTTGAATCACAGTTTAGCTACTTATTATTGCTCTATTAGGCTCATAGAGGCTTATAACCAGGTTTGAAGCATTATTTTAGCTACTTAAAAGCTACTTAATTTTCCCATCTTAAGTTGTGTTTAAAACAGCAGACTGATAACACAAAAGGCTGGCTGGGAAGAATGTCATCAAAGAAGAGCAGCATGCTGTGCATCTCCAGTTCCACCATGGGACACACACACACACACACACACACACACACACACACACACACACACACACACACACACACACACACACACACACACACACACACACACACACACACACACACACACACACACACACATATATGGGGGGAAGGTTAGTGTTAGGACATACAGTGCCTTCAGAAAGTATTCATACCCCTTGACTTATTCCACATTTTGTTGTGTTACAGCCTGAAAGCCAAATGGATGAGATTTTTTCTCTCTCACCCATCTACACACAATACCCCATAAAGACAAAGTGAAAACATGATTTTAGAAACATTTATTGAAAATGAAATTCAGAACAATCTAGTTTACATAAGTATTCACACCCCTGAGTCAATACTTTGGAGAAGCACCTTTGGCAGCGATTACAGCTGTGAGTCTTTCTGGGTAACTCTCTAAGAGCTTTCCACACCTGGATTTGTGCAACATTTGCCCATTATTCTTTTTTAAAAATTCTTCAAGCTCTGTCAAATTGGTTGTTGATCATTGCTAGACAACCATTTTCAGGTCTTGCCAAAGATGTTAAAGTAGATATAAGTCAAAACTGTAACTCGGCCACTCATTCACTGACTTATTGGTAAGCCTCTCCAGTGTATATTTGGCCTTGTGTTTTAGGTTATTGTCCTGCTGAAAGGTGCATTCATTTCCCAGTGTCTAGTGGAAAGCAGACTGAACCAGGTTTCCCTCTAGGATTTTGCCTGTGCTTAGCTCCATTCCGTTTATTTTTTATTCTGAAAAACTCCCAAGTACTTAACGATTACAAGCATACCCATAACATGATGCAGCCATGACTATGCTTGAAAATATGGAGAGTCAATTAGGTTAGTATTGTGGAGTAACTACAATGTTGTTGATCCATCATCAGTTTTATCCTATCATAGCCATTCAACTCTGTAACTGTTTTTAAGTCACCGTTGGCCTCATAGTGAAATCCCTGAGTTAGGAAGGAGACCTGTTTCTTTGTAGTGAGTGGGTGTATTGATACACCATCCAAAGTGTAATTCATAACTTCACCATGCTCAAAGGGATATTCAATGTCTGTTTTTTTTATTTTACCCATCTACCAACAGGTGCCCTTCTTTGCAAGGCATTGGAAAATCTCCCTGGTCTTTGTGGTTGAATCTGTGTTTAAAATTCACTGCTCGACTGAGGGACCTTACAGATAATTATATGTGTGGGGTAAAGAGATGAGGTTGTCATAAAAAAAATCATGTTAAACACTATTATTGCACACAGAGTGACCCCATGCAACGTATTATGTGACTTGTTAAACAAATGTTTACTCCTCAACTTATTTTGGCTTGCCATAACAAAGGGGTTGTATACTTGACTCAAGACATTTCAGCCTTTCATTTTTAATGAATTTGTTTTAAAAAATCGAAAACATAATTCCACTTTGACATTATGGGCTATAGTGTGTAGGGCAGTGACAATTCATTTTAAATTCAGCCTGTAACAAAACAACATTTTGAAAAAGTCAAGTGGTGTGAATACTTTCTGAAGGCGCTGTAGATAAACACACTATCCAGGATATACTTTCACACTCCATCCCCCAGGTGGCAGCAACAGGGTCTAGGTGCTGAGCCAAAGCTGGATAAGCACATCAGGTGCTGCCAGTTAAGATCGTCAGTCTGTGTCCTAGCTTGCAAGCTGTGAGATTGCTGGGTTGTTTGGTGGCATGAGGCCTTTCATTTTTATTTTGAATCTTTAGTTTAGGCATGCTCGTTTGTAGTTTTATTTTTTGTTTCCGTCACCATCTGAACATACTAATCTGCTTGGGCTCGCCAAGTCAAAGGAGTCAAGATAGAGCTGTCCTTAGACCTAAGGTAAGGTTTCGGTCTCCCTGTGCACATGTGCATCCAACACCGTCGTCAAACGCTGATTTCTCACATAAAAGCACACATTAATTCAGGTTACAGAACCATTAGGCAAGCCTAGAACCCCTAGACTTAGCAAACACAATGTTAAAAGTAGGCTGTCTAGTCGGTTCCGTAACAATACACACAGACACACAGAGTAAAGTTCAACACCCACCTCAAAAGTGATCTTTGCTTTCCAGCCTAACTTTGTCAATGCTGTCACCTTACAGGTATTCATGGGGAAAGAGAGAGAGAGAGACAGAGAAAGGAAAAAGGAGAGAGAGAAACAAAAATATCTCAGTCACGTTTCATGGCCAGAGAATGGTGTTTAGAACAGAGTAATTTTACAGTCAGAGTTCAGTAGATACTTTAATTCCTCCACTATCTCTCAATATCAAACACATGCATAACTCACTAGGATGTCTATAGGATGTACACAGATATTCAGATCACACTCTCTCTCACCAACACACACGCAGACAAACGCACACGCACACACACAAGTCAGTATCCCCTCTCTCGGGGAAAGGGAGGTCACAAAGTCTCACTGGCCATCAATTCCGGACTCCCCCTATTTTCCCCCCTCCCTCTCGTCCAGACGGCCCCCGTCGGTGCCAGAGCATGATGAATTGTTGGACTCCAGTGGTGTAACCTCCTCCCTCCCTCATTCCCTTCTGGCTCCCTCCTCTGTTTCCCTGTTGTGTTCTGCACTAGGTTCACAATCCACTGAGACCCTGCCTGAGACCACCAAAGATAAAGCCTGGAAAAAATAACCTTCTCGCGCTCTCTCTTTTTCACTTGTTCTCTCTCTCTGTATCTCTTGCCCTTTCTGTTTGTCTCCTGGCTTTCTTTTCTCCCTCCTTATTTTAACAGTCTAAATAATTAGTTGTCATCCTAAAAATCAATGTGTATCTTTGAATCATACACACGTTTCTTGAACAACCCTGTTAAGTTTTCACACTTATTGTCAAGATTTACACTTACAGTTGATTAAGTGGTTACATATTTTATAGAAGGCGAGTACGTGTCAGTCCCAGTATGCTGACGGCCATGGCTGAATAGAGAAGTGAACTTATATAGGCAGAGAGCTCTTTTTCTATCTGACACTAGAACGCTTGAAAAGGTCTGTTTCTGGGTGATCTTATTACAGAGGAACGCTACAGCAGCTTTTGACCAGCCTGCTCCTACTCGGGGACACGCATACTTCAGCCTTTTATAGACCAGGGACCCACATCTCTGAGCTGCTCCACAGCCCTCAATCACAATGTCTTAACAGTCTCACACACACATGCATGCACACATGCAAATGCACACACGCAAATGCAGACGTTCGCACACAAACTTTGTTGCGGTTGATTCATAAAATGTTTAGCTTCAAAATGCTTTTCATGTGTTTTTTTGTTGTTGAGTAAATGCAACCTCCAATCACTCTTCAAAAGTGATTTATTTGTATTTTGTATAACTAATTTCAGTGATATTACAGTCTTTACATAAGGCATCTGATGAAAGCTCTTGTCCTCTTTTAGTAGTCAGTTCACAAAGTCCATTTGCAGTCCTACAGAGTTACACTACATTACTCACATTCATTTGGGTTCCAGTGCTATAAACAGCCACATTTATAGACTTATTATTACAGCAATGAACATCATTTATCGTTTAAGTATCATAATTATATAAAGTTATATAATGATATGAATTATAGGAGTTATTAATGGAGTGACTCTATAATAACATGAATTATGTTCTATTTTAAAAGGAGAACATTTTGAAAGTGAAATTAATATCAGCTGTTTTTATCACGAATAACGGGGCGTTTCAAGGTGAGTCCACCCCAACTGATTTCAAACGTTATAAAGCACTCATAACCTTCTAAAACACTTTATAACCAGCCTGTTATCTGTTATAACGCACAACTAAACATATGTCTAGAACAAACCTTTATCAATGAAAATAATAGGTGAGATACATCATTCTCAAATAAGGCATATTAAAGTGAAATGGCATTATACAACAAATCCTACAGCCATGTTGAGTTCCGGGCGAATTAATGATGAATGTAAATATTGTGAAGGGAAGGAGGGATAAAGAGGGGAAAGACCTCCTTATATGGAATCCCAGCCACACCAAGGACTGACCCACTATCATAGAATTAGGATTTAAAATACTTAATCATTTTATAGGATCTCTATGCTCACTATAATATCCCATGCAGTGTCATGATGTGGCCAGAGGTGGCACTGCTGAGGGCTGGAATTCATACAGCATCATCATGCCCCACCTCAGCATGATAATCCCTACAGAGACACATCTGCCTGAGATTCTGTACACTTCTGTTCCTGTATCTCTATGATTGGTCAGTGAGAAGAGAAGTCCATCTGTTTGTTAGACCTTTGATACAGCGTCTTTACACTGATAAAGAGCTTTCAAGTCCCAACACTGAAGTCCACAATGAGAACACAAACTTTGGATTCAGTGCTTCTGCGTTGCTCAGCATCTCTAGACATTTTCTAACTAGTGGAAATCACAGATGAGGGGTTGTATGTCTATTACACAATTATAAACACACTTACACGCCTGCAGAAAAACTCAACCTTCTCAGAGATTTAAAACAAGAGCGTTCTGTGCGGCCAAGCCGAGCCAGCTTACCTTTTAACAGACAGAGCATACATGTACCTAATAATAACAAGAACTACTAACAGATGGGGAACAATATAATCTTCATATGGATCCGATTTGGAACAGAACCCAGGTTTTTGGTATATCCTGTTTAAAATAGTGCACATGTCTGGAATAACAGAAATGGGTTTTAGAAAATGTGCTGTTTAGTGGACTGCTCTCTGAAGACGTAGTGGGATTTGAGTAAATATTACATTTGTAGGGACTTTAAAATGAATGTGATAAAGATACAGTTCAGGCCAAATATATTGTCACCCTTGCACTTTTCTTAAATAATTCCCTATTTCCTCAAAAATAAGTTAAAGAAAAAAAAAATAATATACTTGGTCACCCCACCTTTTTATTGGATTTCTAAAATTGCAGAACCAATTAGTTTTTTGTAAACTTAAATAAACTTAAACTTACAATATTAATTTAGAAAATGAAGACAAATGGCATAGACAAAATTATTGGCACCCCGAGCTTGCTGCACCTTTCTACTGGAAGTTTAGCCCACTTTTCAGTAGCAAACTGCTAAAATTCTTCTGTTTGAGGGGTGCCCTCCACCAACTGCTGTTTTCAGCTCTCGCCATAGATTTTGGATGTTATTCAGATCTGGACTCTTAGCTGCATCACTCCAAGAACAGTCTCTTTTTGAACCATTCCTTGGTGTTTTTGATGTGTGTTTGGGGTCATTGCTCAGCTGGAAGACCCACCACCTTCAATGGAGACCCAGTTTTTGGACACTGGGTTGAACATTGGACTCTAAAACACCTGACAATCTGCTGATTTCAGAAAAGCAACCCTACAGCATTATCAAACCTCCCCCATGTTTGATTGTAGAGAGGATTCATTGAATGTTTCATTTGGTCATCAGTAAACACAGTGCTGATCTGTATTCCCAAATATATCTAATTTTGTTTAATTGATGGAAATAACATTTCCTCAGGATTTAGGCTTGTTTCGGTGGGTTTTTGAAAAGTTCAATCAGGCTTTCTTGTGTCCCCTTCAGCAGTGGGGTCTTCCTATTTTTTGTTTACCAATAACCAAATGAAGCATTCAAAGACAATAATTGCACTACGTGCTAAATAACCAAATTGCCACAAAAAGTTGCCTAACCATCATCGATATCATTGTGATCATCATGGTCATCATCATGGTCGTCGACACCTGAATCCCAGTCCTCCTCTTCGCCCTCTTCATCATCATCTTCTCTACTATTAAAGATGTAAACCACTCTCTGAATGTGATCATGTCGACGTAGCCCACAGGTGATGAAGGCACTCTGAGTTAGCATGTAAAGCTAAGGAATTCCAGTATCGTTAATAAATCCCTGGCTGATTCAAAGCAGTGGCTGTGGCTGTGGCTGAGGCAACCTTCTCACACTGTAGAGAGAATACTACACACTACACTCACTGTAGTCCTGAGGTGAAGTGCATATGTATTCATAGGCTGCATACACTAACAAACCTTATTTCTCACATACACACCCAGACTCATATCTTAATCCGGAATACAAATCTCCAACTATTTGTCTCTCTGAGATCTGGCAAAAGAGGTCTGGGTTATGGACCCGTTGTAGAGGAACATCAAACATCCTCAGAGAGGACACATACACAGGGGACAGGCTCTGAGGCTTTGATGTGGTTCGGAGAGGTCTGTAACAGTAGCTCTTGTATTTGTGTGACTGTGGACATGAGGATGGACACAGAGACGTCAAACAGAGAGACATAGCAGTAGAGAACTCTGTGAGAGTCTGGACTGTGAGAGTCTGGAGTGTTTTTGTGTGTGTGTATGTGTGTGTGTGTGTGAGAGAGAGAGAGAGAGAGAGAGAGAGAGAGAGAGAGAGAGAGAGAGAGAGAGAGAGAGGATGTCTGGAACCCACGGTCTCAGCTGTCCCAGGGTTAGACTCAGATGACCAGACTGTAAGTTACCATAGGTGACACAAACAGAGGAGTGAATTGAAGTGATTTCCCAGAAGCCTTTGCCCTATGTAGGGCCGCATAGACGAATACTGATAGGAAGGGTGTTGTTGTTTGTGTGTTTGTTTGAGAATGTATAGTATTTGATTGTGTGAGAGAGTTCAGTTGTGATCTAGTTCATTAGCATTTTGGCCCAGGTGTAAGCAAGGGTTTGACGCTGTGAGAAAGAGAGTGAGAGAAAGAGGGAGAGAGAAAGCAAAAGAAAGAGAGTCCAGGTTTGCAGGTGTGGCAGCTCTTTATTCCTTTCCACTCTGCTGAAAAATTACTTATCTTTCACTGGTCACTTCTCCATTCCCCCATCCCTCCCTCCCTGTCAAGTGAGTAAACCTATGAGTGTGACGTCTTGATTAGCAAAGAAAGAGACCAGTCTCTCTCTCTCTCTCTACCCCACCCCCCCTTCCGTGATGATTGTTCTCCATCAGTGCTCATTAAAATTCCTGGGAAAGCTGTGTGATAAATATTTACGTGCTTGAGGACACACTCTCCACACACTCTAAACACTCTTGAGGAGCGACGTGGAGGCTAGCAGCAGATAGCACTAAGTGCCCCAACGCCATTGCTAACTACTCTGCCTGCCCCTCAACTCCAAAGAGATTTGTATATGTGAAGTACTTACTGTCAAGATAACCAGCGCAGGGAGAGAGAGGGCAAGATTTATAGTGTAGCCCGACAACCACGTGTGTGTGTAATGTGTGTGTATGTTTGTGTGTGTGTGTGCATTGTATGAGATATTAAAAAGTTTAGAATGAACATGCAAGCACACACACACATGCACGCACACACACCATTAACATTCTCATTAACCACACTATTCAGACCTGGACTCCCCACTACTGTTCCAGAGGCTCATAGTCTGTTACTGAGAGGGGGTCACACAGAGGGAGGGTCTCTGTTCTGTTCTGCATTCTATTACTCATGGGGACGGGAAACAGATCATAATTCCTAGAGTCAGCAGAATGCTCTGGGAGAGGGAGAGAGACGGAGAAAGAGAGAGAGATGAGGAGAGGAGAGGGGGAAAGAAACACACAGAGAGAGAGAGAGGAGGGAGAAAGAGAATAAATGGAGAGAGAACAAAGAGAGAGGGAGAGTGAGGGAGAAATTCAGGTAACTGCTAGTCTACATGCTGAGAGGTCAGACACACTATCAAATCAAATCAAAGTTTATTCGTTGAGTACACAGATTTGCAGATGTTATCGCAGGTGCAGTGAAATGCTTATGTTTCTATCTCCAATAGTACAGTAATATCTAGCAATACAATAACAATACACACATATTAAAAATAAAATAAATAAATATCAGAAATATCAGAACGAAAGTCAAGACAGAACAAAAAAAGGTGATTCTGATCCAACAATATATTCATACATTGTGGACAATGTTCTTGTGTCCAGTGCAGTCAAATTTCATTGCTATTGTTCATATTTTTCCCTCTTGAAAGTTCATCTGCTCAAAGTAAAGTTATTTGTGTTATTTATGAGGAATAATGCGTTTCCCCCCTCCATTTATTTGTCGAATTTGTCCACACAATTAAACTATGAAAGAGAAGAATGGCAGGCTTAGATGTCATTATTTTCGATGCTATATTATTGACAACGATTATAGTTATTTCGTTTTAATTTCATCCATTTACTATCTCCTTTCCCATAATTTGCATTTAAAATCCCTTTTGGGATCAACCATTCTTTAAAAATAAAAAGGGGATGAACTAATCTGGTTTAAAACCTAAGATACATTTTCATATAGAAAAACGTTTGTGAGATGTAGGAGTGGTTTTGTTTACTAAGGAATTGGATCATTGGGCAGGAGGGAGGAGGGTAGAGGGGGAACAATGGGTATATGTGGATATTGTGTGTTTGGTATGTTGTGTCTCTCCTTTTTTGTTTAGAATTATTATTGTCACAAACGCTATACAAATGACATTTTGTCAGCATTGCATATTACAAACGTATTCTTATGTTTTGTATATTTTACTTCATCCTATGGTACTACAGGCATACAATTTGTTTACTCATCTTTATTTTAATAGTTATGGTCATTAGACAGAAGAAATGTTCTGAATTTAACATAATTTCATGGAATGTGAAGTCTATGGCACAAATAATTAATTACCTAAAGAAATCAAATGTGACATAGCCCTGTTGCAAATTAATGCAACAAGTTAAACAAATTGAAAAAGATTGGGATGGAGAAATACACTATATATACAAAAGTATGTGGACATCCCTTCAAATTAGTGGATTTAGCAATTTCAGCCACACCCGTTGCTGACAGGTGTATAAAATCGAGTACACAGCCATTCAATCTCCATAGACAAACATTGGCAGTAGAATGGACTTATTGAAGAGCTCAGTGACTTTCAACGTGGCACCGTCGTAGGATGCCACATTTCCAACAAGTCAGTTCATGACATTTCTGCCCTGCTAGAGCTCCCCCAGTCAACTGTAAGTGCAGTTATTGTGAAGTGGAAATGTCTAGGAGCAACAACGGCTCAGCCGCAAAGTGGTAGGCCACATAAGCTCACAGAACGGGACCGCCGAGTGCTGAAACACGTAGAGAGTAAAAATTGTCTGTCCTCGGTTACAACACTCACTACCGAGTTCCAAACTGCATCTGGAAGCAATTTCAGCACAAAAACTGTTAGTCGGGAGCTTCATTAAATGGTTTTGCATGGCCGAGCAGCCGCACACAAGCCTAAAATCACCATGTTTAATGCCAAGCGTCGGCTGGAGTGGTTTAAAGCTCACCGTCATTGGACTCTGGAGCAGTGGAAACGCATTCTCTGGCGTTATGAAATACATTTCACCATCTGGCAGTCCGACGGACAAATCTGTGTTTGGCGGATGCCAGGAGAACGCTACCTGCCCCAATGGTAGTGTGAACTGTAAAGTTTGGTGGAGGAGGAATAATGGTATGGGGCTGTTTTTCATGGTTCGGGCTAGGCCCCTTAGTTCACAGTGAAGGGAATACAATGACATTCTAGACGATTCTGTGCTTCCAATTTTGTGGAAACAGTTTGCGGAAGGCCCTTTCCTCCTTCATTATGACAATGCCCCCGTGCACAAAGTGAGGTCCATACAGAAATGGTTTGTCAAGATCGGTGTGGAAGAACTTGAATGGCCTGCACAGAGCCCTGACCTCAACCCCATCGAACACCTTTGGGATGAATTGGAAACACTGAAACATGCATGAGAGCATCAGCTCTTCCGGATGACTGTGTGATCACGCTCTCTGTAGCCGATGTAAGTAAGACCTTTAAACAGGTCAACATTCACAAGGCCGCAGGGCCAGATGGATTTCCAGGATGTGTAATCCGAGCATGCGCTGACCAACTGGCAAGTGTCTTCACTGACATTTTCAACCTCTCCCTGTGTGAGTCTTTAATATCAACATGTTTTAAGCAGACCACCATTGTCCCTGTGCCCAAGAACACTAAGGTAACCTGCCTAAATGACTACCGACCCATAGCACTCACGTCTGTAGCCATGAAGTGCATTGAAAGGCTGGTCATGGCTCACATCAACGCCATTATCCCAGAAACCCTAGACCCACTCCAATTTGCATAGCGCCCCAACAGATCCACAGATGATGCAATCTCTATTGCTCTCCACACTGCCCTTTCACACATGGACAAAAGGAACACCTATGTGAGAATGCTATTCATTGAGTACAGCTCAGCGTTCAACACCATAGTGCCCTCAAAGCTCATCACTAAGCTAAGGACCCTGGGACTAAACACCTCCCTCTGCACCTGGATCATGGACTTCCTGACGGGCCTCCCCCAGGTGGTAAGGGTAGGTAACAACACATCTGCCACGCTGATCCTCAACACGGGGGCCCCTCAGCGGTGCGTGCTCAGTCCCCTCCTGTACT
Organism: Coregonus lavaretus; assembly: GCF_964263955.1. Lineage (NCBI taxonomy): Eukaryota > Metazoa > Chordata > Actinopteri > Salmoniformes > Salmonidae > Coregonus > Coregonus lavaretus. The sequence goes on along the minus strand of NC_140008.1, from coordinate 36,651,615 downwards.
CCCTGTTCACTCATGACTGCATGGCCAGGCATGACTCCAACACCATCATTAAGTTTGCCGATGACACAACAGTGGTAGGCCTGATCACCAACAACGACGAGACAGCCTATAGGGAGAAGGTCAGAGACCTGGCCGTGTGGTGCCAGGACATCAACCTCTCCCTCAACGTGACCAAGACAAAGGAGATGATTGTGGACTACAGGAAAAAGAAGAGGGCCAAGCACACCCCCATTCTCATCGACGGGGTGTGGTACCAGAGCGCCAAGTCTAGGTCCAAGAGGCTTCTAAACAGCTTCCACCCCCAAGCCATAAGACTCCTGAACATCTAATCAAATGGCTACCCAGACTATTTGCATTGCCCCCTCCCCTTCTTTTATGCTGCTGCTACTCTCTGTTTATTATCTATGCATAGTCACTTTAATAACTCTACCTACATGTACATATTACCTCAATTACCTCGACTAACCGGTGCCCCCGCACATTGACTCAGTACTGGTATCCCAATATATATAGCCTGTCTTTTGTTATTTTTACTGCTGCTCTTTCATTATTTCTTAAACTGCATTGTTGGTTAAGGGCTTGTAAGTAAGCATTTCACTGTAAGGTCTACACCTTTTGTATTCGGCTCATGTGACAAATAACATTTGCTTGGATTTGAAAGCAGACTGCAAGCCAGGCTAATCACCCAACCTCACTAATGCTTTTGTGGTTGATTGGAAGCAAGTCCCCGCAGCAATGTTCCAACATCTAGTGGAAAGCCTTCCCAGAAGAGTGGAGGCTGTTACAGCAGCAAAGGGGGGATTTGTATATTTAACATTATATTTTAGTCATTCAGCAGGTGCTCTTATCCAGAGCAACTTACAGTTATTGAGTGCATACATTATTTTATTTTTTTCATACTGGCCCCCGGTGGGAATCGAACCCACAACCCTGGCGTTGCTAGCGCCATGCTCTACCAACTGAGCTACATGGGGCCCACAGCTTACTCACACAAAGGGGAGTGGCATTGCTGTTCAATAATACTATAAAGCACAAGATAAAGTCTCAGTATGTTGACCCCAACTGTCTGTTTATTTTCCTACATGTTATATTGGGCAATGCAGAAGGGCTCTTTGTGAATATGTATGGTCTTAATGAGAATATTGCTTTGATATTCATGATCAACTTTACACTTTCCCAGAAAAAACATGTATTATAACAGGGGATTTTAATCAAATATTGAATGTGGAGAAGGACAGATCAAGTAAGAAAGCCTTTACAGCTACAAAATCTAGAAGATTGAATTGACAACTATTAGATATGATCAATAACAATGGGCTTGCAGACATCTGGTGAATTTTACATCCAGAAGACAGAGAATATACATTTTATATTCTAGGTCTACTCCAGACTAGACAAGTTTTTTCTGTCCAACTCGCTTATCCCCAAAGTACAATCAGTGACAATAGATAATATTATTATATCTGATCACAGTCTAGTAAAGTTGGTTGTAGAAATAGAGGGAAGCCCACTCAAAACGTATAAGTGGCGATTTAACCCTTCTCTATGATCAGAGCATGATTTTGTACCTTTTATTTGCAAAGAAATGTAAGAATTCATGGAAATTAATGAATAGTCAAATGATGATTTTATTTATGTTTGGGAACCCTTCAAGGCAGTTTTGAGGGGTAAAATTCAAGGTTATTGTGGCTGGAAAAGGAGAAAACGACTTGAAAAAGAGACTTGAGTTGGAAAGGAAAATGAAAGTGCTAGAATTGGGTAATTCTTCTTTGAATGCACCTAATGTTAATCAGCAAATACTGTTACAACTTAAACATCAATACAACATGTTGCAAACGAAAGCAGTTGAAGCAGAATTAGCATTTTCAAGGTTGACGTACCTGTACTATGAAGAGGAGGCTGGAAAACTGCTGGCAAGAATGATAAAGAAAAGGACAACACAATCATATATCTCCTCCATGAACTGTATTAACTGAAACAGTTGAATTTAACAAATAATTATTTAATTTCTACCAACATTTGTATAAATCAAAAACTTCTGGTACTATTTATTCCATTAAGTTACTAAAGTTGCACGATGAGTCCCAATTGGATGAACCAATCTCAATACAGGAAATCAAGGATGCCATTTTAGAGCTAACAAAATTAAAGGCAGCAGGAAGTAATGGTTATATCTCAGTATTTTATAAGCAGTTTGTAACTATATTTCACCATTACTTCTTAAACTGTATAATCTTTTTTGGGATCATGGTATTGTGAATGGAACTACTGCTGAGGCAATTATCACACTCATTCCTGAAGGGGGAAAGACCTGTCTTAATGCTCTAACTATAGACCAATCAGTTTACTGTTTTAAGTAAAAATATCTGTACTTTACTTTACTATTTATATTTTTGGCAACTTTTACTTTTACTTCACTACATTCCTAAATAATTTTTACTCCATACATTTTCCCTGACACCCAAAAGTACTGTTTACATTTTGAATTGAAAATGGTTCAATTCACACACTTATCAAGAGAACATCCCTGGTCATCCCTACTGCCTCTGATCTGGCGGACTCACTAAATACAAATGCTTTGTTTGTAAATTATGTCTGAGTGTTGGAGTGTGCCCCTGGCTATCCGTAAATTAAAAATAACAAGAAAATGGTGCCGTCTGGTTTGCTTAATATAAGGAAGTTGAAATTATTTATACTTTTACTTTTGATACTTAAGTACATTTTAGCAATTCAATTTACTTTTGATACATAAGTATATTTAAAACCAAATACTTTTAGACTTCTACTCAAGTAGTATTTTACTGGGTGACTTTCTCTTTAACTTGAGTCATTTTCTATTAAGGTATCTTTACTTTTACTTAAGTATGACAATTGAGTACTTTTCCACCACTGTGTATTAGACTAAGCATAAGTGATTTGATGATTTTGAAATGTTTAAGTTGAAATGGTGCTGGAAGAGTGGAGGCAGCCCCTATTTTCTTTGCGACTTGCGGTAACTCTCCATGGTTCTAAATCAACAGTTGTTTAGTAGTCTAAAAATGTCGGAAACATTAACTTGCTTGACAATGCTGTGGGTCATGTAACAGATGTTGCTCTCCGGTTCTGTGATGAAACAAAGGTGTGGTTGAATTTATTCTGCCACTGTCTTCTTATTGTCTCAGCATTAGTCTTATATACAGTGAGGGAAAAAAGTATTTGATCCCCTGCTGATTTTGTACGTTTGCCCACTGACAAAGACATGATCAGTCTATAATTTTAATGGCAGATTTATTTGAACAGTGAGAGACAGAATAACAACAAAAAAATCCAGAAAAACGCATGTCAAAAATGTTATAAATTGATTAGCATTTTAATGAGGGAAATAAGTATTTGACCCCTCTGCAAAACATGACTTAGTACTTGGTGGCAAAACCCTTGTTGGCAATCACAGAGGTCAGACGTTTCTTGTAGTTGGCCACCAGGTTTGCACACATCTCAGGAGGGATTTTGCCCCACTCCTCTTTGCAGATCTTCTCCAAGTCATTAAGGTTTCGAGCCTGACGTTTGGCAACTCGAACCTTCAGCTCCCTCCACAGATTTTCTATGGGATTAAGGTCTGGAGACTGGCTAGGCCACTCCAGGTCCTTAATGTGCTTCTTCTTGAGCCACTCCTTTGTTGTCTTGGCCGTGTGTTTTGGGTCATTGTCATGCTAGAATACCCATCCACGACCCATTTTCAATGCCCTGGCTGAGGGAAGGAGGTACTCACCCAAGATTTGACGGTACATGGCCCCGTCCATCGTCCCTTTGATGAGGTGAAGTTGTCCTGTCCCCTTAGCAGAAAAACACCTCCAAAGCATAATGTTTCCACCTCCATGTTTGACGGTGGGGATGGTGTTCTTGGGGTCATAGGCAGCATTACTCCTCCTCCAAACACGCCGAATTGAGTTGATGCCAAAGACCTCGATTTTTTCATCTCATCTGACCACAACACTTTCACCCAGTTCTCCTGTGAATCATTCAGATGTTCATTGGCAAACTTCAGACGGGCCTGTATATGTGCTTTCTTGAGCAGGGGGACCTTGCGGGCGCTGCAGGATTTCAGTCCTTCATGGCATAGTGTGCTACCAATTGTTTTCTTGGTGACTATGGTCCCAGCTGCCTTGAGATCATTGACAAGATCCTCCCGTGTAGTTCTGGGCTGATTCCTCAACGTTCTCATGATCATTGCAACTCCACGAGGAGAGATCTTGCATGGAGGCCCAGGCCGAGGGAGATTGACAGTTATTTTGTGTTTCTTCCATTTGCGAAAAATCACACCAACTGTTGTCACCTTCTCACCAAGCTGCTTGGCGATGGTCTTGTAGCCCATTCCAGCCTTGTGTAGGTCTTTAATCTTGTCCCTGATACCCTTGGAGAGCTCCTTGGTCTTGGCCATGGTGGAGAGTTTGGAATCTGATTGATTGATTGCTTCTGTGGACAGGTGTCTTTTATACAGGTAACAAAATGAGATTAGGAGCACTCCCTTTAAGAGTGTGCTCCTAATCTCAGCTCATTACCTGTATAAAAGATACCCGGGAGCCAGAAATCTTTCTGATTGAGAGGGGGTGAAATACTTATTTCCCTCATTAAAATGCAAATCAATTTATAACATTTTTGACATGCGTTTTTCTGGATTTTGTTGTTGTTATTCTGTCTCTCACTGTTCAAATAAACCTACCATTAAAATTATAGACTGATCATTTCTTTGTCAGTGGGCAAAAATACAAAATCAGCAGGGGATCAAATACTTTTTTCCCTCACTGTATCAAGGTCGAAAGGCATGTGAACTAACCAGTTATAGAGCAAACAACACAATTATCACAACACATAACTTGTAATATGGCTTTTTTTTTGTACGGGCTTGGTTTCACCGATGATTTTACCCACGCACCGCTACTGGTTGTCTAATGGCTAACAAGCTTCTCAGTAATGATCAATTAGCGGATATTGCAACTATTGAATCAGGTGAATTACTATCAGAATCAAAATGAATCAACCAAAGAGTCTCCCTGTTACAGGAGTGGGTCGCAGTTCCGGATCGACCCACTAGGTGTCATCCTCCGACAACCATGGGCACCTCCTCACTCACAGTCGGGACTAATTATCTGCTTATTGGTGTCACCTGTGGCTATCTGATTCACCTGTGTATTTATGCCCTCACTTCCCTGTGCTCCCTTGCTCAGTTTTCTCTGCTAGTTCCTTAATGTCAAGCAGTACGTATCAGTGTCGGATCACGTGACGGAGTTACAGGTACTCTCCCTGTGTCATTGTGTTTTTCCAGTCAGAGTTAGTATTTCATATTGTTTGCTGTCAGCCTGTTTTTTGGAGACCTATGTGCTCCTCTTTTGTTTTCGTGTATAGTCCGTTGTTTTGTATCCTGGCTTTTGGACCACCAGTAAAGATCCTTGTTTCACCATCCTTGCCTACTGCCTACTGTCTATCCTGCACCGCACCTGGTTCACACCTCACACCAACCCTTACATCTCCCATTTCTATAAAGTATTGTACACCTCTGATTGTAAATCCACACCAAGCCAGATTGAGTGGTTTAAAAAATATATAAGAACTCCTCTTCTCTCAACTGAGGAAGCCAGCTTGCTGGGAGCCCATATCTCTCTCCATGAACTCAAAGGGGCATTGGATAACATGAATAAAGGCAAATCACCTGGTTGTGATGGTATTCCTCCTGGGGTCTATTTACAATTTTGGAACCAATAAGGTACACTGTTACTTGAAATGATTAACACAGCCGTTTACAAAGGTTCACTTGGAAGGGATGTAAATACAGTGCTAATTAAGCTTTTATAAAAATAATGTAAGGATAGCACCAAGTGCTCTCACTATCTTCGATAAACACAGATATTCAACTATTTTCAAAAATGTTGTCGCCCCATCTTCAAACTTACCCAAATTGCTACATCTGGACCAAAGCGTGTTTGTTAAAAATGATTATCCTCATATAACCTCTGTCATCTATTACATATCTTACACTACATGGCCAAATGAATGTGGACAACTGCTCGTCGAACCTCTCATTCCAAAATCATGGGCATTAATATGGAGTAGGTCCCGTCTTTGCTGCTATAACAGCCTCCACTCTTCTGGGAAGGCTTTCCACCAGAACATTACTGTGGGGACTTGCTTTCATTCAGCCAACAGAGCATTCGTGAGGTTGGGCACTGATGTTGGGCGATTAGGCCTGGCTCGCAGTCGGCATTCCAATTCATCCCAATGGTGTTCGATGGGGTTGAGGTCAGGGCTCTGTGCAGGCCATTCAAGTTCTTCCACACCGATCTCGACAAACCATTTCTGCATGGACCTCGCTTTGTGCACGGGGCATTGTCATGTTGAAATAGGAAAAGGTCTTCCCCAAACTGTTGCCACAAAGTTGGAAGCACAGAATCGTCTAGAATGTCATTGTATGCTGTAGCGTTAAGGTTTCCCTTCACTGGAACTAAGGGGCCTTGCTCGAACCATGAATAATGGCCTCAGACCCTTATTCCTCCTGCACCAAACTTTACAGTTGGCACTATGCATTCGGGCAGGTAGGGTTCTCCTGGGTTCCGCCAAACCCAGATTTGTCCGTCGGAATGCCAGATAGTGAAGCATGATTCATCACTCCAGAGAACACGCTTCCACTGCTCCAGAGTCCAATGGCGGCGAGCTTTACACAACTCCAGCCGAAGCTTGGCATTGCGCATGGTGATCTTAGGCTTGTGTGCAGCTGCTCGGCCATGGAAACCCATTTCATTAAGCTCCTGACTAACAGTTATTGCGCTGACGTTGCTTCCATAGGTAGTTTGGAACTCGGTAGTGAGTGTTGCAACCAAGGACAGACAATTTTTATTTCATCCCAGCTTGTGTGGCATACCACTTCGCGACTGAGCCGTTGTTGCTCCTAGGCGTTTCCACTTCACAATAACCGCACTTACAGTTGATCGGGGCAGCCCTAGCAGGGCAGAAATTTGACGAACTGACTTGTTGGAAAGTTGGCATCCTATGACGGTGCCACGTTGAAAGTCACTGAGCTCTTCAGTACGGGCAATTCTACTGCCAATGTTTGTCTATGGATATTGCATGGCTGTGTGCTCGATTTAATAGACCTGTCAGCAATGGGTGTGGCTGAAATAGCCAAATCCACTAATTTGAAGGGATGTCCACATACATTTTGACATGTAGTGTACATTCTTCATCAGAAACGAAAACTCCTTGGGCAGTTCTATCTCTCGACGCAGAAAATGCTTTTGATACACTAGAATAGTCATATATTTGGTCGGTTTTGGAACTTATGGGACTTGGCTCCAATTTCATTAATATAATGAAAATACTATATGCCAATTCCTCAGCCATAGTAATAACAGGCTGCTCTGTTCCGTTCAGAATAATTAGAAGTAGCAGGTAAGGTGACCCTTTTTATTGTCTATGGAGCACCTCTCCCAGGCAATTCGACAATCGAAAGAAACTACACCAATATCTCTCAATTCTACTGATCACGTAATCTCAATAAACACTGACGATATCTTACTTTATCGAGACAATGTATCTCAACCCCTCCCAAAAGCTCTGAAGATCATAGACAAATGCAGCTCTATCTCAAGTTATAAAATAAATCAAACCAAATCTGCCCTACTGCCTCTCAAGACCCCGATGGAGGACTCTACTTCAATCATTTTCCATTTTAAATATTTGGGAATATATATATTTCCTTCCTTATATAAAACCATTGCCAGAAACTATAATAGAATGCTCAAACCAATTCAATTCAACCTGTCGATGGACTAATACCAGCTGCTTTAAGCGGCAGAATATCTATTGTCAAAATGAATATATTGCCACGGCTGAATTTCTGTAGTTCAATGCTTCCTTTGTCTCCCCCTTCTGGCTATTGGGATCAAATCCATAGTACGGTTTCAAAATGTATATGGCAAGGTAAGGGAGTCAGCATACAATTAACAAACTTGCAAAGAGGGAAAGACGTAGGAGGACTATCCATACCAAACTTTAAATTGTATTTCCAGGCACTAGCATTTCCTCCCATCCTAAATTGATTTAGACATGATTCTTCCACCCCCTTGCAGAGTATAGAGAGAAATATGGTGTCTCCTATTGCCCAGGAAGAGTTGGTCTTCACTGATATATCCCTTAAACAATGTAAACTACGCTTTGGTCCTATTATTGCTCAATTGAAAAACAATGTAACTGAATCAAAATGGCATACCCATACTCTAATATTTCACAATATCACCTTTCGATCTGGAGGGCATCTTTTTGCATCTCCCCAATGGTCCAAATGTGGAATCTGTACCCTTGCTAATATCATGGACAGTAATGGTTTGAGAACATTCCAAGACTTGAAAGACACATACACATTACCAAGCAAATCTTAGATTAGCTATGCTGGCCTATGGAGTCCCTTCGGAAACCCAACTACTGAACCATCCAATGATGGGATTTATAAATACATTATCTGGGCTACTGAAAGGACTGATCTCTATAATATATAAACAACTTTTGGAAAGCTCATATTCTGAGCTAGCCATTAAAAAAGTATGGTCCACAGATCTAATTGAATCTGAACAACCCTTTAACTGGAACAGAATATGGAGAAATATGACCTTGGCATCCTGTAATCCAAACCATCAACTTATACAAGTTTGTTCACAGACTGTATTTAGCACCAAGGAAATGTTTTGGGTGACTGACGAGCAACCCTAGTTGATAGGGGGTATTTCTTACTGTTTTTCTTTTGAGTGGCAGCCTATGGGTACAGGTTTTATAAATGTATACTTTGAAATGAATAATGTACCTGTAACCCCCACGAACAAAAAATAGCACAAAAAAATACAGAAATATCAGAATGAGCAATATTATGACTGAGGTTCTTAATGATCTTCTTGGCTTTCGAATAAATACATAATAATGTATTATTGTCACATATACCGGTTAGGTGCAGTGAAATGTGTTGTTTTACAGGGTCAGCCATAGTAATACAGCACCCCTGGAGTAAATTTGGGGTTAAGTGCCTTACTCAAGGGCAGATGGGCAGATTTTGTACCTTTTCGGCTCGGGTATTCGAACCTGCTACCATTCAGTTACAGGCCCAACGCTCTAACCACTAGGCTACGTATCACACCGGGTGCTGTAGCTGTCCTGGAGGGCAGGCAGTGGGTCGCCGGTGATGGGTTGGGCTGACCGCACAACCCTCTGGAGAGCCATGCGGTTGCAGGCGGTACAGTTGCCGTGCCAGGCGGTGATGCAGCCCAACAGATTGCTCTCACTTGGTGCATCTGTAGAAGTTCTTGAAGCTCTTAGGGGCCATGCCGAATTTCTTCAGCCTCCTGAGGTTGAAGAGGCACTGTTGCACCTTCTTATCCACTGTGTCGGTATGGTGGGACCATTTCAGTTCGTTGGTGATGTACATGCCAAGAAACTTGACATTCTTGACCCTCTCCACTGCAGCCCCATCGGTGTGGATGGGGGCGTGCTCTCTCTGTTGTTTCCTGTAGTCCACGATCATCTCCATGTTGTTGAGGGAGAGGTTATTTTCCCGACACCACTCCGACAGGGTGTCTCATCGTTGTAGGTGAACAGGCCTACCACTGTTGTGTCGTCAGCAAACTTGATAGAGTTGGAGTCGTGTGTGGCCACGCAGTCATGGGTGAACAGGGAGTACAGGAGGGGGCTGAGCACCCACCCCTGGGGGGGCCCTGTGTTGAAGATCAGTGTGGCGGAGGTGTTGTTGCCTACCCTCACCACCTGGGAGCGACACGTCAGGAAGTCCAGGATCCAGTTGCAGAGGGAGGTGTTTAGTCCCAGGGTCCTTAGCTTAGCGATGAGCTTTGAGAGCACTATGGTGTTGAATGCTGAGCTGTAGTCAACGAACAGCATTCTCACGTAGGTGTTCCTCTTGTCCAGGTGGGAAAGGGCAGTGTGGAGAGCAATAGACATTGCATCATGCGTGTATCTGTTGGGGCAGTATGCAAATTGAAGTAGGTTGAGGGTGTCAGGTTACGTGGAGGTGATATGGTCCTTGGTTAGCCTCTCAAAGCACTTGATGATTACGGGGCAATAGTCATTTAGTTCAGTTACCTTTGCTTGCTTGGGTACCAGAACAGTGGTGGACATCTTGAAGCAAGTGGCGATGACAGGCTGGGTAATGGCGAGATTGATTATGACCGTACACACTCTAACCAGCTGGTTTGCACATGCTCTGAGGAAGCGACTTGTGATGCCATCTGGGTAGGCAGCCTTTGTGAGGTTTAACACGCTTGAAAGTCTTGCTCACATCGACCCCAGAGATCGAAAGCCCACAGTCCTTGTGAGCAGCAGGGGCCCCCGTCAGCGGCTCAGTGTTATTCTCCTCAAAGCGGGCAAAGGTGTTCAGTTTATCTGGGAGTGAGGCTTCGGTGACAGTGACATGGCTGCCACATGCGTCTTGTGTCCGAGACTCCACTTTGTCCCTCTACTGTCATTTCTTTGATCACTTTATGGAAGTCATAGCTGGTCTGTTTGTACACGTCCATGTTCCCGGTCGCCTTGCCGTGGTTAAATGCAGTGGTTCGCACTTTCAGTTTTGCGCGAATGCTGCCATCTATCCACGGTGTTTGGTTTGAATATGTTCTGATCGTCACTGTAGGAACAACATCCACTATGCACTTCCTGATGAACCCAGTGGCCGAGTCAGTGTAATCGTCGAGGCGACCCAAAACATATCTCAGTCCACGAGGCGACCCAAAACATATCCCAGTCCATGTGATCAAAACAGTCCTGTAGCATAGATTCTGATTGGTCATTCCACCGATGGACAGTCCTTACCACGGGTGCTTCCTGTTTAAATTTCTGCCTACAGGCTGGGAGCAGCAGGATGGAGGCGTGATCTGATTTGCCAAAGGGAGGGTGGAGGAGGGCCTTGTAGCCTTCCCTGAAGGCAGAATAACAATGGTCAAGTGTCCTCTCTCCACGTGTAGCACAGGAGATATGTTGGTAGAACCTTGAAAGTGCTTTCCTCAGATTTCCTTTATTAAGTTCCCCAGTGACAACAAATGCGGCCTCTGGAAATGCGGTTTCCAGTCCGTTCAAAGTCCAGTGAAGTTCATTAAGTGCCAACTTGGTGTCAGCATGAGAGGGAATGTACATGGCTGTAACAATAACAGCTGAACATTCTCTCGGAAGGTAATGGGGTCGGCATTTCATGGTGAGGTATTCCAGATCAGAAAAACAAAAGGACTTGAGATCCTGTATATTGCGACAATCACACTATGAGTTATTACTCATGAAACATACCCCTCCGCTTTTATTTTCCCCAGAGAGTTTTTCCTTCCTGTCCGCACGATGAACGGAGAACCCGGTGGGTTGCATGGATGGAGACAAAATCGAGGAAGAGGGCCACGTTTCCATAAACAGATTATGTTGCAGTCCCTTAGGTCTCTCTGAAAGGAGATCGGCCGGCTCTCCTTCCTCTCCTCCGCACGAGGACATTATATCCTTAATGTGTGTGAATAAAGATTTAAAGTGTGTTTCTATCACGACAACATGCATGTTTGTCTGGTACTGTGTTGTCTTACCTAGTAAAGTGTGTGTGTGTGTGTGTGTGTGTGTGTGTGTGTGTGTGTGTGTGTGTGTGTGTGTGTGTGTGTGTGTGTGTGTGTGTGTGTGTGTGTGTGTGTGTGTGTGTGTGTGTGTGTGTGTGTGTGTGTGTGTGTGTGTGTGTGTGTGTGTGTGTGCGTGTGTGTGTGTGGGTGTGTATGTGTGTGTGTGTGGACAAAGTCCTCAGAAGTCCCCACAGGAATAGTAAACAAACAAAAATTTGACCAACTGTTGATAAAATGCTATTTGTAGGGGGTTTAGGGTTAAGGTTAAAATTAATGTTAGAGTTAGGATTAGGGTTAGGATCTAGGGTTAGTTTTATTGTTAGGGTTAGGAGCTAGGGTTAGGTTCAGGATTAGGATTAAGGTTAGGTTTTCGGGTTAAGGTAAGGGTTAGGGTTAGGGAAAATAGGATTTTGAATGGGACTGAATTGTGTGTCCCCACAAGGTTAGTTATACAAAACTGTGTGTGTGTGTGTGTGTGTGTGTGTGTGTGTGTGTGTGTGTGTGTGTGTGTGTGTGTGTGTGTGTGTGTGTGTGTGTGTGTGTGTGTGTGCATGCGTAACATGTCTATCAGCCTCAGGGCGTTTCATATTTCTCATTCTGACATCAAAGGAGACATGATTTCCCCAAATTAAACAACATTTTCCTCAACCACACTACAGAAAACCCGAAAGATCAAAAGGAGGGAGCATAAGAGAGGGAGAGAGAGAAAGAAACAATGTTTAATTTCAGTAATGCTCCTGCACTGAGGGACCAGAGTCTGGGTCTGCTTTTGACACTTGGACCTCTATGTTCAGATTGAATTCTGATACGGTTCTTCTAATAGTATTTTGATAGTGCTCTGATTGGATTCCGAAAGCATTTAGATAGTGTTCTTAGAACACTAGTGCTAAAGAACATTGCATTTGTGCCTAGAAACAAATAGAACATGGACATTACTTCTATTAGTGTTCTGATAAGGTTAGAGTGACAATGCTCTCAAGTTTCTCTGGATGTCTGGATCCTACAGTTTTATATTATTGTTCTTTTCCCCCCCTAATTTCTGAAGCATAGATCCTATGCTTTCTGAGCTAAGTTTGTTTATTTGTGTATGTGTGTATTGTGCCCTGTCTTGGCCCATGCTATCGCTAGCTTCATCTCCACTCACCCCTTAGCCCCCATACACACACATGCCAATACATACACAATACACTAATACATACCATATAGGCTACATACCAACCCCCATTCACAGACCTGCTTTGGCAAAGGTGTTACAGAGGAGTGAGGGCTAGGGCAGCTGAGAGGCAAGTGCCCTTACACTAACTTGTGTGTGTGTGTGTTTGAGTGTGTGTCACAAAGAGGAAGGTATAGGTCACACACACACACACACACACACACACACACAAAGATGAAGTGCAGACCATTCGGGTGCGGGGGGTAGTGTTTTTCCTGCTAGCAGGGCTGAGGTGAGGGTTAGGTGAGGTGGTTCCACTAGAGATCAAAACAAAGCCTTCTCCTGTAAAGAATAGAATACAGTAGAATATAACTTTATAGTCTATCCAGGATGGAAATGTTTCTTTGGCATCACCTTCCATTAAAAGGATCACATACATTCTCATAATATACATATTTACAGTTTTTTTCCAACTGCTTACACACGTTTTCAAAACTATTTCTCCTTTTTTCAAAACTCTACACACAATTCCCAAAACTGCACACACAAAATGCAAAATGCCTCACATCTCCTTCAAAATGTAACACTGCATTCAAAATGTCATAAACACATGTCAGAATGAAGCATTTGCATCAAATGGCAAACACTTCTTTCATAATAGTACATTTTTGGATATAGCATGTAAACACTGTTGTTCTAAATCTAAAGCTCTTTGGTCTTTCATAGGCTTATATCTTCATTTCAATACAATGTTCTACAGTGAAAGTAATCTGCTGAGAGGGGTAACAAGTACACTGTAAACACCAATGCAATGTAGAAACAGAAAATATTTATTAGGACAAACATTACTGTTGTATACAGTAGCATACAACAAAACCATAAACATATGTAAACCAAAAGTATATTCTTTAGAATACAGTAAAGAACACAATTGTGTGTGTGGGGTCCCGGGGGGGCAGTCCAGGAATTGGTAGGGGGGGGGGCAGTCACCCGTGCTAAGCTACACTTCATCTCTTCTCCTGGCTGGGTCTGGCCACAATACTTTGTCCACATCACAAGATACGTTTTCTCTTGCGGGAAGTATCTCGAGGGAAGTATCTCCTAGCATGGCGTATCCAACCTTGGACAGAGGCAACCTCTATGTCCCCACATGCGTCCTCCATTGCCTGGAGAAGCGGCATGCGGGCATGGGGTTGGCGATCATACACTTTCCAGCGCCAGGCTGAGAAGAATTCCTCTATGGGATTTAGAAAAGGTGAATATGAGGGTAGGTACAAAACTACAAATTGTGAATGGGTGGCAAACCAGTTTTGGACCAGAATAGCCCAGTGAAAACTAACATTGTCCCATATAACCACAAATCTAGCAGGCTCCTGATCTGGATCAGGGACAAGCATTGTGTAAATTGCATCCAGAAAAGTGAGCCTATGGCCGGTCTTGTACGGACCCAGTGTGGCATTGTGATGGAGGACCCCGTTTTGAGTGATGGCAGCACACATAGTTATATTACCTCCACGCTGTCCAGGGACATTGGTAATTGCCCTCTGTCCTTTTACATTTCTTCCGCGGCGCCTGGTTTTGGTGAGGTTGAAGCCAACCTCATCCACATAAATAAATTCATTGTGAATTACATGGGCATCCATCTCCAATACTCTCTGTAACAGACAAAAGGATATACAGATGAGTAAATATGGTATGTCTGAAGTACTGGAAGTAGTGTTGCATACATACCTCTACAAAGTCATGTCGCAGATTCTTGACTCTGTCAGAGTTTCTCTCAAATGGCACCTTGTAAAGTTGTTTCATCGTCACTTGGTGCCGTTGGAGGATGTGTTGTATGGTTGACAGGCTTACAGCATCGATGTTGTTAAATATGGTGTCATTATTCAAGATATGCTCTCTTATCTCTCGAATCCTAATTGCATTATTGGCCAAAACCATATTTATAATTGCAGTCTCTTGTACATCTGTAAACAAGCGTCCTCGTCCTCCATGATATCTTTGCCTTTCCACTCTGTACAGAATTCAAACACAGTATGTGTTCAGTATAGGAACTGTATACAATGTACAAAAATTTTTAGTACAGCATGGTAATCAACCTCATTCATTCAATGCAGTGCAGTAAATGGATGGCTTAGAGTTACAAATGTTTACGTAATACTATGCAGTCATACGTATTTTATAGTACATTACTGTAATGCTAAAATAGTCATTAGATAGTTGCGTACCTGTTCTCATTTCTGAAGGTTCGAATTATGGACGCCACTGTAAATCGACTCAAGTTGGGCTGGACTCTCAGTCCAGCCTCTCTCATGGTCAAACTGTGGTTGATCACATGATCAACAAGTGTTGCCCTAATCTCATCAGAGATGGCTCTCCTTACTTTTCTTCTTTGCCCTCGTCCTCTTTTTCCTCTTCCTCTTCCTCTTCCTCTTCCAACTCTTCTTCTTTGAATTTGTCCTCGTTGTTGTCCCCTGCCTCTCCATCCTACTCCTCTTGCTCTCTGTCCATTGTTGGCATCCATTGTTCAAAACAGGTAATCTGACCTTTGACCTATTTATAGGCCTATACTACAGTAAAGCAGTGATTGGTTAGTGATCAGTTACAGTTTTTTCTGATTGGTTAAGCACATTTTTTGTAACTATTGGCTATTTTTGCAAAACTCTACACACAAATAAGAAAACCTTTCACCCAATTATCAAAACATTGTAGTTCTCTTGCAAAAGCGAACACAGCTAGATTAACTTTTCACACCTTCTTAAAAATGGTGTTTTCGTATCAAACAGTAAACACAAGCCATCATCTACTAAGCACACAATGTACCAACTACACACTGATGGTATGAATACAAAACACATCTGGCTTTTGCTTTCTCTGTGTACAGATGTCAATTTGAGGTCATACTTTTGTCATAGTGTCATGTAAACATATAAGGATCCAAACTTCAAGTATTGGTGTTTATTCACACTCATCAAAACCAAGACAAAGTCAGAACACAAAATAGTAATTTCACAAAAAAAAGAAAAACAATCAGCCTACATCATGTCGTCTTTCTGGGTCCGGCCACACAATTTCGTCCACATCGCATGCGATATCCTCCAGTCCAAGGCACCGGGGAAAATATATCCTTGAATGCCGTATCCAGGCCTGACATGATGCCTGGTCAATATCTCCACATGCCTCCTCCATTGCCTGTAAAAGGGCTACCTGTTGATGAGGATGACGGTCGTACACTTTCCAGCGCCAGGCAGAGAAGAACTCCTCGATGGGATTTAAGAATGGAGAGTATGGAGGGAGGTTGAGTGCCATGAAGAATGGGTGGTCTGTAAACCAGTTGCGGACTAAAGCAGCCCTATGGAAACTAACATTGTCCCATATGATGACATATCGGGTATGCTCTGGTCTCTGAACAGTAAGCATGTCATGTAAGGTGTCCAGGAATGCAATAATGTGTGCAGTGTTGTATGGGCCTAAGGTTGCATGATGGTGAACAACACCATTTTGGCTTATAGCTGCACACATGGTTATGTTACCACCACGTTTTCCTGGGACATTGATGATGGCACGGTGTCCAATAATGTTCCTGCCACGTCTCCTGGTTTTACTGAGGTTAAAACCGGCCTCATCTACAAAAAGTAGCTCATGTCCCATGGCATCTGCTTCTAGTTCCATCACTCTCTGGACAAGACAAAACAAATGCAACACATCAGGCCCATGCACAGCACTACAGTATGCACTTCCAAATTCAGAACCAATGACACTATAGCTTACCTGCACATAGTCATATCGCAGTTGCTTTACACGTTCTGTGTTTCTCTCGAAAGGAACTCTGTAAATTTGCTTCATTCTTATTCTGTGGCGCGCAAGTACACGACTTAGTGCAGAAATACTTACACTGTGTATATTTTGAAAGATGGTGTCATTATCAATTATGCGCTGCTGTATTTCGCGCAGTCTTATTGCATTATTGGCAATCACCATGTTCACTATATGGGTCTCTTGCTCTGGAGTGAACATTCTTCCTCTGCCCCCAACATCTGGACGTCTAGCAATTCTGTAAAGTAACAATTTCAGTATTTTTGCATGTATGGTACTGTTGTGTTTCTCATTAGAGTATGGCAGTGCTACAAAGTAGTTACCGATTCTCATTTCGAAATGTCCTAATGATGCTTGCCACAGTGTAGCGGCTCAAATTAGGCTGAACCCGTTGGCCAGCTTCCCTCAGGGTCATCCCATGGTTGATGACATGGTCCACTATTGTAGCTCTGATGTCATCAGTTATTCTATTTCTTACTCTTCTTACCCTTCCTCTTTCCCCTCCTCGTCCTCTTCTTGCTCCTCCTTGTCCTCTTCCTCTAACTTCCTCTAACCCTCTCGCTTCTTCAACTCCACGTCCTCTTCCTCCAACTTCTTCAACTCCACGTCCTCTCCCTCTGCCTCCTCGGCCTCCTCTGATTCTCACTCTTCTCCCTCTTACTGCTCCTTCCATTGTACTCCACACAGACAGCTTACCTGTGGCTTATTTATAGTGCTTAGGCTGATTGCAAAGTGAACTAATTATCTACAACAGTTTTCACATGTGCAAGTGTGCCAGACAGTTGGCAAAATAGTGTTAATGATAGCCATACATGTGTATAATTTTGCTAGGAGTGTGTTGGACATTTGGTAATTGAGTGTAAGCAGTGAGTTGTGTTTAAAGTTCTGCAAAAAGAGTGTTGTGCAGTGAATTGTGCCTACAGTTTTGCAAAGTGTGTGTTACAAAATTGTAAACTGAGTGCAAAGCAGTGTTTGTGCTTTTAGTTTTGCAAACTCAGTGAGTGGTTTTGCTATACGTATTAATAGTTTTAGAAATTGTGCTACAAGAATCACGATTAGCGCTTAAGCATTCAGAAAAAACTGTAAACAATTGGTGTTTGCACATGTGAGGAGTGTGTGTGTGACCTGGTGAATACGTGTAGCATTTTGATTGGTTGTGTTTGGAAAAGGAAAGCAAGTCACTTCCTGTTAGATTTTTGTGTTTTAGGTAGAGAATTGTGTGTAGTGTTTTGAAAAAAGTGTTTTATGCAATTCACAACTGAGGCTGAAAATTATCTTATGGTTTTGGAGATTTGGTGTGTAGTTTTGCACTTTGAGTGAGAGGTTTAAAAAATCGTGTGACATGAAAAGATTTTGTGTGTAAGCAGTTGGAAAAGACTGTAAACCAGTCAGTCCATCATACTGCAAACACTAAAAATGTAGAGGACATTGATAAGTTCACTCACAACTGACCGCTTTCCCAACTGCACTGGCTAGAAAAGTACATATACTGACAGAATTTACTTTGCATTCAGTAGACCAACAGCACAAGGAACTAATAAATGTTTGAACATGTTCTTCTTGGCCATGGGCATTCTGAAGCACTGGCCAGAGGGAAGCCTCTCGAACTGAGGGTGTAGAGGGGGGAGGGGTTGACAGCCAGTGCCTTCTTTTTGGTTGCATTGTGGAACAGACTGCTCAAATGTGTCTGTGGTCGACCAATAACTTTTCTGGCTGTGTTCTTGGCTCTTAGGTACAGCACACAGCATTTACTGCTGCTCTTAGTCTTTCTAATCCCCCTGTAGCACTCACTTCAAATACTATCACACACATAAACAAACTCAGACTATATTTTTCTTTCTGCAGAGGAATAGTTGAGGGGCTTTGTAACCAATGGATTTTACACACACCATTTGAATCAACCCTGCACGAGAGGTGTATGTAAGAGAGTGTAGTGTAGTGTAGTGTAGTGTGTGTGTGTGTGTGTGTGTGTGTGTGTGTGTGTGTGTGTGTGTGTGTGTGTGTGTGTGTGTGTGTGTGTGTGTGTGTGTGTGTGTGTGTGTGAGAGAGAGAGAAGCAGATGGCTTGAGCGGGCATGCCTGTTCATCCTGGGTGTCACGAATACCGCCGAGGCTGCTCCTCCTCCTTGTTCGGGCACCCTGCGCCGATGGGAGAGAGGAGGCTTGCCCACACCTCCTCCTACCGTACCACCACCATCGGTCAGCTCCACCATACCAGCTCCGGAGTCCAGTGGTATTCGGCTCTCGCTCCCGAGGGCATATGATGGCACCGCAGCCGGGTGTCAGGGGTTCCTCCTTCAAGTGGAACTCTATCTGGCAACCATACACCCGGCGCCCTCGGGATACGAGAGCGTTTCCGCCCTCATCTCCTGTCTCTCCGGCAAGGCGTTGGAGTGGGCCAATGCCGAATGGAGGGGAATAGACGCCGCCACCATCAGCTACGCAGAGTTCTCCCGCCGCTTCAGGGCTGTTTTCGATCATCCCCCTGAGGGTAAAGCGGCGGGGGAGCGTCTGTTCCACCTTCGACAGGGGAAGAGGAGTGCACAGGAGTTCGCCCTGGACTTCCGGACTCTAGCGGCGGATGCGGGGTGGAATGAGAGGGCCCTCATCGACCACTATCGGTGTAGCCTGCGTGAGGACATTCGACGAGAGTTGGCCTGCAGGGACACCAATCTAACCTTCGACCAGTTGGTGGACATGTCAATCCGTCTGGATACCCTGCTGGCCACCCGCGGACGTCCAGAGTTGGGGCCGTCCATTCCATCCCCCAGCACCTCTGAGCCGAGCCTTATGGAGCTCGGGGGTGCTGGCGCTAGAGAGAGGAGGAGAGAGATTCCGAGGGAGGCCGTCCCCTGCACCAACTGTGGTCGTAGAGGACACACTGTGGCTAGGTGCTGGGGAGGGTCTCCAGGGGTTCGAGGCAACAGGTTGCGCACTGGGGAGTCATTCCAGGTGAGTAGGCGCCCAACTCACCCAGAGCTCTCTGTTGTTCACTTTTGTATACCTGTAGTATTTCCTCAGGTTGCATCTCAGTCCCAGTATAAGGCGCTAGTCGATTCAGGCGCAGCTGGGAATTTCATTGATCGTAATTTTTGTGTGAGGTTAGGGATTCCCCTCCTGCCTGTTGATGCACCCTTCCCTATCCATGCCCTAGATAGCCGTCCGTTGGGATCTGGGTTGATTAGGGAGGTCACAGCGCCACTTAAGATGAGGACACAGGGGGGCCATGAAGAGATTATTCAGTTGTATCTGATCGACTCTCCTGCGTATCCCGTGGTACTGGGGCTTCCTTGGTTAATCGCCCATGACCCCACCATTTCGTGGCAACAGAGGGCTCTCAAGGAGTGGTCTAACCAGTGTGTCGGGCGATGTTTAGGTGTTTCCGTAGGGGCGACCACGGTGGAGATTCCGAACCAGGTGCCCGCAATGCACATTCCCCCCGAGTATGAGGATTTGGCACTCGTGTTCAGCAAGACTAGGGCGACGCGATTGCCACCTCATAGACGGGGAGATTGTGCGATAGACCTCCTGGCGGGTGCGGCACTTCCGCGGAGCCATGTGTATCCATTTTCTCAAGAGGAGACGGCGGCTATGGAGACATACATAGCCGAGTCTCTGAGACAGGGATACATACGGCCCTCCACTTCCCCTGTGTCCTCAAGTTTCTTTTTTGTGAAGAAAAAGGATGGAGGGTTGCGCCCGTGTATTGATTACCGTAATCTCAATCAGATCACTGTTAAATACAGTTATCCTCTTCCTCTGATTGCGAGTATGACGGAATCATTACGCGGAGCGCGTTTCTTCACAAAACTGGATCTCAGGAGCGCTTACAACTTGGTGCGCATTAGGGAGGGAGATGAATGGAAGACAGCATTTAGTACCACCTCGGGTCATTATGAGTATCTCGTCATGCCATAGGGGTTAATGAATGCTCCTTCAGTCTTCCAATCCTTTGTGGACGAGATCTTCTGGGACTTGCATGGGCAGGGTGTGGTCGTGTACATTGACGACATTCTAGTGTACTCTTCTACACGAGCCGAGCATGTAGCCCTGGTACGCCGAGTGTTGGGTAGGCTGTTGGAGCATGACTTGTATGTCAAGTTTTTCCAGGAGTCCATCTCCTTCTTGGGTCATCGGTTGTCCGCGTCAGGGGTGGAGATGGAGATTGACCGTGTGTCAGCCATGCGTAATTGGCAGACTCCAACCACTGTTAAAGAGGTGCAACGGATTTTGGGTTTTGCCAATTACTACCGGAGGTTTATCCGGGGTTTTGGACAGGTGGCAGCTCCCATCACTTCCCTGCTGAAGGGGGGCCCGGTGCGTTTGCAGTGGTCGGCTGAGGCGGACAGGGCGTTTGATAAACTGAAGAATCTCTTCACCTCGGCTCCGGTGCTGGCGCATCCGGACCCGGTTTAGCGTTCCAAGTGGAGGTGGACGCGTCAGAGGCCGGTATTGGGGCAGTATTGTCTCAACGCTCAGGCACGCCTCCTAAACTCCGGCCCTGCGCTTTTTATTCTAAAAAGCTCAGCACGGCGGAACGAAATTATGACGTAGGGGACAGGGAGCTGCTAGCCGTAGTTCAGGCCCTAAAGGTGTGGAGGCATTGGCTTGAGGGGGCTCAACACCCTTTTCTCATTCTGACTGACCATCGTAACCTGGAGTACATCCGGGCAGCTAGGAGACTGAACCCTCGTCAGGCACTCCTCTACTAACCTGACCCCTTTCCAGTGTGTGTTAGGGTATCAGCCGGTTCTGGCACCATGGCATCAGAGCCAGATCGAGGCTCCTGCGGTGGATGAGTGGTTTCGGCGCTCGGAGGAGACGTGGAACGCTGCACACGTCCATCTGCAGCGGGCTATCCGTAGACAGAAGGCGAGCGCTGATCTCCACCGCAGTGAGGGTCCAGTGTACGCACCTGGAGATCGAGTCTGGCTCTCGACTCGAAACCTGCCCCTTCGCCTGCCCTGCCGGAAGCTGGGTCGGCGGTTTGTGGGGCCATTTAAAGTCCTGAGGAGATTGAACGAGGTATGCTACAAGTTACAACTGCCTAATGATTATCACATTAACCCCTCGTTCCATGTGTCTCTCCTCAGGCCGGTGGTAGCTGGTCCACTCCAGGACAGTGAGATAAGAGAGACTCCTCCGCCCCCACTGGACATCGAGCGGGCTCCGGCGTACTCAGTCCGGTCCATCGTGGATTCGAGACGTCGGATGGGGGGTCTACAATATCTCGTGGAGTGGGAGGGGTACGGTCCAGAGGAACGGTGCTGGGTGCCTAGGAGGGACATCTTAGATCCCTCCCTCCTGACGGAGTTCCACCGTAACCATCCCACGCACCCTGCTCCGCGTCCTCCTGGCCGTCCCCGAGGCCGGGGTCGGCGCACGGCTGGAGCCGCGCGTCAAGGGGGGGGTACTGTCACGAATACCGCAGAGGCTGCTCCTCCTCCTTGTTCGGGCAGGCTTCTGCGTTCGTCGTCCCCGGAGTACTAGCTGCCACCGTTTGATGTTTTCGATGTTTGTTTGGTCATGTCTAGTTTAGTGCACCTGTTTCGTAATCTGTCCTGATTATGTCACCTATAAGTTTCCCTGTGTTATGTTTTGTAGTTGTGTGTTATTGTCCGCCTGTCGTTTTGTTGGGAGGTTCGGTACTTGTGTTTATTAGAGTTTTACGCATTTCGCGTATCAGTTCGCCTCCGTTGTTTCGAGGCCATTTATTTTTGTATGTTGTTCAAATACTTCAGTAAAGTCGTTTTGACTTATCCGCTGTGTCCTGCGCCTGACTTCACCACCGCATCCACATCAGTACCGTGACACTGGGTCATTGCATCTTGAACTGTCCCCTTTCCCTCCTCTTCTCCTGACTTACCCCTCACCCTTAGTCATCAGCTGTCCTATGGGAGAAGTGGGGGAAGGAGGGGTGAGAGGAGGGGAGGACAGGATGAGGGAGAGGAAGGGGGAAAGGAGACAGGGAGGGGGATAAGAGGAGGCAACTGCACTGGGAAAAAGGGGTTTCCAGTTTTCCATACATACGACAGAGAGCAGATCCTGTTTGTTTGAGAGGTGATTCCTCTCCTCTTCCAAATCAAATCAAAATTCAATTTTATTTGTCAAATGCTTTGTAAACAACAGGTGTAGATTAACAGTGAACCACTTACTTACGGTGCCCTTCCCAACAAAGCAGAGAGAAGAAAACATAAATAATAGAAAAATAATAACATGAGGAATAAATACACAATGAGTAATGATAACTTGGCTATATACACGGAGTACCAGTACTGAGTCGATGTGCAGGGATATGAGGTAATTGAGGTAGACATGTACATATAGGTAGGGATAAAGTGACTAGGCAACAGGAGAGATAATAGACAGTAGCAACAGCGTATGTGATGAGTCAAAATAGTTAGTGCAAAAAGGGTCAATGCAGATAGTCCGGGTAGCGATTGGTTAACTATTTAACGAACTATTTAGCAGTCTTATGGCTTGGGGGTAGAATCTGTTCAGGGACCTGTTGGTTCCACATTTGGTACCACTTGCCGTGCAGTAACAGAATGAACAGTCTATGACTTGGGTGGCTGGAGTCTTTGACAATTTTTAGGGCCTTCCTCTGACATCGCCTGGTATAGAGGTCCTGGACGGCAGGGAGCTCGGCCCCAGCGATGTACTGGGTCGTACTCACAACTAGCTCTCACAGTCTCACGTCAGAATTAGCCGTTCATCCATGTTTCTCAAATGTCACATTTTAAAGTTGTTGAAAAAGTCAAATTTCGAAGTGTTTAAGGTTAAGTTTAGGGATTCTCAGAAATTTTAAGGTTAGGCATTAACTCCGAATAGTTAAGATATGGGTTAAGGTTTGGGATAGGCTTAAAAGAAAAATCTAAAAAAACAACTTTCAATCGAATGTAACAGCGCTCAATGTTGCCCATGTGGCTGGTTTCCACGTTATCTCCCGACGTCTTCAGTCATGGATGGATGTCAAATACTGACTTGTATCACGGGTGACCTGGCTGCGTACGCACTACCCTCTGTAGCGCCTTGCGGTCGGATGCCAAGTAGTTGTCATACCAAGCGGTGATGCAGCCAGTTTTGTTATGAGGATCTGAGGACCCATGCCCAATCTTTAAAGCCTCCTGAGGGGGAAGAGGCGTTGTCGTGCCTTCTTCACGACTGTGTTGGTGTGTGTGGACCATGATAATTCCTTAGTGATGTGGACACCGAGGAACTTGAAACTCTCGACCCGCTCCACTACAGCAGCATTCCTTATCTTATCAGCCCCATCAGCCAGCCTAGCGCTCATCATGCCCAAACAGGGAGAGCCACAACCAGGGTGTGTGTGATAGAGAGAGGTAGCGAGCAAGAGAAAGAAAGAGAACAAGAAAGACAGAGAGAAAAGACCCCACTCCTCTCCCTACTTCTGTCATTGTCCAACCATGTGTCTCTCTGTCTCTCTGGTGGTGATAAGAATTGCTGTGGGGGGGTACAGTGAACTGTCTGGTCTGCAGAGGAAATGCCCAATTAGAGAGAAGAACCTACTGGGCATGCTCAGAAAAAAACTGTCTATGGAGAGAAAGAGAGGGCGAGGGGAGAGCGAGGGAGGGAGTCGTTGTGGTAGGAGAAAGAGGGAGTGGAAGAGTGAGGAGGAGGCTAGCACGACAAGTTGGGAGAAAGATTGAGTGAGAAAAAGAAATAAATTGAGCAAGAGAGAGGGGGAGGCTAGGGGAGAGTGTGGCAGGCAGGGATTGAATAAGAGGAAAAGCAGTGTGATGGAGCAGCCTTAGGGCTGGAGGAATGTGGGGGTTCCTAAGTTCAGGAGGGTTTGATGGTGTGTGTGTGTGTGTGTGTTCAGGAGTTAGGAGAGGCGCCCCAGAATGAATTACCCAATCAAGATAACGAGCCAGGGAAAGACATTAGAGAGGTCACACCACAATTAACCCCTACCCATACACCCTGAACACACACACATGCACCTCAATTTCGTGTGTGTGTGTGTGTCGTGTCTGAGAGAGAGAGAGAGAGAGAGAGAGAGAGAGAGAGAGAGAGAGAGAGAGCGAGAGAGAATCCAGTTGGCTATGCAGACTCCTTAGAGGAAATCCCAATAAAAGATAACTGACCAACACCCAGTCATAATTAACACACTAACAGAGAGTTTAAGAGAGCGTATGTGCATGTGTGTGTGTGATCTGATAGTGTACAGTACAGTAACAGCTGTTTACAGTATAATACATGGGCATGTGGAGACGGATGTGGTTCAACACATTCCTCCAGGAAACATAAGTCTCGTCAACAGAAAGACAGAGGGCCTGCTCCACTCACATACTGTATAAAAACACACACAGACACATGCGAGCGCGCATACACACAAACACACCCATTTGGGAGTGTCGGTTTGCTACAGAATGAGATTTACACTACAAAGATAGACATAACATAACATGGTGGGTTACTGTGTGTGTGCAGTGTGTACATTTAAACAGGCACCAATACTGGCACAGCATTACACACAAATGGCACTATAAATCTGACTCACACAGTGCCAATGCTACACCTCTCTCACTTCCCTGCTTTCCTTTCCTTCCTTCCTCCTTTTCCTGTCTTTCTCTGAGTCTGACTCTCACTCTCTTTTTCCACTCCATTCCCCTCTCTAGTAAAGAAGGAGGACAAAGACAGGAGAGGAGCATTATTTGTGTGACATGATTAAAAGTGGACCCACAGCATCCTGAACATATAGGTCAGGAAGACAGGACTGGCTGAAAGTCCGACTAAAGGGCTAAAACACCATATTCACATAGTTATATGTGAAAAACACTAAAATGGTAAAAATCTCTCCAAAACCCAGGTGTTGAAAACAGAATTGTATGGATGAAGTGCAACCTTCAGCTATAAGCCACCTGTCAACTTCTAACATATTGATGAGTCAGCTCATCTTTCTTCATATACAACTTGTCTAAAATATGAAACCCAACACCAAAGGGGGAAGTGAGCCAAGGTGGTTGCCTGGGGCTGGAGTTGGGAGCGTACCCAAATCTTCTGCACCTTTCATGGGGTAGCTCTGAGCATCTGACAGCCCAGTGGCACGGAGCTCTACAGACAGACAACAGCCTGCCTAGATAATCAGGCCCAGCTGTGACAGGGGGGCAGAGACACAGGACTGACATACAGTACACCCCATTCCAATCCTCTGCTGGTTCCCTGTCAACAAGGAGCAGGGAAGAAGGGATGGGGGGAGAGAGAGAGAGAAAAAGAGAGAGAGACAGACAGATTAAGGCAGTAAGACAGAGAGAAAGAGAGAGACAGAAAGAGGGACAGAGTAAGAGAGAGAGCGAGAGGGATAGAGAGAGATACAAAGAGAGAGAGTAAGAGTGAGACGTACATTTTGTTGTTTATTTATTCTTTATTTTCTTAATTTTTCTTCTTTTATAATCTTATTTTTATTTAATGAAATGTATTGACCAAAGATTACACAATACAACAGCAGTAGTGTTGTACCTGTATACATGATTATATGTACTATTATTATTATTACTTAAACAAACTGTGTTTCCTTATCCTCATTGCATTGTACTGTATTTACTGAAATGCTATACCACTACGCTTTGGCAATATCTACAAATTGGATTTCATGCCAACAAAGCAATTTGAATCTGAATTTGAGAGAGAGAGAGAGAGAGGTTGGAGCAGGTTTCTCTCATCAGGTCGAGGGCCGATTAAGGCTGTCTGATAGCTTTGGAATTCTGGCCCACACTCCTCTCCTGGATGCTCTCCCTCTGCCTCTCTATCTCCCTGCAGTGCTGCCAAGGAATTACTGTAAGGTGCTGAGGACACACACTTAAGCAGACACACACAAACTCCCTCCCTCTATCTCGCCGAGCATTGCCAAGGAATTACGACAAGGTGCTGAAGACATGTCCACCCATCAGAATACTGGCACACCAGTCCACAGACACATACAGGGAAGGCATATACAGATACACAGACACAGGCATACACACATTTTGACACACAGATTTCTGGATAACTGCCTACAGCTAACAGAATTCTACCTCTTTGAACAACCTCTCTCACACTCATTATTTTCCCTCATAGTCTATACTCTATACTTTAACACCCTGGTCTGTCCCCTTATCATACACCCCTTCTCTTTATCTCTCTCTCTCTCTCTCTCTCTCTCTCTCTCTCTCTCTCTCTCTCTCTCTCTCTCTACTCTCTCTCTCTCCTACTCTCTCTCTCTCTCTCTCTCTCTCTCTCTCTCTCTCTCTCTCTCTCTCTCTCTCTCTCTCTCTCTCTCTCTCCTCTCTCTCTCTCTCCTACTCTCTCTCTCTCTCTCTCTCTCTCTCTCTCTCTCTCTCTCTCTCTCTCTCTCTCTCTCTCTCTCTCTCTCTCTCTCTCTCTCTCTCTCTCTCACACACTAACCCTTCTTTCTCTGCTTCTCTCCCTCCCCTCCCTTACTCCCTGCCTCCCCCGTCTCTCTCCCTCTCAGGGAGTAGTACCGGGTCAGTCAGGCTGTGTGGTGGACTGCTGAGGGGCCCAGGGTGGTTCCGCTCCGACGGTAGGAGGAAACTCCTTCAGGAAATACCAGACTGCCAGACACACACTAGAAACACACACCGGTAGATACACACTTACACTGCACAGACAGACACACACACACACACACTGGATACACACTGGACACACACACACACACACTACATACAGAGACACACACTTAGTACACGCACGCACACACACACACACACACAAACCTCTCTTACACAAAAACCTAGGGACACGAAGCAGAACTGTCTGCGACTATTACTTAAACTCCCAGGATCACACAGACAGAAAATCCCAGTCAAACAAGCACCGTCTATAGTTAGCAGTTAGTTTATCCAGAGTCTCTCAGGTGAGGCCTTCAGCCCTGGGCCGTGAGCTCACAGACGAGAACTGAGATGGTGCCTGCCTGCGAAGCCTTGTTACACAAGACAGCAGCGTTTGGCCAACCATCAGGCCTTTTACTGCTTCAATTATAGATAGCTTTAACTGGTCTGACCAATTAACCATTAAATCATCGTAAAGCCAAGTGCCTATCTCTCCCTCATTCCCTCACTCCCTCTCTCCCTCTCAATTCAATTCTATTTCAATTTAAGGGCTTTATTGGCATGGGAAACATATGTTAACATTGCCAAAGCAAGTGAAGTAGATAGTAAACAAAAGTGAAATAAACAATAAATATTAACAGTAAACATTACACTCAGAAGTTCCAAAAGAATAAAGATATTTCAAATGTCATATTATGTATATATACAGTGTTGTAACATGTGCAAATAGTTAAATTACAAATGGGAAAATAAATAAGCATAAATATGGGTTGTATTTACAATGATGTTTGTTCTTCACAGGTTGCCCTTTTCTTGTGGCAACAGGTCACAAATCTTGCTGCTCTGATGGCACACTGTGGTATTTCAACCAGTAGATAAGGGAGTTGATCAAAATTGGGTTTGTTTTCTAATTCTTTGTGGATGTGTTTAATCTGAGGGAAATATGTGTCTCTAATATGGTCATACATTTGGCAGGAGGTTAGGAAGTGCAGCTCAGTTTCCACCTCATTTTGTGGGCAATGTGTCTTCTCTTGAGAGCCAGGTCTGCCTACGGCGGCCTTTCTCAATAGCAAGGCTATGCTCCACTGAGTCTGTACATAGTCAAAGCTTTCCTTAAGTTTGTGTCAGTCACAGTGGTCAGGTATTCGGCCACTGTGTACTCTCTGTTTTGGGCCAAATAGCGTTCTAGTTTGCGCTGTTTTTTTTGTTAATTCTTTCCAATGTGTCTAGTAATTATATTTTTGTTTTCTCATGACTTGCTTGGGTCTACATGTGTTGTTGTCCTGGGGCTCTGTGGGGTCTGTTTGTGTTTGTGAACAGAGCCCCAGGACCAGCTTGCTTAGGGGACTCTTCTCCAAGTTAATCTCTCTGTAGGTGATGGCTTTGTTATGGAAGGTTTGGGAATCGCTTCCTTTTAAGTGGTTATAGAATTGAATGGCTTTTTTCTGGATTTTGATAATTAGCGGGTATCGACTTAATTCTGGTCTGCATGCATTATTTTGTGTTTTTCGTTGCACATGGAGGATATTTTTTCAGAATTCTGTATGAAGAGTCTCAATTTGGTGTTTGTCCCATTTTGTGAATTCTTGGTTGGTGAGCGGACCCTCACAACCATAAAGGGCAATGGGTTCTATAACTGATTCAAGTATTTTTAGCCAGATCCTAATTGGTATGTCTAATTTTATGTTCCTTTTCATGGCATAGAAGGCACTTCTTGCCTTGTCTCTCAGATCGTTCACAGCTTTGTGGAAGTTACATGTGGTGCTGATGTTTAGGCCGAGATATGTATACTTTTTTTGTGTGCACTAGGGCAACAGTGTCTAGATGGAATTTGTATTTGTTGTCCTGGCAACTGGACCTTTTTTGGAACACCATTATTTTTGTCTTACTGAGATTTACTGTCAGGGCCCAGGTCTTACAGGATCTGGGCAGAAGATCTAGGTGCTGCTGTAGGCCCTCCTTGGTTGGTGACAGAAGCACCAGATAATCAGCAAACAGTAGACATTTGACTTCAGATTCTAGTAGGGTGAGGCTGGGTGCTGCAGACTGTTCTTGTGCCCTCGCCAATTTGTTGATATATATATTGAAGAGGGTGGGGCTTAAACTGCATCCCTGTCTCACCCCATGGCCCTGTGGAAAGAAATGTGTGAACCACAATAATTGTTTGCTAAAATAATAATTGCTTGTAAAAAATGTAATACAATGGCAATCCGGGTTATAGGTTAAAATCCTATGCATGAACTGCCGACATTATTACAAATATTAATTGATGATGATGGAAAATAAGATATGCAAGATATTTGAATAGATCTATATTTTTATATATATATATATATATATATATATATATATATATATATATATATATATATATATATATATAGAGGTGAGAGCATTGGAAATGCTTTTGCGGTTGACCTGCTTCTGTTTGTGGGTGGCACTGTGTGCTGTTTTCAATGGATGGGTCCTGGCCTCTCAGGGCCCTAGGGATCCGGAGGGATGGGGGTGGTATGCCGATCACTGGGATGACGGCCCAACTTGGGACGGGGAGGGGCTTTAGCGGGGCATTTAGTGGAGAACAATTGGAGGATTACTTAGTAGCAATGCAAATATTATGGTACAGCTATATGGACACTCAATCACTATGGTATGTTTTATTGGTAAATGTGCAAACATACAGTTGAAGTCGGAAGTTTACATACACCTTAGCCAAATACATTTAAACTCAGTCTTTCACAATTCCTGACATTTAATCCTAGTAAAAAGTCCCTGTCTTAGGTCAGTTAGGATCACAACTTTATTTTAAGACTGTGAAATGTCAGAATAATAGTAGATTGAATGATTTATTTCAACTTTTATTTCTTTCATCACATTCCCAGTGGGTCAAAAGTTTGCATACACTCAATTAGTATTTCGTAGCATTGCCTTTAAATTGTTTAACTTGGGTCAAACGTTTTGGGTAGCCTTCCACAAGCTTCCCACAATAAGTTGGGTGAATTTTGTCCCATTCCTCCTGACAGAGCTGGTGTAACTGAGTCAGGTTTATAGGCCTCCTTGCTCGCACACACTTTTTCAGTTCTGCCCACATATTTTCTATAGGACTGAGGTCAGGGCTTTGTGATGGACACTCCAATACCTTGACTTTGTTGTCCTTAAGCCATTTTGCCACAACTTTGGAAGTACGCTTGGGGTCATTGTCCATTTGGAAGACCCATTCGCGACCAAGCTTTAACTTCCTGACTGATGTCTTCAGACGTTGCTTCAATATATGCACATCATTTTCTTTCCTCATGATGCCATCTATTTTGTGAAGTGCAGTAGTCCCTCCTGCAGCAAAGCACCCCCACAGCATGATGCATCAGTTGTCAGAGCACCTTACCGATCACTGCACATGTACACAGCCCATCTGAAATTAGCCCACCCAACTACCTCATCCCTATATTGTTATTTATTTTGCTCTTTTGCACCCCAGTATCTCTATTTGCACATAATCTCTTGCACATCTAGAATTCCAGTGTTAATACTAATTGTAATTATTTTGCACTATAGCCTATATATTGCCTTACCTCCATAACTTGCTACATTTGCACACACTGTATATATATTTTCTGTTGTATTTTATGACCTTATGTTTTTTTTTACCCCATATGTAACTCTGTGTTGTTGTTTTTATCGCACTGCTTTGCTTTATCTTGGCCAGGTCGCAGTTGTAAATGAGAAATTGTTCTCAACTGGCTTACCTGGTTAAATAAAGGTGAAATAAAATAAAAAATAAATGCTGCCACCACCATTCACCACGGTTGGGATGGTGTTCTTCGGCTTCAAGCCTTACACTTTTTCCTACAAACATAACGATGGTCATTATGGCCAAACAGTTCTATTTTTGTTTAATCAGACCAGAGGACATTTCTCCAAAAAGTACGATCTTTGTCCCCATATGCAGTTGCAAACCGTAGTCTGGCATTTTTATGCCGGTTGTGGAGCA
The DNA here is from genome assembly GCF_964263955.1 of Coregonus lavaretus. Taxonomy (NCBI): domain Eukaryota; kingdom Metazoa; phylum Chordata; class Actinopteri; order Salmoniformes; family Salmonidae; genus Coregonus; species Coregonus lavaretus. Next base: position 36,620,476 of record NC_140008.1, on the reverse strand, counting down.
GTGGCTTCTTCCTTGCTGAGCGGCCTTTCAGGTTATGTCGATTTGGGATTCGTTTTCCTGTGGATATAGATACTTTAGTAATTGTTTCCTACAGCATCTTCACAAGGTCCTTTGCTGTTGTTCTGGGATTGATTTGCACTTTTCGCACCAAAGTACATTAATCTCTAGGGGACAGAATGCGTCTCCTTCCTGAGCGGTATGACGGCTGCGTGGTCCCATGGTATTTATACTTGCATACTATTGTTTGTACAGATGAACGTGGTACCTTCAGGCGTTTGGAATTTGCTCCCAAGGATGAACCAGACTTGTGGAGGTCCACAATTTTTTTCTGAGGTCTTTGCTGATTTCTTTTGATTTTTCGATGTCAAGCAAAGAGGCACAGAGTTTGAAGGTAGGCCTTGAAATACATCCACAGGTACACCTCCAATTGACTCAAATGATGTCAATTAGCCTATCAGAAACTTCTAAAGCCATGACATCATTTTCTGGAATTTTCCAAGCTGTTTAAAGGCACAGTCAACTTAGTGTATGTAAACTTCTGACCCACTATAATTGTGATACATTGAATTATAAGTGAAATAATCTGTCTGTAAACAATTGTTTGAATAATTACTTGTGTCATGCACAAAGTAGATGTCCAAACTGACTTGCCAAAACTACAGTTTGTTAACAAGAAATTTGTGGAGTGGTTAAAAAACAAGTTTTAATGACTCCAACCTCAGTGTATGTAAACTTCTGACTTCAACTGTATATAATGATAAATAGTTTTGAAACTTGTATCTCATTATGGTATATGGTGAAATAAGTACAGTGACGGAAAAAAAGTATTTGATCCCCTGCTGATTTTGTACGTTTGCCCACTGACCAAGACATGATCAGTCTATACTTTTAATGGTAGGTTTATTTGAACAGTGAGAGACACAATACCAACAAAAAAATCCAGAAAAACGCATGTCAAAAATGTTATAAATTGATTGATTTGCATTTTAATGAGGGAAATAAGTATTTGACCACTCTGCAAAATATGACTTAGTACTTGGTGGCAAAACCCTTGTTGGCAATCACAGAGGTCAGACGTTTCATGTAGTTGGCCACCAGGTTTGCACACATCTCAGGAGGGATTTTGTCCACTCCTCTTTGCAGATCTTCTCCAAGTCATTAAGGTTTCGAGCCTGACGTTTGGCAACTCGAAACCTTCAGCTCCCTCCACAGATTTTCTATGGGATTAAGGTCTGGAGACTGGCTAGGCCACTCCAGGACCTTAATGTGCTTCTTCTTCAGCCACTCCTTTGTTGCCTTGGCCGTGTGTTTTGGGTCATTGTCATGCTGGAATACCCATCCACGACCCATTTTCAATGCCCTGGCTGAGGGAAGGAGGTTCTCACCCAAGATTTGACGGTACATGGCCCCGTCCATCGTCCCTTTGATATGGTGAAGTTGTCCTGTCCCCTTAGCAGAAAAACACCCCCAAAGCATAATGTTTCCACCTCCATGTTTGACAGTGGGGATGGTGTTCTTGGGGTCATAGGCAGCATTTCTCCTCCTCCAAACACGGCGAGTTGAGTTGATGCCAAAGAGCTCGATTTTGGTCTCATCTAACCACAACACTTTCACCCAGTTCTCCGCTGAATCATTCAGATGTTCATTGGCAAACTTCAGACGGGCCTGTATATGTGCTTTCTTGAGCAGGGGGACCTTGCTATGGTCCCAGCTGCCTTGATATCATTGACAAGATCCTCCCGTGTAGTTTTGGGATGATTCCTCACCATTTCCATGATCATTGCAACTCCACGAGGTGAGATCTTGCATGGCGCCCCAGGCCGAGGGAGATTGACAGTTCTTTTGTGTTTCTTCCATTACCGAATAATCGCACCAACTGTTGTCACCTTCTCACTAAACTGCTTGGCGATGGTCTTGTAGCCCATTTCAGCCTTGTGTATGTCTACAATCTTGTCCCTGACACCCTTGGAGAGCTCTTTGGTCTTGGCCATGGTGGAGAGTTTGGAATCTGATTGATTGATTGCTTCTGTGGACAGGTGTATTTTATACAGGTAACAAGCTGAGATTAGGAGTACTCCCTTTAATAGTGTGCTCTTAATCTCAGCTCGTTACCTGTATAAAAGATACCTGGGAGACAGAAATCTTTCTGATTGAGAGGGGGTCAAATACTTATTATAAAATGCAAATCAATTTATAACATTTTTGACATGCGTTTTTCTGGATTCTTTTGTTGTTATTCTGTCTCTCACTGTTCAAATAAACCTACCATTAAAATTATAGACTGATAATTTCTTTGTCAGTGGGCAAACATACAAAATCAGCAGGGTATCAAATACTTCTTTCCCTCACTGTTTAGCCAGTTATACAGTGGGGAAAAAAAGTATTTAGTCAGCCACCAATTGTGCAAGTTCTCCCACTTAAAAAGATGAGAGAGGCCTGTCATTTTCATCATAGGTACACGTCAACTATGACAGACAAATTGAGAAAATAAAATCCAGAAAATCACATTGTAGGATTTTTAATGAATTTATTTGCAAATTATGGTGGAAAATAAGTATTTGGTCACCTACAAACAAGCAAGATTTCTGGCTCTCACAGACCTGTAACAACTTCTTTAAGAGGCTCCTCTGTCCTCCACTCGTTACCTGTATTAATGGCACCTGTTTGAACTTGTTATCAGTATAAAAGACACCTGTCCACAACCTCAAACAGTCACACTCCAAACTCCACTATGGTCAAGACCAAAGAGCTGTCAAAGGACACCAGAAACAAAATTGTAGACCTGCACCAGGCTGGGAAGACTGAATCTGCAATAGGTAAGCAGCTTGGTTTGAAGAAATCAACTGTGGGAGCAATTATTAGGAAATGGAAGACATACAAGACCACTGATAATCTCCCTCGATCTGGGGCTCCACGCAAGATCTCACCCCGTGGGGTCAAAATGATCACAAAAACGGTGAGCAAAAATCCCAGAACCACACGGGGGGACCTAGTGAATGACCTGCAGAGAGCTGGGACCAAAGTAACAAAGCCTACCATCAGTAACACACTACTCCGCCAGGGACTCAAATCCTGCATTGCCAGACGTGTCCCCCTGCTTAAGCCAGTACATGTCCATGCCCGTCTGAAGTTTGCTAGAGTGCATTTGGATGATCCAGTAGAGGATTGGGAGAATGTCATATGGTCAGATGAAACCAAAATATAACTTTTTGGTAAAAACTCAACTAGTCGTGTTTGGAGGACAAAGAATGCTGAGTTGCATCCAAAGAACACCATACCTACTGTGAAGCATGGGGGTGGAAACTTCATGCTTTGGGGCTGTTTTTCTGCAAAGGGACCAGGACGACTGATCCGTGTAAAGGAAAGAATGAATGGGGCCATGTATCGTGAGATTTTGAGTGAAAACCTCCTTCCATCAGCAAGGGCATTGAAGATGAAACGTGGCTGGGTCTTTCAGCATGACAATGATCCCAAACACACCTCCCGGGCAACGAAGGAGTGGCTTCGTAAGAAGCATTTCAAGGTCCTGGAGTGGCCTAGCCAGTCTACAGATCTCAACCCCATAGAAAATCTTTGGAGGGAGTTGAAAGTCCGTGTTGCCCAGCGACAGCCCCAAAACATCACTGCTCTAGAGGAGATCTGCATGGAGGAATGGGCCAAAATACCAGCAACAGTGTGTGAAAACCTTGTGAAGACTTACAGAAAACGTTTGACCTGTGTCATTGCCAACAAGGGGTATATAACAAAGTATTGAGAAACTTTTGTTATTGACCAAATACTTATTTTCCACCATAATTTGCAAATAAATTCATAAAAAATCCTACAATGTGATTTTCTGGAATTTCTTTTCTCATTTTGTCTGTCATAGTTGACATGTACCTATGATGAAAATTACAGGCCTCTCTCATCATTTTAAGTGGGAGAACTTGCACAATTGGTGGTTGACTAAATACTTTTTTCCCCACTGTAATTGTAATGGCTTAGCAGAAAATAACAAAAGAAGAACAATATTTACATGGCTCAAAGAGAAGGAATATAATATCTATTGTTTACAGGCAACTTATTTAACAATTCTAGATGAAGTTGTGTGGAAAAAGGGGGGTGAACTATACTTCTCCCATGGGCAGAGAAACTCAAAAGGGGTGATGATATTAATTAACAGTAATTTTGCAAATTGTCCAAACAGATACGCAAGGTAGATGGATTATTTTAAATATGTTATTGGACCATAAACAGATATGGCGCATTAAACCTTTACGGACAAAAATAATGATGATACGGACTTCTTTGACAATATATATAATAAATTATCAACCCTGCAATTAATTCAAGACTCTATTGTTATGGTGGGAGATTATAATACTGTTTTAAATAGCTCAATGGACCGTAAAGGATATCACACTACAAACAATCACCCTCATGCTCTTCAGGAAATCATGAATGTCATGGATACATTAGAACTAGTAGATATATGGAGGCTTAAATATCCTGATCTAGTGAGATATACAGTGGGGATAACAAGTATCTGATACACTGCCGATTTTGCAGGTTTTCCTACTTACAAAGCATGTAGAGGTCTGTCATTTTTATCATAGGTACACTTCAACTGTGAGAGACGGAATCTAAAACAAAAATCCAGAAAATCACAGTGTATGATTTTTAAGTAATTAATTTGCATTTTATTGCATGACATAAGTATTTGATCACCTACCAACCAGTAAGAATTCCGGCTCTCACAGACCTGTTAGTTTTTCTTTAAGAAGCCCTCCTGTTCTCCACTCATTACCTGTATTAACTGCACCTGTTTGAACTCGTTACCTGTATAAAAGACACCTGTCCACACACTCAATCAAACAGACTCCAACCTCTCTACAATGTTCAAGAACAGAGAGCTGTGTAAGGACATCAGGGATAAAATTGTAGACCTGCACAAGGCTGGGATGGTCTACAGGACAATAGGCAAGCAGCTTGGTGAGAAAGCAACAGCTGTTGGCGCAATTATTAGAAAATGGAAGAAGTTCAAGATGATGGTCAATCGCCCTAAGTCTGGGGCTCCATGCAAGATCTCACCTTGTGGGGCATCAATGATCATGAGGAAGGTGAGGGATCAGCCCAGAACTACACGGCAGGACCTGGTCAATGACCTGAAGAGAGCTGGGACCACAGTCTCAAAGAAAACCATTAGTAACACACTATGCCGTCATGGATTAAAATCCTGCAGCGCACGCAAGGTCCCCCTGCTCAAACAAGCGCATGTCCAGGCCCGTCTGAAGTTTGCCAATGACAATCTGGATGATCCAGAGGAGGAATGGGAGAAGGTCATGTGGTCTGATGAGACAAAAATAGATATTTTTGGTCTAAACTCCACTCACCGTGTTTGGAGGAAGAAGAAGGATGAGTACAACCCCAAGAACACCATCCCAACCATGAAGCATGGAGTGGGAAACAACATTCTTTGGGGATGCTTTTCTGCAAAGGGGACAGGACGACTGCACCGTATTGAGGGGAGGATGGATGGGGCCATGTATCGCAAGATCTTGGCCAACAACCTCCTTCCCTCAGTAAGAGCATTGAAGATGGGTCGTGGCTGGGTCTTCAGCATGACAACGACCCGAAACACACAGCCAGGGCAACTAAGGAGTGGCTCCGTAAGAAGTATCTCAAGGTCCTGGAGTGGCCTAGCCAGTCTCCAGACCTGAACCCAATAGAAAATCTTTGGAGGGAGCTGAAAGTCTGTATTGCCCAGCGACAGCCCCGAAACCTGAAGGATCTGAATAAGGTCTGTATGGAGGAGTGGGCCAAAATCTCTGCTGCAGTGTGTGCAAACCTGGTCAAGACCTACAGGAAACGTATGATCTCTGTAATTGCAAACAAAGGTTTCTGTACCAAATATTAAGTTCTGCTTTTCTGATGTATCAAATACTTATGTCATGCAATAAAATGCAAATTAATTACTTAAAAATCATACAATGTGATTTTCTGGATTTTTGTTTTAGATTCCGTCTCTCACAGTTGAAGTGTACCTATGATAAAAAATTACAGACCTCTACATGCTTTGTAAGTAGGAAAACCTGCAAAATCGGCAGTGTATCAAATACTTGTTCTCCCCACTGTACATGGCAGAGACTCAATCAATATAGTCGTCTTGAGTTCTTTCTTATGTCATTCTCGTTGGCACCAAAAGTTTAAAAAGTGTTGGTAGGGGACTGAATGCGGTCGGACCATCAAATAATTGGCATATACATTACTCTTACTGAATTTCCACATGGGCGAGGATATTGGAAATTTAATCAAAGCCTATTGGATGGTAACTTGTTTTTAACTAGGACAGAGGAGTTTATAACTAATTTTATCCGACATAACATAAGTACTTCAAATCCCCTTATTGTATGGGACACCTTTAAATGTGCCTTTAGAGTCCATGCATTTCAGTACTCATCTCGAAAACAAAAGCAATTTAGGTCAAAAGAGTCCATACTAACAAAGGAAATAGAAGGTCTAACAGAACAGATAGATAGCAATAAAAACTGTAACATAGAGGCTCAGAATAAATTAGAGGAAAAACAAAAAGAAATGGAGAAACTTATTCAAGAAAGATCAAGTGTAATATATTATAAAAATAAAGCAAACTGGATGGAATATGTGGAAAAATGCACCAAATTCTTTTTTAATCTTCAGCATAGGAATGCTACCAAAAATAATTTACTGAAACTGGTTACAAATGACGGAGTCACCCATGATTCACCAAATGATATTTTGATGGAGGAAACAAAGTACTTTAAGCATATGTTTTCGTTTCAGTCGCCCCCATCTCCTCTAACTGAAGCTAATTGTAGAGATTTTTTTTCTATTGATAATGTAAAATTAACAGCCATACAGAAAAACTAATGTGAAGGTGAAATTACAGAGGAGGAACTTCTGGATGCAATTAAAGACTTCAAGTCTGGGAAAACTCCAGGGTTGGATGGCATACCAGTCGAGGTATACCAAACCTTTTTTGATATACTCAGTATACCGTTATTAGTATGTTTTAACCACTCCTATGTAAATGGTAGATTATCAGACACTCAAGAAGAAGGTCTGATTTCATTATTACTGAAACAGGATACAAGTGGAAAATACAAACATCCAGTCCATTAAAAAAATTGGAGGCCCCTTACACTTCAGTGTTGTGAAGCAAAAATTCTAGCAAAATGTATAGCTCATAGAATTAAAAAGGTATTGTCGGACATTATTCATTCTAATCAGACAGGTTTTTTACATGGAAGATACATTGGAGATAATATAAGGCAAGTACTGGAAACAATAGAACACTATGAAAAATCTGTGAAACCAGGCCTGCTGTTCATAGCAGACTTCGAAAAGGCATTTGATAAATTACAACTGGGGTTTATATATAAATGCCTGGAGCATTTCAATTTTGGAGAATCTCTTATAAAATGCGTTAAAATCATGTATAGTAACCCTAGGTGTAAAATAGTAAATAATGGCTATTTCTCAGAAAGTTTTAAACTGTCAAGAGGAGTGAAACAAGGTTGTCCACTATCGGCATATCTATTTATTATGGCCATCGAGATGTTAGCTATTAAAATCAGATCCAACAATAATATCAAAGGATTAGAAATCCAGAGCTTAAAAACAAAGGTGTCATTTTATGCTGATGATTCATGTTTTCTTTTAAATCCACAGCTTGAATCTCTCCACAGCCTCATAGAGGATCTAGATACATTTTCTAACCTCTCTGGATTACAACCAATTTATGATAAATGTACTATATTACGTATTGGATCACTACAAAATAGAAATGTTACATTACCATGTAGCTTACCAATACAATGGTCTGATGGTGATGTGGATATACTCTGAATACATATCCCAAATGAAATAAATGATCTCACTCCAATCAATTTTAATAGAAAGTTAGCAAAAATAGATAAAATCTTGCTACGATGAAAAGGTAAATACCTGTCAATTTGTGGAAAAATCACCTTTATTAACTCTTTAATATTATCCCAGTTTACCTATTTGCTTATGGTCTTGCCTACGCCTAGCGTACAGTTTTTTTAATTCTATGAGAAAAAAATACTCAATTTTATTTGGAACGGCAAGCCAGACAAACTTAAACGGGCCTATTTATATAATGAATATTAATTAAGAGGACAGAATTATTAAATATTAAAGCATTAGACCTATCACTAAAAGCTTCAGTCATACAAAGTTATACTTAAATCCAAACTGGTTCGCTAGCAAATTAGTAAGATTGTCTCACCCAATGTTCAAGAATGGTCTTTTTCCTTTTATTCAGATTACAACCTCACACTTTCAGTTATTTGAAAAGGAAATAATCTCCCAAATATCACTATTTCTAAAACAAGCCATAGAAAGTTGGTTGCAATTTCAATTTAATCCTCCAGAAACGACAGAATAAATAATGCAACAAATATTGTCGTTAAACTCAAATATACTAATTGATAAAAAACCTTTTTTATTTGACAAAATTTAAAATAAATATATAATCTTCGTAAATGATATCATCAGTAGGACTGGTGGAGTTATGTCGCACATGCAGCTAACAAAAACATATTGAAATGTCTGCTCTACCCAAAATTACAACCAAATAATTGCAGCATTACCGCAAAAATGGAAGAGGAAAGTGGAAGGGGGAAAATGTAAGGAACTTGTCTGTCGGCTTTGCATTAAATAACATAATTGGTTAAAGAAACTGTGATAAATAACAAAGTATACCAGTTTCATTTAAGGTCCAAAGGATTGACAGCCGTCCCATATAGATTGCAAAATAGTTGGGAAGAGATTTTTGACGTACCGATCCCATGGCATAGTATTTATGAACTGATATGCAAAACGACAGCGGATTCAAAACTTAGAATTTTATAATTTAAATTATAATATAAAATTCTTGCTACCAATAGAATGTTATTTATATGATGGATACAATTTTCCCAGCTCTGCAGATTTTGCTGTGAAGAGACAGAATCATTAGATCATTTGTTTTGGTACTGTCCATTTATAGCTTGTAAATTGCAATATTTACCTTGAGCTAACCCTGCAGATAGCATTACTGGGTGATCTGAAAAGTCATAGTCAATCGATCAATAATATAATAATACTTTAAGCAAAAATGTTTATTTTCAATGTACAATCTGTAGAAACAATGAGAATAGAAAGGTTAAGAACTTTTGTAAAACACCACATACAGTGGGAAAAAAAGTATTTAGTCAGCAACCAATTGCGCAAGTTCTCCCACTTAAAAATATGAGAGAGGCCTGTAATTTTCATCATAGGTACACGTCAACTATGACAGACAAATTGAGGAAAAAAATCCAGAAAATCACATTGTAGGATTTTTAATGAATTTATTTGCAAATTATGGTGGAAAATAAGTATTTGGTCACATAAAAACAAGCAAGATTTCTGGCTTTCACAGACCTGTAACTTCTTCTTTAAGAGGCTCCTCTGTCCTCCACTCGTTACCTGTATTAATGGCACCTGCTTGAACTTGTTATCAGTATAAAAGACACCTGTCCACAACCTCAAACAGTCACACTCCAAACTCCACTATGGCCAAGACCAAAGAGCTGTCAAAGGACACCAGAAACAAAATTGTAGACCTGCACCAGGCTGGGAAGACTGAATCTGCAATAGGTAAGCAGCTTGGTTTGAAGAAATCAACTGTGGGAGCAATTATTAGGAAATGGAAGACATACAAGACCACTGATAATCTCCCTCGATCTGGGGCTCCAAGCAAGATCTCACCCCGCGTTTGGTCAAAATGATCACAAGAACAGTGAGCAAAAATCCCAGAAACACACGGGGGGACCTAGTGAATGACCTGCAGAGAGCTGGGACCAAAGTAACAAAGCCTACCATCAGTAACACACTACGCCGCCAGGGACTCAAATCCTGCAGTGCCAGACGTGTCCCCCTGCTTAAGCCAGTACATATCCAGGCCCGTCTGAAGTTTGCTAGAGTGCATTTGGATGATCCAGAAGAGGATTGGGAGAATGTCATATGGTCAGATGAAACCAAAATATAACTTTTTGGTAAAAACTCAACTCGTCGTGTTTGGAGGACAAAGAATGCTGAGTTGCATCCAAAGAACACCATACCTACTGTGAAGAATTGGGGGTGGAAAATCATGCTTTGGGGCTGTTTTTCTGCAAAGGGACCAGGACGACTGAACCGTGTAAAGGAAAGAATGAATGGGCCATGTATCGTGAGATTTTGAGTGAAAACCTCCTTCCATCAGCAAGGGCATTGAAGATGAAACGTGAATGGGTCTTTCAGCATGACAATGATCCCAAACACACCGCCCGGGCAACGAAGGAGTGGCTTCGTAAGAAGCATTTCAAGGTCCTGGAGTGGCCTAGCCAGTCTCCAGATCTCAAGCCCATAGAAAATCTTTGGAGGGAGTTGAAAGTCCCTGTTGCCCAGCGACAGCCCCAAAACATCACTGCTCTAGAGGAGATCTGCATGGAGGAATGGGCCAAAATACCAGCAACAGTGTGTGAAAACCTTGTGAAGACTCACAGAAAACGTTTGACCTGTGTCATTGCCAACAAAGGGTATATAACAAAGTATTGAGAAACTTTTGTTATTGACCAAATACTTATTTTCCACCATAATTTGCAAATAAATTCATTAAAAATCCTACAATGTGATTTTCTGGATTTTTGTTTCTCATTTTGTCTGTCATAGTTGACGTGTACCTATGATAAAAATTACAGGCCTCTCTCATCTTTTTAAGTGGGAGAACTAGCACAATTGGTGGCTGACTAAATACTTTTTTCCCCCACTGTATACAGTGGGGAGAACAAGTATTTGATACACTGCCGATTTTGCAGGTTTTCCTACTTACAAAGCATGTAGAGGTCTGTAATTTTTATCATAGGTACACATCAACTGTGAGAGACGGAATCTAAAACAAAAATCCCGAAAATCACATTGTATGATTTTTAAGTAATTAATTTTCATTTTATTGCATGACATAAGTATTTGATCACCTACCAACCAGTAAGAATTCCGGCTCTCACAGACCTGTTAGTTTTTCTTTAAGAAGCCCTCCTGTTCTCCACTCATTACCTGTATTAACTGCACCTGTTTGAACTCGTTACCTGTATAAAAGACACCTGTCCACACACTCAATCAAACAGACTCCAACCTCTCCACAATGGCTAAGACCAGAGTGCTTTGTAAGGACATCAGGGATAAAATTGTAGACCTGCACAAGGCTGGGATGGGCTACAGGACAATAGGCAAGCAGCTTGATGAGAAGGCAACAACTGTTGGCGCAATTATTAGAAAATGGAAGAAGTTCAAGATGACGGTCAATCACCCTATGTCTGGGGCTCCATGCAAGATCTCACCTCGTGGGGCATCAATGATCATGAGGAAGGTGAGGAATCAGCCCAGAACTACACGGCAGGACCTGGTCAATGACCTGAAGAGAGCTGGGACCACAGTCTCAAAGAAAACCATTAGTAACACACTACGCCGTCATGGATTAAAATCCTGCAGCGCACGCAACGTCCCCCTGCTCAAGTCAGCGCATGTCCAGGCCCGTCTGAAGTTTGCCAATGACCATCTGGATGATCCAGAGGAGGAATGGGAGAAGGTCATGTGGTCTGATGAGACAAAAATAGAGCTTTTTGGTCTAAACTACACTCGCTGTGTTTGGAGGAGGAAGAAGGATGAGTACAACCCCAAGAACACCATCCCAACCGTGAAGCATGGAGGTGGAAACATCATTCTTTGGGGATGCTTTTCTGCAAAGGGGACAGGACGACTGCACCGTATTGAGGGGAGAATGGATGGGGCCATGTATCACGAGATCTTAGCCAACAACCTCCTTCCCTCAGTAAGCGCATTGAAGATGGGTCGTGGCTGGGTCTTCCAGCATGACAACGACCCGAAACACACAGCCAGGGCAACTAAGGAGTGAGAAGCATCTCAAGGTCCTGGAGTGGCCTAGCCAGTCTCCAGACCTGAACCCAATAGAAAATCTTTGGAGGGAGCTGAAAGTCTGTATTGCCCAGCGACAGCCCCGAAACCTGAAGGATCTGAAGAAGGTCTGTATGGAGGAGTGGGCCAAAATCCCTGCTACAGTGTTTGCAAACCTGTTCAAGACCTACAGGGAACGTATGATCTCTGTAATTGCAAAGGTTTCTGTACCAAATATTAAGTTCTGCTTTTCTGATGTATCAAATACTTATGTCATGCAATAAAATGCAAATTAATTACTTAAAAATCATACAATGTGATTTTCTGGATTTTTGTTTTAGATTCCGTCTCTCACAGTTGAAGTGTACCTATGATAAAAATGACAGACCTCTCCATGCTTTGTAAGTAGGAAAACCAGCAAAATCGGCAGTGTATCAAATACTTGTTCTCCCCACTGTAGATATATATTTGCGAGAAGAAAAAAAACATATGGGGGATTGGAAGTGATGCAGAGAATTACATTGGTGGAAGTTACAATCTATCTGCAATATTAAAGCTGATCTACCCCCTGAAAAAAAAGAACAAAAAAAAAGAAAAAAGAAATGTGTGTGTTTATTATGCAAATATTAACCGCACACTTGTTGTTTGTGTATATGGTTTTTATAGTGTTGTATGTTTTTCCCCCAACAGCACTTTCCATCAATTTGTATAGCAGACCTCTGTCTCTCTCCCCCTCCTACCCTCCCTCCATCTCTGATCTCTCTCTCCCTCCTCTCTCTAGCTTTCATGTTCCCTGCTCAGAGCCTATACAAATTATGGAATCTCTCCCTCATAGACTGTGACAAGTAGTGTGATAGGCCTATAGGTTTAAACACAGGCAGGCAAATTGACAAATTAAAACAGTTTTGTGAACAGCAACATGCTTAAGGGTGGCTGTAAGCTTAAATAAGGCTGTAGTCAGAACTATACCTGAGGTTAGAGTTTGAATAAGGTTGTAGTGAGAGCTTTAATAAATCAACAGGTATCTTCTCAACTTGAGGATGAAGAGAGATATGATGGGGTACTGAGGCAAATTAGTGAACTATGCCATGACCTCTATTATTTCACTCTCTTTTATCTCCTTTTCCCTCTACTTCCTCACTCTATAATCTCTCTTTCTCTACTCTCTCTCTCTTTATTCCTCTCTCTCCCCCTCTCAATTCAATTTCAATTTAAGGGGCTTTATTGGCATATCCCCCTCTCTCTGTGTTTCTAAATACTATTCAAATATTAATATGTTAGCGGTGACGCTACACCCGTGTTTCTGTTTTGCATGGCACTGGGCCTTTGAGTGCTGTGACGTTTGTCTTTTCTTTATAATCTTTGTTCAGCAGAGATAAGCTCACTCTCATTTTCATATTTACTTGAAATTGAATTGCCGTGGACAATAAAAGGGTCCTAAAGAAAATAAACAGTGTTATATTGGACGGAGATTAAACCAGTTGAGTGTTGAGGGATTACAGAACAAAGGATCCGTGATTTAAATGATCAGAGTTAAATGATTTGGCTACAAAATAACCTCTGTTAATTTACGTCTATGCGGCAGAAGTAGCAGGGTTAGTTGAGACATTTGTGTGTTTGTTTCTCATAGTGGTGTGTGTGTATTCGTGTGCGTGTGCGCGTGGATATGTGTATGCGTGCGTGTATGTGCGCAGGGGTGTGTGTGATTTGTGCCGAAACAGACCACAGGAAGTTCCTTTCACCTACCCTGGCTAATACCACACTCTATCCCTCTCCCCCTATTCCATTTCCCTCCTCACCCCTCTCTCCATACCCATCCCACCCCCTTACCTCCCTGCCCTCTTGCCACAATAGACACACAGGGTCACCACCTCTAGAGGTTAAAGGTCAATCACATTTCTCAGCCCTCTCCCTCTGTTTCCTGTCTCTAAATCCTCACACACACACATGCACACACACTGGTTTTCCTCTTAAATCCTCTATATGGTTAGAGCCCCTGTCACCCAGATTCACTTCAGTTCACGTGTGGTGAACGACCGAGGAGTGGTATCCTTATGTCGGAAACCCTCTGTCTTCTCTCTCTCTCTCTCGACACTCACTGTTGGAAGTCTCTATGACCCTTGACCTGTAAGATGACTCAAACAATGGTCCTGCATGGCCCTGAGAGCCACAGCATGGCTCCTGCCACTGAAAGACAATGAGATAAAGTCCAACTCTACAGTCCAACTCTTGTTTGTGCTCGCACTCTACCTGTGTTCCATTAATATTTTTATGAACATGTATTTTTTATGAACAAGTCTGCTAAATGAACATATTCTTATCAGCTTGCACTTATGTTCCCTTTGTTGATGATGCTTACTCAGCATTACGTTTGAACCAAAATATGACATGTAACAAAGGGAACAGCCTCAATTCGTCGGGGCATGGACTCTACAAGGTGTCGAAAACATTCCACCGGGATGCTGGCCCATGTTGATTCCAATCCTTCCCACAGTTGTGCTAAGTTGGGTGGATGTCCTTTGGATGGTGGACTATTCTTGATACACACAGGAAACTGTTGACCGTGAAAAACCTATGGGAATTGGTTGCAGTAATTGCATTGTTTGTCTACATAACCTGGTTCAAGCATCATGATATTACCCTGAAGAAGGCACTGTGATGCTGAAACGTTGGTGGCTTACCCAATAAATTACTGGAAGATTTATTTTTATAGCCTACAGCAGGGATACTCGAGTACTATTTGAGAAGGTCCGGTCACGCAAATTTCCGAGGTGGCAAAGGTCCAGATGGATATTGTCATTTATCGGAGTAGTAACAAAAAAACATAGCAGTTCTAAAGCTAACTTCCTGCAATTCTACACATTTTGCATGGGGCAGAGATTTATTTTGCTGTTTAAAAGCTAATTTCCTGCAATTCTACACATTTTCCATGTCTTATGTGTGTTTATGTGATGTCAGGGTTTGAAGCGCTCTCCTCCCCTCCCCCCTCCCCCCAAAGTCAACGTTAGTCAGCACCTCTAATAACTTTTTTTGGGTGTGCGCCAGCTCATGCTTTTCTTCATATATAAAGGGGAATGTCGATCCATAATAGTGACTCGGGTTACAAGTGTTACCAAAGAGCTTTATCACATGAGCACTGTGGCCATCCTGACGTTAAAGATTACTCTATCTACTCCTAGAATACACCTCTGTAAGTATGGATGCCCACAGGGGACATTACAACAAAAACCACCAATATGAGAGTTAAACGCAAAACAAGCCACTTAGCAAAGCCAAAACAAAACACTCAACCATACTATTAGTATCTGACCTCCCCAGTAAACCATCTGACAGACAGACAACTCTGTATCACCTGGAGCTATGGGAGCCAGGTATATCAGGTGTGTGTGTGTGTTCACTCTGAACACTAATCCTTTTTTAATCCCACTGTGGTTCTGATTTAATCCATGTTAATTACAGTTCTAGCACGGAAACAACAGATTAATGCCAGGTTAATTGACAGAGACTGGCAATCACACGCACACACACTGAAACACACAAACACACACACACACAACCCTAAATATTTACAACTCTTTCATACTAACAGGCCCTTCATTACAGTGGCTAATCTGGGCTGTAAAATACTTTATGAGAGTGAGGGAAAGAGAGAGGGATGAGCTGTTACCACAGATGAGGGAGGAAAGAAAAACACAGGGAGAGAGAGAAGGACAGAGAGAAAGGGAGGGAGGGAGGTAGAGGCGAATGGAGAGGGAGGGAGAGGGGTGATGGAGTGAGGAAGAGCGATAGTGAGAAGTGGTGTGGGAGAGAGAAAGAGAGGGAGTGAGGGACAAAGGGAGAGAGGGAGGTAGAGAGTGATAGTGTAAACTAGCTGGGAGGAAGTGTGGCGCTGACTGGGCAGCATCAGATAAGCAGCTGTATGGAAATGTGTCTCCAGCGATGACGAACACAGAGCCGAGCTGTGAAGGGGATCTGTCATCACCACGGCGATGCTCCGACACACACAGCCTCTCATTGCCTTGGCGACTGGGATGTGAGTGTACAGAGATACAGTAGGACAGGAGAGAGACTACGCTACAGAGGTGTCACTGGGAAGTGGTGGGCTCAAACTGAGATCCTGCCTATAGGCTGATTAGAAAATGGTGGCTTTTCCCTAAAGGAGGGGACACTACCCACGTATCAGTAGGCAGGGAAGTTTTCCATGGGTCTGAAACTTCTCCTTGGTAAGGTGTTAGATCTTCAGTACTTTTGGGAAGTTGACATCTATGTAAATTAAAAGTGCCAAACAAACAGAACTGGACTGAATTATGTCAAAGCTTCAAATCGCATATTGAATTCCAGACATCCTGTAATAACATCCACTCTGGGAAGCCTGGCTGCTTCCCAAATGGTACCCTATTCCCTATAATAGTGCATTACTTTTGTACAGGACCGATAGGGCTCTAGTCAAAAGTAGTGCACTATATAGGAAATAGGATGCCATTTGGGACGTACCCCTGGTCACATAACAGGGATCCTTCCAGAAAGCAGAATTCCAGGTGAAGGAACGTGAATGGCTCTAGGGTGACCCTCGAGTCTTGGAAAGGACATCCAATTCCTCCCTAATATATGGAAACCTTTTAAAATATTGTGAATATTTCATGCTTCCTTTGTGTGAAAGAAGTGTGGTTTGCTGCCAAACATCCATAGCCTCTAGTGCTGATAGCCAGTTTGGTGTCAAATGTCATACATTTAAGGGCCAAGCGGAGTGGAGCAGGGCGCTGCTCGACAAAGCTTGTTCAGAGGATAAATCACGCCGCTCATAAAATAAGAAATAGTTTCTTTATATCTGTCTGGTGTTCAGACGTTCACCTCAATCCATCAACGTCTCCAAACTGTCTTACTGTGTCCAAAATGGCATCCTATTCTGTATATCAGGGCAACTTTGATGGGGGTGGGGGCCACAAAAACACTGAACTCATCATGAGGGGCCGCAGTGGCTCATTTTAAAGTTCCTTTCCTGTAATTCTACACATTTTGCCATAGGGTGGAGACAAATGTTTGCAGTTTTTAATATGACAACTGATGATCAATGGGCCCCACCCCGGTTGGTAATTCGACCATGCTTACTACAAGTTTAGCTGTCCTTTAGACTAACTTACCAATCAAATCCCTATATTGTTATTTATTTTGCTCTTTTGCACCCCAGCATCTCTACTTGCACATAATCTCTTGCACATCTAGCATTCCAGTGTTAATACTAATTGTAATTATTTTGCACTATAGCCTATTTATTGCCTTACCTCCATAACTTGCTACATTTGCACACACTGTATATATATTTTCTGTTGTATTTTTTGACTTTATGTTTTTTTACCCCATATGTAACTCTGTGTTGTTGTTTTTATCGCACTGCTTTGCTTTATCTTGGCCAGGTCGCAGTTGTAAATGAGAACTTGTTCTCAACTGGCTTACCTGGTTAAATAAAGGTGCAATAAAATAAAAATGTATTTTTACTGACATGGGCTAATTGAGTAACTGCTGATATACAACCAAATTTCGAAATTGCATCTTGAGTACACCTCTATTATTCTAACTCTCAACTGTACGTTGAGACCCAGACTAAGTTCCCAATAATAAAAATAATAAAAATTATTTTTTATTGGTCCCGTCCTTGCCCTATATAGTGCACTTATTTTTTACCAGGGCCCAAAGTAGTGCACTATGTATGGACATAGCCGCTGACGATCCTTAGCAACCTCTAATTTCCCTTCTTATCTCTTTATCCTGTTACAAAACATCTGAGGAATCATAGTGAGGAATCCATGATCTCTACCTTATACTGCATATTAACCAATAACACCAATAACATGAGCCAAAAAAACAGGATGAAGTATTTATCAAAGGACCAGTTTCGTCAAAAGAAATAATGGCACAATGGACTGTAAACCGATTATTGAGAATAAATGACCTGCCATAATCAAAATGATCCATTTTGACCTATTAAGGCCAGGTACCACATCCTTATAGGGTCATATTTTAATGGGTTGGGTTAAATGCGGAAGACACATTTCGGTTGAATGTATTCAGTTGTGCAACTGACAAGGTATTCCATTTTCCTTTTACTTTTATTAGTTGAAAGGTTTCTAAAAACCATAGTGCTAAAACAATAAACTGACTAGCAGGCTGCCATAACCCATTCTCTTTTCAACTGCTGGGTAAGGTGGAAATAGAACGCCACCCTGTTAAAGGGGCTTACAGAGTGCAGCCTCAGCACTTTTCACTCCAGACTTCCTTGGTTCAGCTGGAGGTCTCTGGTCTCTGCTGCACTGGCCCAGCCCACAGACGCCACATCCCACCTGGCCTCACGTCCTACCCAACCCCCTGCCTGATCCAGACTCAGACTCCAACAATGACTGGCTTTCTAAACCTCTACCTGTAAAGACCAGCCAGCTGTGAAGTGAGCTAAACTATTGTATTATATTCTGAGTCTAAATAATAACCGTGTATGTTAGTAATTATCTCAAAACCTTTGTAATGCATTGTGAGTAATAGTTCTTAGCATAACTCAATATATGAATCGGCACATAAAACACTGGTCTTCAAAAGTCTAATTTATTTTTATTTTTATGGATCACTTTTCTTTTGGAGTGGCACATTCACAAGCTATTATAAAAACCATAGGCAATTAAATGAAACAGTTTTACATGAGAGGTGGTGTTGTGGTAAGAGTAGTTGTTATTCAGACAGACTGTCCTTTTCTGCTCCAGAGGTGTGTAGACTGCAGGCCAAATGGCATCCATATATAGTACACTACTTTTGACCAGAGCGCTATGTGCCCTGCTCAAAAGTAGTGCACTATATACCAAATAGGGTGACATTTGGGGTGCAGATCAGCTGAATGGTCTCTCTGTAAAACGTCTGGAGAGGAAACGGAATTCCATCCTAATACTCGGAAACTTTGAAATAACGACCATAATTCAAGCTTCATTAAGCACCAGATATTACGCAACAAACAGGCACACTGTGGGAGGTTTTCTTTTTCAGGGTTCTTTGGAGCCCAAGGAATGATTAATACACACCATAAATGTGTGTGCACATATTCTAACCCACACACTCATATACTCACACTGAGACTGAGTGGTTTACCTGCTTTTCTTGTCGTTAGGATCAAGAATCTCCACCATTTCTCTTGGAACAATTTCTGCTGGAAATCTAAATGAATATTTTGGGGGAAGGGGTCGGTTGGTTTGTAGAGTATAGCAGGGCAGGTTCAATACTGACCATGAGGGCTACTGTATTAAGGCTGTACATAAGGGTTAGTTGTAGTAGATGGAGAGAGGGGGGTCATTTGTTCGGTTATGGTGGGTTTTGCAGGGTCACAGTTGTGATGGTGATTCCCATGAAGTAGCAGTTCCGCTAAAAAAGCCAAAGAGAGAGTCCTGACCCTCACCCAATCCGAGCAGAACTCATCCTTCTCCCTCGCCCAATGAGGACACAGATCCAACGAGGTTCATAGAGCCAGGACAGACAGGACTACAAGGACCCTGGGACCTGGTTTATGAGGTCCGGACCGCCAGAGTGGAGGCATATGAAAACCAACACCAGGACCTCCCAGCTCTGACCCACACACACACAGACAGAAACCAGAGCCATATTTGGATACATACAGTAGACATACACTAACTGTAAAATAACATTAAGAACATCTTCCTAATATTGAGTTGCACACCCCTTTGCCCTCAGAACAGCCTCAATTCGTCGGGGCATGGACTCTACAAGGTGTCGAAAGCATTCCACAGGGATGCTGGCCCATGCTGACTCTAATGCTTCCCACAGTTGTGTTAAGTTGGCTGGATGTCCTTTGGTTGGTGGACCATTCTTGATAGACATGGGAAACTGTTGAGCGTGAAAACCTCAGCAGCGTCGCAGTTCTTGACACACTCAAACCGGTGTAACTGGCACCTACTACCATACCTACTACCATCCCCCGTTAAAGACTCCAACCACCCAAGCCATAGACTATTCTCTCTGCTTCCGCATGGCAAGCGGTACCGGTGCATCAAGTCTGGCACCAACAGGCTCTTGAACAGCTTCTATCCCCAAGCAATAAGACTGATAAGTAGCTAACAAAATACAGTGAGGGAAAAAAGTATTTGATCCCCTGTTGATTTTGTATGTTTGCCCACTGACAAAGAAATGATCAGTCTATAATTTTAATGGTAGGTTTATTTGAACAGTGAGAGACAGAATAACAAACAAAAAATCCAGAAAAACGCATGTCAAAAATGTTATAAATTGATTTGCATTTTAATGAGGGAAATAAGTATTTGACCCCCTCTCAATCAGAAAGATTTTCTGGCTCCCAGGTGTCTTTTATACAGGTAACGAGCTGAGATTAGGAGCACACTCTTAAAGGGAGTGCCCCTAATCTCAGCTTGTTACCTGTATAAAAGACACCTGTGTCAAGGCGTGCTGAAGGTGGGTGTGGTGTATGAATCATGCGCAGGACGCAGAGGCTCAGTCCAAAGGCTTTAGTGCAATATATATCAAAGACAGAAGCACAATAAGCCCGAAGGCGAATACACGGTGCACACAGGCGACAAAACAAACGGCGCACAAACATGTGCAAAATAACCACTCCAAAACACTGGAGGGAAAATGTAGCTACAAACACGAAACAGAAGCGCAATCACACACAATGACAAGCACACACAACGAGAACTAAATAGGACACTAACGAGGACTAACAAGACACAGGTGTACAACATCCAGACAAAACCAAACGAACATGAAACATAGATCGGTGGCAGCTAGTACTCCGGGGACGACGACCGCCGAAGCCTGCCCGAACCAGGAGGAGGAGCAGCCTCGGCCGAAACCGTGACAGTACCCCCCCCTGACGCGCGGCTCCAGCCGTGCGCAGACCCCGGCCTCGGGGACGACCAGGAGGACGCGGAGCAGGGCGCGCAGGATGGTCCCGGTGGAACTCCGACAGGAGAGATGGGTCTAGGATGTCCCTCCGCGGCACCCAGCACCGCTCCTCCGGGCCGTACCCCTCCCACTCCACGAGATACTGGAGACCCCCCATCCGGCGTCTAGAGTCCAAGATGGACCGAACGGTGTACGCCGGAGCCCCCTCGATGTCCAGTGGGGGCGGAGGAGTCTCCCCTATCTCATTGTCCTGGAGTGGACCAGCTACCACCGGCCTGAGAAGAGAACATGGAACGAGGGGTTAATATTCTTATACTCAACAGGTAGATGTAACCTATAACACACCTCGTTCAATCTTCTCAGGACTTTAAAGGGCCCCACAAACCGCCGACCCAGCTTCCGGCAGGGCAGGCGGAGGGGTAGGTTTCTGGTAGAGAGCCAGACTCGATCTCCGGGTGCGTACACCGGCCCCTCACTGCGGTGGAGATCGGCGCTCGCCTTGTGACGAAGGACGGCCCGCTGCAGGTGGACGTGGGCAGCGTTCCACGTCTCTTCCGAGCGCCTCATCCAATCATCCACCGCAGGGGCCTCGATCTGGCTCTGCTGCCAAGGTGCCAGAACCGGCTGGTAACCTAACACACATTGGAAGGGGGTTAGGTTAGTAGAGGAGTGGCGGAGAGAGTTCTGGGCCATCTCGGCCCAGGGAATGTACCTTGCCCACTCCTCCGGCCGGTCCTGGCAATACGACCTCAGAAACCTACCCACATCCTGGTTGACACGTTCTACCTGCCCGTTACTCTCCGGGTGGTACCCTGAGGTAAGGCTAACCGAGACCCCCAAACGCTCCATGAACGCTCTGCAAACACGAGAGGTAAACTGGGGGCCTCGATCAGACACTATATCCTCGGGTACCCCGTAATGCCGGAAGACGTGGGTAAATAGGGCCTCAGCGGTCTGTAGGGCAGTAGGAAGACCCGACATAGGGAGAAGACGACAGGCCTTAGAGAACCGGTCCACAACGACCAGGATGGTGGTATTTCCCTGAGAGAGGGGAAGGTCTTTCACAAAATCCACCGAGAGGTGGGACCATGGTCGTTGTGGAACGGGCAGGGGTTGTAACTTACCCCTGGGCAGATGTCGGGGCGCCTTACACTGGGCACACACCGAGCAGGAGGAGACATAAACCCTCACATCCCTAGCCAAAGTGGGCCACCAGTATTTAGTGCTAAGGCAATGCACCGTCCGGCCGATACCCGGATGTCCAGAGGAGGGTGACGTGTGAGCCCAGTAAATGAGTCGATCCCGAATCTCGAGCGGAACGTACTTCCGACCCTCAGGACACTGTGGATGGCTGGGGTCGGTACGCAACGCTCGCTCGATTTCGGCATCGACCTCCCACACCACCGGTGCCACAAGGCAAGACTCCGGTAGTATGGGAGTGGGCTCAACGGACCTCTCCTCCGTGTCATACCGCCGGGACAGCGCATCCGCCTTACCATTCTGGGACCCAGGGATGTACGTGATTTTAAATATGAACCTGGTGAGAAACATACTCCATCGAGCCTGGCGAGGGTTCAGTCTCCTCGCTGCCCGGATGTATTCCAGGTTCCGATGGTCAGTCAAAATGAGGAAAGGGTGTTGAGCCCCCACAAGCCAATGCCTCCACACCTTAAGGGCTTGAACTACAGCTAACAGCTCCCTGTCCCCAACGTCATAGTTACGCTCCGCCGGGCTGAGCTTCTTTGAGTAAAAAGCACAGGGGCGGAGTTTAGGTGGCGTGCCGGACCGTTGAGAGAGAACGGCCCCTATACCAGCCTCAGACGCGTCTACCTCGACCTGAAAGGGTAATGCGGGATCCGGATGCGCCAGCACCGGAGCCGACGTAAACAGGTCCTTCAGTCTCCTAAAGGCCCTGTCCGCATCGGCTGACCACTGCAAGCGCACCGGACCCCCCTTCAGAAGGGACGTGATGGGAGCTGCCACCTGTCCAAAACCCCGGATAAACCTCCGGTAGTAATTCGCAAAGCCCAAAAACTGCTGCATCTCTTTTACAGTAGTTGGGGTTTGCCAATTACGCACAGCGGACACACGATCCACCTCCATTCTCACCCCTGACGCGGACAACCGATAACCCAAAAAGGAGACCGACTCCTGGAAAAACAGACATTTCTCTGCCTTGACATATAGGTCGTGCTCCAACAGCCTCCTCAATACACGACGCACCAGGGTTATATGCTCGGCTCGGGTAGACGAGTACACCAGAATGTCATCAATGTACACGACCACCCCTTGTCCCTGCATATCCCGGAAAATGTCATCTACGAAGGATTAGAAGACTGATGGAGCATTCATCAACCCATATGGCATGACGAGATATTCGAAATGACCTGACGTGGTACTAAACACTGTCTTCCATTCGTCACCCTCCCTAATGCGCACCAAGTTATACGCGCTCCTGAGATCCAGTTTTGTGAAAAACCGCGCTCCATGCAATGACTCTGTCATGGTCGCAATCAGAGGGAGTGGATAACTGTATTTCACAGTAATCTGATTGAGACCACGGTAATCAATGCACGGGCGCAACCCTCCATCTTTCTTTTTCACAAAAAAGAAGCTCGAGGAGGCGGGAGAAGTGGAGGGCCGAATGTATCCCTGTCTCAAAGATTTGGCTATGTAAGTCTCCATAGCTTTTCTCTCCTCTTGAGACAAAGGATACACATGGCTCCGTGGGAGCGCTGCTCCTGCCTGGAGATCAATCGCACAATCCCCCTGTCTATGAGGAGGCAACTGCGTCGCCCTAGTTTTGCTAAACACGAGAGCTAAATCCCCATATTCAGGTGGAATGTGCAGTGCGGGCACTTGGTTTGGACTTTCCACCGAAGTCGCCCCCACGGAAACACCCAGACATCGCCCCTCGCACTGAGCAGACCACCCATCGAGAGCCCTCTGTTGCCACGAAATAGCAGGGTTATGGGTGCTTAACCAGGGAATCCCCAGCACCACTGGGTACGCAGGAGAGTCGATCAGATACAGCTGTATAGTCTCCTCATGACCCCCCTGCGCACACATCCGAAGTGGCGCTGTGATCTCCCTGATCAACCCCGACCCCAACGGGCGGCTATCTAAGGCATGAACGGGAAAAGGTTTGTCAACAGGTAGGAGAGGGATCCCTAACTCAAAACAAAACTTTCGATCAACAAAATTCCCAGCTGCGCCTGAATCTACTAGCGCCTTATGCTGGGAATGAGGTGCAACCTGTGGAAAACAAACAGGTATACAAAAGTGCGCAACAGAAAGCTCTGGGTAAGTGGGACGTCTACTCACCTGGGAGGCCCCCCCAGTGCGTGGCCTGTTGTCTTCTCCCCCGGAGAACCCTCCCCAGCACCTGGCCGCAGTGTGCCCTCCACGACCGCACTTGGTGCAGGAGACAGGCCCCCTCGGGCTCCTCCTCCTCCGTTCTCTAGCGCCGGCACCCCCGAGCTCCATAGGGCTCGGCTCGGAGGTGCCGGAGGGCGGAATGGACGGACTCCCCTCGGGACGTCCACGGGTGGCCAGCAGGGTGTCCAGACGGATGGACATATCGACCAACTGGTCGAAGGTAAGATGGGTATCCCTGCAGGCCAACTCACGTTGAACGTCCTCTCGTAGGCTACATCGAAAATGGTCGATGAGAGCCCGTTCATTCCACCCTGCATCCGCCGCTAGAGTCCGGTACTCTAGAGCGAACACCTGAGCGCTCTTCTTCCCCTGTCTCAAATGGACTAGACGCTCCCCCGCCGCTTTGCCCTCAGGTGGATGGTCGAACACGGCCTTGAAGCGGCGGGAGAACTCGGCGTAGGTGATGGTGTTGGCGTCCATCTTCCTCCACTCGGCGTTAGCCCACTCCAACGCCTTGCCCGTGAGACAGGAGATGAGGGCGGAAACGCTCTCGTATCCCGAGGGCACCGGGTGTACAGTGGCCAGGTAGAACTCCACCTGCAGGAGGAACTCCTGACACCCGGCAGCTGTTCCGTCATACGCCCTCGGGAGCGAGAGCCGAATCCCCCTGGGTTCCGAACCTGGGACTGGTGGACCGACCGATGGGGTGGGCAGGGTAGGTGGAGGTGTGGGTACCCTGCTGGCCTCCCATCGGTGCAAGGTGTTGATTACCTCCTGTAGAGCGGTCTCCAGTTGTCTTATCTGGCCCTCTTGCCCACGGAGATGCTCCTCGAGCGACACAGGCGTCACTGCCGATCCTGCTGATTCCATTACGGTGTGTGATTCTGTCAAGGCGTGCTGAAGGTGGGTGTGGTGTATGAATCATGCGCAGGACGCAGAGGCTCAGTCCAAAGGCTTTAGTGCAATATATATCAAAGACAGAAGCACAATAAGCCCGAAGGCGAATACACGGTGCACACAGGCGACAAAACAAACGGCGCACAAACATGTGCAAAATAACCACTCCAAAACACTGGAGGGAAAATGTAGCTCCAAACACGAAACAGAAGCGCAATCACACACAACGACAAGCACACACAACGAGAACTAAATAGGACACTAACGAGGACTAACAAGACACAGGTGTACAACATCCAGACAAAACCAAACGAACATGAAACATAGACCGGTGGCAGCTAGTACTCCGGGGACGACGACCGCCGAAGCCTGCCCGAACCAGGAGGAGGAGCAGCCTCGGCCGAAACCGTGACAACCTGTCCACAGAAGCAATCAATCAATCAGATTCCAAACTCTCCACCATGGCCAAGACCAAAGAGCTCTCCAAGGATGTCAGGGACAAGATTGTAGACCTACACAAGGCTGGAATGGGCTACAAGACCATCGCCAAGCAGCTTGGTGAGAAGGTGACAATAGTTGGTGCGATTATTCGCAAATGGAAGAAACACAAAAGAACTGTTAATCTCCCTCGGCATGGGGCTCCATGCAAGATCTCACTCACATACAAGCTGCTGCTATTCTGTTTTTCTTATATCCTGTTGCCTAGTCACCCCTATACATATCTACATCCATCACTCCAGTATCCCTGCACATGTAACTATGGTGTTGGAGCTGACCCTGTACATTGTATGCCTACTTACCTACTTACTTACTAGCTTACTTACTTATTGTGTTCTTCATATTTCTTCTTATCTCTTGTGTGTTTTTTTCTAGTATTACATTGTTATTGATTATTGCATTGTTGGGTTTTAAGAATGCAAGAAAGGCATTTCACTCTACTTGCGCATGTGACATTAAAACTTGAACACTTTTGTCTTGCCCATTCACCCGCTGAATGGGTGTCTCAGTTGTCTCAAAGCTTAAAAATCCTTCTTTAACCTGTCTCTTCCCCTTCATCTACATGGATTGAAATGGATTTAACAAGTGACATCAATAAGGAATCATAGCTTTCACCTGGATTCACCTGGTCAGTCTATGTCATGGAAAGAGCAGGTGTTCCTAATGTTTTTGCACACTCAGTGTATATTCTCAATATAAAACTAGTTATGTCTCCATGGTAACATGGAGCGCATGTCCAAGAGACCACATATCCCCAAAAAACAATCATCATCCAACGATGGGTTGGATCAACAGGGTTGTGCTGTACTAGCACAGATTAGTCCTTACTTAGACCACCTACATTATAGGGCCAGGAGTTCTCCCTGACCTGCCTAGGGCCCAAAATGTTCCCTGGTCAGGTCACAGAAAGAAAAACTCCTGGTCCCGCTCAGTCAACCCACCTAACCCTGGTGCTGAAAGGTATCTTCATAGACAGAGATCCAGCTGGTTGACAGAGCTATGTGGTCTGTCAGATGTGTCTTTGTCACTCTATCATAGTAGATATGACCTACAGCCAGTCAATCAGCATTACTAAATGGGGTGGTTGGGTTTCCCAGCCGACCCTCAGAAAGATTACCAAAACACCACCACTGTTTATTTCACTCCCCTCACTACAGCTATTGCATCTGTGTCACAGTCCCTCTCTCTTCTAAACCAGGATGTGTTAATGAACGATGTAGTGACGTGTGTGTTTTTGATGCGTGTCTTATGCACGTCTCACAGCCGGAATGACAGACATCCCGAAAGCAGGAAGAATTTTACACTGGTAGATCACCCCCCATGTCATATTCATGACACACACACACACTGCTCTGACAGACGTTTGTTTAGGTGTGGCGTGTTGATGGGGTTATTTATGGTGATGTGTGTTCGTTAATTGGCAGCATTCCAATTTAGGAAATCTGTATTCTTATCAACAGTCTGCATCCACAGGTATGCTTTGTTTAAAACTATCTCACAGGTATGTTTAAAGGACATTCTACGCCGAAATGAATGAAAAGTGATTTGTGTTTTCTTTCTTTGAAACTCATCTGAAAATCGAGGACAGTTTAATTTGATATTTTGATCTCAATACATCACTAGCCAATTGTATATTAACCCCAAAAATTATTTAGCGTTACTACTGTATTTTAACTAACAATTATTACATACAGTGGGGAGAACAAGTATTTGATACACTGCCGATTTTGCAGGTTTTCCTACTTACAAAGCATGTAGAGGTCTGTAATTGTTATCATAGTGAGAGACGGAATATAAAACAAAAATCCAGAAAATCACATTGTATGATTTTTAAGTAATTAATTTGCATTTTATTATATGACATAAGTATTTGATACATCAGAAAAGCAGAACTTAATATTTGGTACAGAAACCTTTGTTTGCAATTACAGAGATCATACGTTTTCTGTAGGTCTTGACCAGGTTTGCACACACTGCAGCAGGGATTTTGGCCCACTCCTCCATACAGACCTTCTCCAGATCCTTCAGGTTTCGGGGCTGTCGCTGGGCAATACGGACTTTCAGCTCCCTCCAAAGATTTTCTATTGGGTTTAGGTCTGGAGACTGGCCAGCCCACTCCAGAACCTTGAGATGCTTCTTACGGAGCCACTCCTTAGTTGCCCTGGCTGTGTGTTTTGGGTCGTTGTCATGCTGGAAGACCCAGCCACGACCCATCTTCAATGCTCTTACTGAGGGAAGGAGGTTGTTGGCCAAGATCTCGCGATACATGGCCCCATCCATCCTCTCTTCAATACGGTGCAGTCGTCCTGTCCCCTTTGCAGAAAAGCATCCCCAAAGAATGATGTTTCCACCTCCATGCTTCACGGTTGGGATGGTGTTCTTGGGGTTGTACTCAACCTTCTTCTTCCTCCAAACACAGCGAGTGGAGTTTAGACCAAAAAGCTCTATTTTTGTCTCATCAGACCACATGACCTTCTCCCATTCCTCCTCTGGATCATCCAGATGGTCATTGGCAAACTTCAGACGGGCCTGGACATGCGCTGGCTTGAGCAGGGGGACCTTGCGTGCGCTGCAGGATTTTAATCCATGACGGCGTAGTGTGTTACTAATGGTTTTCTTTGAGACTGTGGTCCCAGCTCTCTTCAGGTCATTGACCAGGTCCTGCCGTGTAGTTCTGGGCTGATCCCTCACCTTCCTCATGATCATTGATGCCCCACAAGGTGAGATCTTGCATGGAGCCCCAGACCGAGGGTGATTGACCGTCATCTTGAACTTCTTCCATTTTCTAATAATTGCGCCAACAATTGTTGCCTTCTCACCAAGCTGCTTGCCTATTGTCCTGTATCCCATCCCAGCCTTGTGCAGGTCTACAATTTTATCCCTGATGTCCTTACACAGCTCTCTGGTCTTGGCCATTGTGGAGAGGTTGGAGTCTGTTTGATTGAGTGTTTGGACAGGTGTCTTTTATACAGGTAACGAGTTCAAACAGGTGCAGTTAATACAGGCAATGAGTTGAGAACAGGAGGGCTTCTTAAAGAAAAATTAACAGGTCTGTGAGAGCCGGAATTCTTACTGGTTGGTAGGTGATCAAATACTTATGTCATGCAATAAAATGCAAATTAATTACTTAAAAATCATACAATGTGATTTTCTGGATTTTTGTTTTAGATTCCGTCTCTTACAGTTGAAGTGTACCTTTGATAAAAATTACAGACCTCTACATGCTTTGTAAGTAGGAAAACCTGCAAAATTGGCAGTGTATCAAATACTTGTTCTCCCCACTGTACATCTGTTAATAGGGTTGGCTACACTTCCAGGATTACAAGCTATCTAGCTAGTTACCTTGGAGGTTTCTTGGACTATCTGATGAGAATCTGAGGAAGATATGTAACTTGTTGTAACTTGTCACGCTGATCTGAAAAGTGCGTCCCGGCAGAATGTTTTGTATAAAATAATTATTATAATTTGTATAACTTTTTTGAGGAGTGGCGGAAACGATTTAGCAGCATCAATGCGCCACTGCTAAATTAATATAGGGGAAACACTGGTGTTACTTATAATGTGTCTGTAGTGTGTTATAATTAAGCAATAAGGCCAGAGGGGTGTGGTATATGGCCAATATACCACGGCAAAGGGCTGTTCATAAGCACGACGCAACGCGGAGTGCCTGGATACAGCCCTTAGCCGTGGTATATTGGCCATATACCACAAACCCCCAAGATGCCTTATTACTATTATAAATTGGTTACCAACCTAATTAGATATGTTTTGTCATACCCGTGGTATACGGTCTGATATAACACAGCTGTCAGCCAATCAGCATTCAGGGCTCGAATGTTTATAATAAACGTTTGTGTTCCTAATTAGTCACTGCACTGTGATGTGTTATTACATGGCCTCTTTCAAATAGGTTGGTTCATTATTTCTGTAGAATGATTCTAATTATTCTGAGTCTTGCATACAGTATAAACATAGGGAGGCCAATGCAGTTGTGGTTTTCAAGCTGACAAAGGTCATGTAGACTAACATGTCTGAGCTACCTTAGAAATGACCTGATATAAGACTTACCGTATCTCACAATGAGTGAATACCTAGTGAAGTGGCTGTGTGTCCTACGATGTGTGGGTGTGTTGTGTTGGAGGGAATGTGTGTACGTGACTTGGATGAACTGTAACCTTCACTTCCATATTACTCATGGTGGGAACACGTAAGTCTCTGGCTCTGCTGTGGGCCCAATCTAGACCTGTCAATCAAATGACAACAGAGAAGAATAACCTCAACCCCAATGATATCATCAGATTAGTGAAATCACAAAACAGGTTTCAACCCCCAACATTCTGAGGAATACACTTCTGGCTTCTTCCTATAACTTGGAACTCTTCTTGATATTCAATGTTGCTTAATATAATAATAATAATAATAATCCATTTTATTTTATGCACTTTTCATGACTCCCAAAGTCACTTTACATACAGAAGAAAATCAACAGGATAAAAAGCAATACAATCACACATTAAAATAAGTAAGTATACAAAAGTACACTAAACATAGAATTCCAAGATGGCATAGCAGTGCGGTCGTGTATTATGTTGTGTCCTCGTGTAAATAGCCTGTTTTTTTGTCTTTTTTCGTATATATTTCTCTATCTCACTTTCCATCCTTAACTAAATGTACTTTCCTGCAACCCGCCTCACCCAATGTGGAACGGATTCTATTATTTCTTCATACCTTTTATCAAGGACCCACGGCTGAAACTAGCCAGCTAGCCAGCTAACTAGCTACATGCTATTAGCTATTGCTATTAGCCACCGTTAGCAGTCTTCACCACTTCTCCGTGGCCTGTACTACCTACCAGCCAGCTCTAGCCTGGACAATTATCAGCCAGTCTGCACAGCGTGCTATCGACCCAGAGCATTTCTGATTTTCTGCCAGAATCCCTGAATCACTGGACCTTAACACCGGATCATCACAACTAGCTAGCTGCAACCGAATGGATGTTGTTGTTGGCTAATCACCACTAATCACCACTTGTCCCAAAGCTAGTACCAGGAGCCCCGCCGATCCATCATGACTGGTCTGCCGACGTAATCGTCTGATGTGGTTTCAACAGGCTTCCCGTTGCGACGACCACGAAGATCCATCTGCTAGCACCGGCCCGCTAGCACGCGCAATCAACAGCCGTGCCTCCTGCTCGCCTGCGCTGTAGCAGCCTACGAACTGCTCCCGGACTTGCCTATTGCTGTTCATTGGACCTTATGATCACTCAGCTACACATCTGATGCCCACTGGACTGTTCCTTTACACGGTACCCCATCCTGTTTATCTGTTTAGCCTCAGCCCAAACTTTTGTCGCCATTACCAGTTGTTGTCTTAGCCCTCTCGAATAACACCTGCGATTGCGTTATGCCTCTCTCCCATGTCAATATGCCTAGCCTATTGCTGTTTGGGTTAGTTGTTATTGTACTATTTCACTGTAAAGCCCCCAGTCCCGCTCAACCTGCCTCAGATAGGTTCTTTGTCCCACCCTCCATACACGCGGAGACCGGCTCAATCGGTACCTCCAGTGATGCTATCTCTTTCATCGTTACCCAATGCTTAGGTGTACCTCCATTGTACTCATATCCTTCCATATCCTTGTCTGTACATAATGCCCTGAATCTATTCTACAACGCCCGGAAATCTACCCCTTTTATTCTCTGTACCCAACGCACTAGAAGACCAGTTCTTAAAGCCTTTAGCCGTATACTTATTCTATTCCTCCTCTGTTCCTCTGGTGATGTAGAGGTTAACCCAGGCCCTGTAGCCCCCAGTATCACTCCTACTCCCCAGGCGCTATCATTTGTTGACTTTTGTAACCGTACAAGCCTTGGTTTCTTGCATGTTAACATCAGAAGCCTCCTCCCCAAGTTTGAGTTATTCACTGCGATAGCACACTCTGCCAACCCTGATGTTCTAGCAGTGTCTGAATCCTGGCTTAGGAAGGCCACCAGAAATTCAGAAATTTCCATCCCGAACTACAACATTTGTCGTCTAGATAGAACTTCCAAAGGGGGCGGAGTTGCAATCTACTGTAGAGATAGCCTGCAGAGCTCTATCATACTATCCAGGTCTGTGCCCAAACAGTTTGAGCTTCTACTTCTAAAAATCCACCTTTCCAGAAATAAGTCTCTCACTGTTGCCGCTTGCTACTGACACCCCTCAGCCCCCAGTTGTGCCCTGGACACCATATGTGAATTGCTTGCCCCCCATCTATCCTCAGAGTTTGTACTGCTTGGTGACCTAAACTGGGATATGCTTAACACCCCGGCCATCCTACAATCTAAACTAGATGCCCTCAATCTCACACAAATTATCAAGGAACCTACCAGGTATAACCCTAAATCTGTAAACATGGGCACCCTCATAGATATCATCCTGACTAATTTACCCTCTAAATACACCTCCGCTGTCTTCAACCAGGATCTCAGCGATCACTGCCTCATTGCCTGCATCCGTAATGGGTCCGCGGTCAAACGACCCCCCCTCATCACTGTCAAACGCTCCCTAAAACACTTCAGCGAGCAGGCCTTTCTAATTGACCTGGCCCGGGTATCCTGGATGGATATTGACCTCATTCCGTCAATAGAGGATGCCTGGATGTTCTTCAAAAGTGCTTTCCTCTCCATCTTAAATAAACATGCCCCATTCAAAAAATGCAGAAATAAGAACAGATATTGCCCTGGTTCACCCCAGATTTGACTGCCCTTGAACAGCACAAAAAAATCCTGTGGCGTACTACATTAGCATCGAACAGCCGCCGTTATATGCAACTTTTCAGGGAAGTCAGGAACCAATATACATAATCAGTTAGGAAAGCAAAGGCTAGCTTTTTCAAACAGAAATGTGCATCCTGTAGCACTAACTCCAAAAAGTTTTGGGACACTGTAAAGTCCATGGAGAATAAAAGCACCTCCTCCCAGCTACCCACTGCACTGAGGCTAGGAAACAATGTAACCATCGATAAATCTACGATAATCGAGAATTTAAATAAGCATTTTGCTACGGCTGGCCATGCTTTCCACCTGGCTACCCCTACCCCGGCCACCAGCTCTGCACTCTCCACTGCAACTTGCCCATGCCCCCCCCACACTTCTCCTTCACCCAAATTCAGATAGCTGATGTCCTGAAAGAGCTGCAAAATCTGGACCCCTACAAATCAGCTGGGCTAGACAATCTGGACCCTTTCTTTCTAAAATTAGCCGCCGAAATTGTCGCAACCCCTATTACTAGCCTGTTCAACCTCTCTTTCGTATCGTCTGAGATCCCCAGAGATTGGAAAGCTGACGCGGTCATCCCCCTCTTCAAATGGGGTGACACTCTAGATCCATATTGTTACAGACCTATATTCATCCTACCCTCTCTTTCGAAAGTATTTGAAGGCCAAGTTAACAAACAGATCACCGACCACTTCAAATCCCACCGTACCTTCTCTGCTATGTAATCTGGTTTCCGAGCTGGTCATGGGTGCACCTCAGCCATGCTCAAGGTCCTAAACGATATAATAACCGCGATTGATAAAAGACAGTACTGTGCAGCCGTCTTCATCGACCTGGCCAAGGCTTTTGACTCTGTCAATCACCGCATTCTTATTGGCAGACTAAATAGCCTTGGTTTCTCAACTGACTGCCTCGCCTGGTTCACCAACTACTTTTCAGATAGAGTTCAATGTGTCAAATCGGAGGGCATGTTGTCTGGACCTCTGGCAGTCTCTATGGGGGTGCCACAGGGTTCAATTCTCGGGCCGACTATTCTCTGTGTATAACAATGATGTCGCTCTTGCTGCTGGTGACTCTCAGATCCACCTCTACGCAGACGACACCATTTTGTATACATCTGGCCCTTAATTGGACCTCCAAACGAGCTTCAATGCCATACAACACTCCTTCTGTGGCCTCCAACTGCTCTTAAACGCTAGTAAAACTAAATGCATGCTCTTCAATCAAACGCTGCTTGCACCTGCCCGCCCGACTAGAATCACTACTCTCGGCGGGTCTGACTTAGAATATGTGGACAACTACAAATACCTAGGTGTCTGGTTAGACCGTAAACTCTCCTTCCAGACTCACATTAAGCATCTCCAATCCAAAGTTAAATCTAGAATCGGCTTCCTATTTCGCAACAAAGCCTCCTTCACTCATGCTGCCAAACATGCCCTCGTAAAACTGACCATCCTACCGATCCTTGACTTCGGCGATGTCATTTACAAAATAGCTTCCAACACTCAACTCAGCAAATTGGATGTAGTCTATCACAGTGCCATCCGTTTTGTCACCAAAGCCCCATATACTACCCACCATTGTGACCTGTACGCTCTCGTTGGCTGGCCCTCACTACATATTCGTCGCCAAACCCACTGGCTCCAGGTCATCTATAAATCACTTCTGGGCAAATCCCTGCCTTATCTTAGCTCATTGGTAACCATAGCAACACCCACCCGTAGTATGCGCTCCAGCAGGTATATCTCACTGGTCATCCCCAAAGCCAACACCTCCTTAGGCCGCCATTCCTTCCTGTTCTCTGCTGCAAATGAGAACTTGTTCTCAACTGGCTTACCTGGTTAAATAAAGGTTAAATAAAAATAAAAAAATACATAAGGACAGGCTAACCATGGAGACTACTAAACATGATGACAGACTAACCAAGGAAGTGAACTAGACAAAAAAAAATCTAAGACAACAGAGAATCTGGGTAAGCCTGTGTGAAGAGGTGTGTCTTTAGTGTGAACTTGAATATGTGTATGGATTGTGAGGTTCTAACATGGAGAGGCAGGGAGTTCCAGAGTCGGGGAGCTGCACTGCACTTAATCATCTCACTATTCACTGTGATGTTCATCAAATCCAGTGACACAAAATGTAATGCTCTTAGACACAGAGATAGATATGTTGTTTATCACTTTAGCTTTTGGGGCTGGTGTGAAACCACTCCTTTTAAATGGCATGAGATATAGAGACTAATGATGTTTCCATGAAGGAATGTCATCCACAATTAAACACTAATTAGACTATATGTTACTCTGTCTTTTTCTGTCTCTGAGTGTCTCTCTCTCATGCTCTGTGCCTTCATCTCTCTCTCTCTCTCTCTCTCTCTCTCTCTTTCTCTCTCTCTCTCACACACACAAACACATAAATAAAACATACTGATGACTTCACATGGCCTTATAAAGAGGATGACCAGTGGGTGAATTGAGGGTATAGGGGCTTCACCTGGTATACCTCACATGTTTACTACCAAGCTCACCTTCCCCAGTTGGTGTGTGTGTGTGTAGGGAGGTTGAGGAGGGTTGCTTCTATGCAACTCCTTAACAACAAATATAAGCCAGCCTGGAAGGGAATTCCTCCATGCTCAACTAACCACTGTATCACTGTCTACCTGACTGTTGCATCACATCACTCAGACAGATATAGAGACACCAGCAGAGAGGGGCGAGCAAGACAGACAGAAGTGGAGGTAAAAAATGAGACATAGAGACAAAAATATACGGAAAGGAGGAGAAGTGAGAAATAAAGACACACAGAGAGAAAGACCTACAGGTATAGAAGACAAATTAGATAAAGAAAAACACAAACAGAGAGGGAAGGACAACCCCCTCCCCCTCAGATCTCTGCCCAAGGGCCCTGAGACAAACCACAGAGATGAGCTGTCGATCACAACACACTTTATGCCCCACAGTGACACGTGAACTTGGAAATATGTCAGCCGTACTGTGATGCATCAACACTGGCAATGTCAGACTCACAAACGCACACACACACCTCTCTCTCTGTATTGTGCAAGTAAGGTTACCCACACACATTCTTGGGTTGCTCACAAAGCTGTGGGCAGATGCACACTATCACAAGCAAACTGAAGAGTGAAAAGATACAGACAAATACCTGAGAATTTCATCACCTGAGAAACTGTGCCTTTTCCTTTCCACTAATCAGAGTTCTCATGAACAATAACATCCAAAACAAATACACAACGCATACCACTTAAATGCCATCTCCCTGACAACCATTCATATCAAACCTAAACCATTACACTAGTTGAGTACCAAAATAAACCCCACCTGAACGCCTACACAATGTACTCTACACTAACGAGTGGTTGTCTGAGGTCAACCTTAAAGGGATACTTCTGGATTTTGGCAATGAGGCCCTTTATCTATTTCCCCAGAGTCAGATTATCATTATTTTGTCTCTGTGTCCAGTACGAAGGAAGTTAGAGTTAGTTTCGTGAGCCAATGCTAACTAGTGTTAGCGCAATGACTGGAGGTCTATGGGTATTTACTAGCATGCTAGCAGATACCTATAGACTTCCAGACATTGCGCAAACGCTATATAGCTATTGCACTAGCGCTAGTTAGCAACTTCCTTCAAACTTCACGCAGACACATAAAAATGGTATCCACGAGTTCATATGACTCTGGGGAAGTAGTTAAAGGGCCTCATTGTCAAAATCCAGAAGTATCCCTTTAACCAACCCCTGGGACTAGCTGTGACTTGTACTGCAACTGCCACAGCTCAGAGAAAATGACAGCTCTATCACCTGAATGATAGCAGCGGGTAGGCTACAGTTTATGGTTTAGGCAGTTTGGCTGAGCCTCAACAAGACCTGTACACCACAGCCAAACAAAAACAAAGATACTCTTCTATTCCACACAGTGACTTATAACCTCAACTAAACCACACCACTTTAGGGTTTTACATTGCTCTATCAGCACACACTGTATCAAGGGCTACAGTACACTCCCCTACTAACCACAATTACCACACCACCTTCAATTTCACACAAATCTGTCAATGTGTGAAAATCAACGCCCAAGCTAGTACCTATTCTGCCAAAACCCAGATTCTGACTAAGCTCCACCCCCCCACCCCTCCACATGCACACACCACCTCTTAAACACAGCACACCTGCACAACTTATCTTTAATATCACCCTCTCTCTCTCTCTCTTTCACCCCCCCCCCCCCCCCCCATCGACAACAAATCTACATGTATCAGTCACCCTTGATAACCAGACCAGACCAGAGCACACCCGCACAACACCCCTGCCTTCCCCCAGCCTGCTACCTCCCTATGTGCGTGCTCCCCCCTATCTCTCTCAGCCCAGTCTGTCCTCCCACCTCTCCTTCCCTCCCTCCCCTCTCCCGAGGGGCTATAGGTAGAAATGAGCTCATGTCAGACACACACACTGACAGGGCTAATGACGAATTACACCCACATTAGCACACAGCCTGGGGACATACACTCACATACAGTACATTCGTTACAGACACACTCAAATACAGACAGTACATACATAAGTTACACATAAATTAGCTGTGTTAGTCACTTGGCTATTATGCAAAGAACCATCCTATATATGAAGGTATTCATCTAAAGAGACACTTTTTCAATGCTATTCTTGTTTGACTGATTAATTGTATCCTGACTCTTGAAACATGCTCGCACACGCACAGAGATCCAGATAATGACAGGTACTTCCAGTTGAGCAGGGGAACAATGCTAAGCCGTATGAGCAGTGTCACACACACTTCCTGTCTTTGGCGTCAGGGATCAGAGGTTAAATGCTCTTCATTCTCTCTTCTTTCTTTAAAAACTCTCATATCCTGCCTCCCTTACCTGGAGTGACTGAGTGGAGAGAGAGAGAGAGAGAGAGACTCACATAGAGCAAGAGTCTCTTTTTTCCTCACCCCCAGTGATCATGTGTCCAAATACTTTCTCTACCCAGTTCAACCAGTCTGTTTTAGAACCATACATGTATAACTGACAAAACGTCCTGCTCCTATTTATATATTGAGTCTATAAGAGGGAGGACAGTGGTTCTCTCAGGTTTCTACTTTCTCTCCCCAGCCTATAAGACAGAGTGCCCCATCCCCAGGTGTGTGTGGAGGTCCATCCCATTCATCAGTCTGCAGAGATTCCTCTATAATCCTGCAGCATCACTCAGCTGGGTCTTAGTCCTAATCTTCTAGAGCCATCTCACAGATCAGAGGGTCCTGGAGTTAAAACACTACCCTAATCCTGTCCCAAACACCCTTGGGTAACCCTACACCCCATCAGGGGGATCCCCGGTCCCCCTGGACTTTACCGCTGTGTCAGAGTGCTGACAGAGGGACCCCACAAACCTTACTCTGTTCTTAAACAATACACCTCACACCTGGAAAGAGAGATTATCTTCTACTTTGATACATGCAAACTCCCTCCCTCCCTCAACACAGTTAATGTGTCAGACTCTGAGATGGCTCTTCACTCAACACAGAAAGACCTGTAGCAAACTGACCAATAAAAATGAGAACAAATCTAACTCACAGTACACACTCATATACCCAAACCATACAGTTTGCATGGCTAAATATGAGTTCTCTTTCAGCCCCTATTGATGGGATATACATTAAAAAGCAACACAATGACAGAGAGGGAGAGCTGGACCTACAGATGTCTACTGGCCATGTTATGACTGATGACTGTATGGTCTCACACACAATCACCGGTAATCAGATAGATAGAAAGAAAACACTGATATTACATGTAAAAGTACATGTTGCTTTTAACATCAGGTATGGGGAGCAGGAAATAGGTGTTGAAGAAATGACAACATTAATGTATTAAAGGGAATCAGACTATGAGCACGATAAAAATAACCCAAACTGTTCTCTCTCCCTGCAAGTCTCTGTCTGTAACACTTTCAAATATGCTTTATAAGCACGAAAGTCCCAATAGTTT